>NC_140009.1:8385081-8487581 GCF_964263955.1 Coregonus lavaretus | reverse complement strand
GTTTATTACTGTGTGCTTCACAAAGAACCAAATGATTCCCCAAAGTGAACACATCTGTTCACACCCATAACTAATCTAACCGTCCCAAACACAACCAACCCAAATGTACTGTGTTATGTATGCATGAATCATTATCAAGAAAACAGAATGGGAAAATGAAGCAGAAAATATTACCAGATAAGAATGCTGTTATTGTGGAATTAAACATCTACGAATACACATAGAGGTCAGGGCAAGCCACAAGATGAGAAGAGAAAACCATACATTTCAATATATGTATCTGAGTTATATTCAAATAGATACAGTGGGTTTGTGAATCAAGCTCATCAAACACAGCTTCTCCCTGGGTTCTGGTCGGTGAACCTGAACACTTAGCCTCCCAGTAAACCACAGTTCAGAGTTCAGGGCTAGGGAGAGTTCTGGCTAGGGAGATGGCTAATTGGCCCTTGACTTTATAGAAGTCTCCCCAATCAAGCTCACTGCCAAGCGACATGACATTAAAGACATTTATTCATTGATATTATGATGTACAATGATGAAACGGTGTAACTGGAAACAGGGACATTGGCTATGTTTATAAGGAGCTCCCGGTAAACAGAGTACCACAGTAGAAACATACAATACTTCTCTGTCATATTCCAGTCTTTGTGGTCCCGTGGTACTTGGAATTCTATGCTACACACAGTTCCGTTGAATATGATGATACTCAGTGCAGATGACACACCATTTACAGTGAAATGGTAAAAAATGAAGAAATTAATTTTGAGAACCAGTGGACCGTGCAGCCATACGTCAAAGTCATTATATCGTGAAGACAAACCACTTCCATTCTCACCATAGGAGCAGAAACGTTGTACCGCCTGGCTCATCTATAATGAACGAGGTGACATTTTCTCACATTTCGATACACCTCTGCTAACCAGACATTGAAATACACACTGCAGTGCAGACGAGGCCCGTGGTTGATGGCTGCCGTGACCCTGGCCTCTATATGTATTCATAGATGTTTCATTCCACAATAACAGCATTCTTAACCAGTAATATTTTCTGCTTCATTTTCCTGTTCTGTTTTCTTGATAATGAATTTGTTCTTTATTATTATTTTTATTTATTTATTGGGAATTTGTCTCTTGTCAATGATTCATGCATACATAACACAGTACATTTGGGTTGGTTGTGGTTGATGGCTGCCGTGGTTGCTGCCTGCCGTGGTTGCTGCTTGCCGTGGTTGCTGCCTGCCGTGGTTGCTGCCTGCCGTGGTTGCTGCCTGTTGGTCTTGTGAACGTAAGAGAAAAGGACTGACAGAAATAATGACCCACACAAGCAATAGAATCAGACAGCAAGTCTAAATAGTTTATTAAAGAATTCATAGTCGAGGCACTACCTCACATTTATAGGCACTGAGCTACTGTACTGGGGTCACTTTACCACATTACTGTAACAATGTCTTACTGGACTGGAGTCACTGTCACAACTCTGCCTGTGCATTTGACCACATTACTATAACAATGTCTTACTGGACTGGAGTCACTGTCACAACTCTGCCTGTGCATTTGACCACATTACTATAACAATGTCTTACTGGACTGGAGTCACTGTCACAACTCTGCCTGTGCATTTGACCACATTACTGTAACAATGTCTTATTGGACCGGTGAACATAATCAGAACACAATTACAGGAATCCATCCAGGCATCTCTCTGTCAGACCAGAGCTTCTGTCAAAATGCCTGAAGCTCTCCTCTGCACATTGATCTACAAATCAGTCTGTTACTAAACTTGTCTCCTCATCCGGTCTCTATGGCTGCGTTTACACAGGCAGCCCAATTCAGATATTATTGGCACCAATTGGTCTTTTAACCAATCAGATAAGCTCTTTTGCCAATAATTGGGCAAAAGATCAGAATTGGGCTGGCAGTGTAAACGTAGCCTAAAAGGTCTGGGTATCCCTCTGTCTCAGTTGAAATACTCAAGACTCATTTTCATTGTTTGGGCTGATGTTCATCTCACATCGTATTACAGATCGTATTATAGGAATAAAACAATTCCTACTGATCACCTCACCTCGTATTACAGATCGTATTATAGGAATAAAAAAATTCCTACTGATCACCTCACCTCGTATTACAGATCGTATTATAGGAATAAAACAATTCCTACTGATCACCTCACCTCGTATTATAGGAGTAAAGCACTGCTGATTGTCAGTTAGAACATGAATGTTGCCACACACCACAGATCAGTGTGGGAGTGGCCTATTCTTCTTGATTCAGATGATTTCTCTTGATTGGTTGAGGATCAGCAACAGACTAAGTATAGGCACAGATGTTCCTCTACTCATTCATATTCTACAATGTTTAGGAATCTCCTTCTCCAAATGTGGATGAGCTGTGACATCATTAGTGTGTGTGTGTGTTTGTGTATGTCTTAACCAAAGCAAACTTATCTGGCCTCCTGGCTTCAAACATAAACCTGATATAAAAATAATTACAATTGTGACAAGCTTTCGTTCCCACTGAACCCCTCTGTGATGTTCAGACACATACTGCATAGCCTCCCTTCGTTGAGACAGGAGTCAGGACGCACAGGATACAGTCAGAGATCATCAGATAACACCATCACCCTGGTTACGCACCATGGAAACACGTCACAACACAGCATCATAGAGAGAACAGACCAGGTGTCAACATGACAGGGCAACACCACTACAAACATGACCTTGTCCAGAACAAACCACACAACACAAAGAAACAGCTGTAGAAGCACTGTGGGGCTAAAACAACAAACAAACTGGAAAAATACCAAATATAGCAAACATGGATTTTTTTTTTTATAGAGAATACAAATGATTTAAAATACTAATTTATTTTGGAAGGGAAAGCAACAATACTTCACTGACTGTTACACAGTAATGCTACTTGCGGGTGTGACACAGTGACTGTTGCCCGGACACCAGGTGTTCACAGTGAACCGCACAAAAACAGAGGCTTTTGATGGTAAAAAAAAAATAAGACACAGTTCTGAAATTATTTATATCAATCAAATGCAAGTAAGTGTGGAAATATGTAATGTGTGGATTCAGCATCTTTCATCCCAGGAAGAGAAGGCAGAGAGAGATGTTGTTTATAAAACCTAAGTCTAATAGACTGCTTGTAAGGGGATCTCTACTATAAAGAAAGCAAATGGGAAAAGTAAATGTACTGAATGCTCTACAACACTGTTTATGAAGCCAGCAGCAGTGGGATTACAGTACAGAACTAGAGTCAACTGCAGTTTACACTGTTGAGTCATATGTCATGTCAGAGGAGCACACCTGAAAAAGGATTTTAACTGGAAAATGATTCTCTCTCTCTCTCTCTCTCTCTCTCTCTCTCTCTCTCTCTCTCTCTCTCTCTCTCTCTCTCTCTCTCTCTCTCTCTCTCTCTCTCTCTCTCTCTCTCTCTTCTCTCTCTCTCTCTCTCTCTCTCTCTCTCTCTCTCTCTCTCTCTCTCTCTCTCTCTCTCTCTCTCTCTCTCTCTCTCTCTCTCTCTCTCTCTCTCTCTCTCTCTCTCTCTCTCTCTCTCTCTCTCTCTCTCTCTCTCTCTCTCTCTCTCTCTCTCTCTCTCTCTCTCTCTCTCTATATATATATATATATATATATATATATATATATATATATATATATATATATATATATATAGTATTTGATCCCCTGCTGATTTTGTAAGTTTGCCCACTGACAAAGAAATGACCAGTCTATAATTTTAATGGTAGGTTTATTTGAACAGTGAGAGACAGAATAACAACAAGAAAGTCCAGAAAAACGCATGTACATTTTTTTATAAATTGATTTGCATTTTAATGAAGGAAATAAGTATTTGACCCCTCTGCAAAATATGACTTAGTACATGGTGGCAAAACCCTTGTTGGCAATCACAGAGGTCAGACGTTTCTTGTAGTTGGCCACCAGGTTTGCACACATCTCAGGAGGGATTTTGTCCCCTCCTCTTTGCAGATCTTCTCCAAGTCATTAAGGTTTCGAGGCTGATGTTGTCAACTCGAACCATCAGCTCCGTCCACAGATTTTCTATGGGATTAAGGTCTGGAGACTGGCTAAGCCACTCCAGGACCTTAATGTTCTTCTTCTTGAGCCACTCCTCTGTTGCCTTGGCCGTGTGTTTTGGGTCATTGTCATGCTGGAATACCCATCCACGACCCATTTTCAATGCCCTGGCTGAGGGAAGGAGGTTCTCACCCAAGATTTGACTGTACATGGCCCCGTCCATCGTCTCCCCTTAGCAGAAAAACACCCCCAAAGCATAATGTTTCCACCTCCATGTTTGATGGTGGGGATGGTGTTCTCGGGGTCATAGGCAGCATTCCTCCTCCTCCAAACACGGCGAGTTGAGTTGATGCCAAAGAGCTCAATTTTGGTCTCATCTGACCACAATACTTTGACCCAGTTCTCCTCTGAATCATTCAGATGTTCATCGGCAAACTTCAGACGGCCCTGTATATGTGCTTTCTTGAGCAGGGGGACCTTGCGGGCGCTGCAGGATTTCAGTCCTTCATGGCGTAGTGTGTTACCAATTGTTTTCTTGGTGACTATGGTCCCAGCTGCCTTGAGATCATTGACAAGATCCTCCCGTGTAGTTCTGGGCTGATTCCTCACCGTTCTCATGATCATTGCAACTCCACGAGGTGAGATCTTGCATGAAGCCCCAGGCCAAGGGAGATTGACAGTTATTTTGTGTTTCTTCCATTTGCGAATAATCGCACCAACTGTTGTCACCTTCTCACCAAGCTGCTTGGCGATGGTCTTGTAGCCCATTCCAGCCTTGTGTAGGTCTACAATCTTGTCCCTGACATCCTTGGAGAGCTCTTTGGTCTTGGCCATGGTGGAGAGTTTGGAATCTGATTGATTGATTGCTTCTGTGGACAGGTGTCTTTTATACAGGTAACAAGCTGAGATTAGGAGCACTCCCTTTAAGAGTGTGCTCCTAATCTCAGCTCGTTACCTGTATAAAAGACACCTGGGAGCCAAAAATCTTTCTGATTGAGAGGGGGTCAAGTACTTATTTCCCTCATTAAAATGCAAATCAATTTATAACATTTTTGACATGCGTTTTTCTGGATTTTTTTGTTGTTATTCTGTCTCTCACTGTTCAAATAAACCTACCATTAAAATTATAGACTGATCATTTCTTTGTCAGTGGGCAAACGTACAAAATCAGCAGGGGATCAAATACTTTTTTCCCTCACTGTATATATAAACTGTATTCATGGGCCTCCTACAGACTGCTACTAAATACAGCATTCTCTCTCCACTGATGAGAATCCAGTTACGTATATACATATATTTGTGTTCTATCCATCACTTTATTGCTGTTGCCAGCCAGCCAGATCCCTGTGGTGAGCCTTGGAGCGTACACAAACACAGCTCCCCACGTAGCCAGAAATAAATCTATCAACTGGCACTAAAGCATGTTTAGAAAGACACTGCACTCCCCAAGGGAATATCTCAATGACATCATCATGGTGTTCTAGAAATATGTATGTGATTGTGGGAGTGCATCTATGTGCTAGAATGAAACCATAAGCTATTTAATAGTCTCTAGAATATAAGTGTCACCAACCCTGCAGCCCTCCTAACCAGACCCAGTCCTCCTAACCAGCCCCCTGGAGCCCTCCTAACCAGCCCCAGTCCTCCTAACCAGCCCCCTGCAGTCCTCCTAACCAGGCCCAGTCCTCCTAACCAGCCCCCTGCAGTCCTCCTAACCAGCCCCAGTCCTCCTAACCAGCCCCCTGCAGTCCTCCTAACCAGCCCCAGTCCTCCTAACCAGCCCCCTGCAGTCCTCCTAACCAGCCCCAGTCCTCCTAACCAGCCCCCTGCAGTCCTCCTAACTAGGCCCAGCCCTCCTAAGCAGAGACAGCCCTCCTAACCAGCCCCAGCCCTCCTAACCAGCCCCCTGCAGTCCTCCTAACCAGGCCCAGTCCTCCTAACCAGCCCCCTGCAGTCCTCCTAACCAGCCCCCTGCAGCCCTCCGAAACCAGCCACCTGCAGTCCTCCTAACCAGGCCCAGCCCTCCTAACCAGGCCCAGTCCTCCTCACCAGGCCCAGCCCTCCTAACCAGCCCCCTGTAGCCCTCCTAACCAGCCTGCTGCATCATGTGATGCTGTAATCAGAGAGAGCAGAAGCCACAGCCTGAACCGGTATAAGAGACAGTGGTGACAGCTTAGGTTAGGAGGACATCCTAAATAAAATCTCATGATCCATAGAATGTGGTGTTTTACAGGGGTGGCCAAGGAAAGAAAACACTCATAAAATACATACAAAAAATATATTTTGAGGTCACCCTCTGTCCACTAATACCATCTCTAAAAACCCTTCTGCTGCCCTTCTGTGTGTTCTCTCTATTTCTTGTTTGTGCCTTGAAAGGGCAAGGTTGAATAAGCATGGTATATGTACAGGAGGACTCAGGAAAATGCAGCATGGTCTTCCTGTTAAGAGCTATTGATTCTCCCTTTAAAAACAACGCTTACATTGTTTCATTCTCTAAGTTTCATTGCTAAGCTCTGATGTAAAATACGACTTCTTTTTTTTTCTCCAAAAATATGTCTTTAAGCTTCAGGGAAATGTGGCTTAGTGCCAAAGCGCTCTATTCCGAGTCTCTGGTGCCACAGTGCAGGTATTGGCTGGCCATTCTAGAGGTGGTATTCAGGAGTGTGGGATTTTAACACCACGTTAACAACAATGCAACAGGTACCAAAACACACGCTCACATACTCAAATGTTGTATCCTAAACTCTGAACTTTTCTAAGGTGATAAAAAGTGTCTAAACAAGCCAACTGCAACCTGACACTGCTGTGGTGAAACAGATATGGCCCCAAGTTCCTTTCATTTCCAGAAAAGTACCCTGCTTTTATCCTGAAAATGCTGTACGGTTCAAATGAGTATTGTGTGTGTGTGTGTGTGTGTGTGTGTGTGTGTGTGTGTGTGTGTGTGGTGCTGGTTTTTGGTTATTTGTTCGACTACTCCGATATTCCTTTGTGACAGGTTTCCAGGTCAATATCCGAAGGTGCAAACAAGAGTCTATGTGAGTGTGTGTGTCCTTCACCTGTACACAAATAATGTGTGTATGCACGAATAGCGCCACAGTCCTTGGCTGTGTTTGTCAGTGTGTGTAGCCACATCAGTGTGTGTAGCCATGCCAGTGTGTATCACACAGTCTCTCTGAGACAGAGGGCCTCCACGGCGTTGCTGGGCCCCTGGGCCACACCCCCGATGAGGAACAGCATGTTGGGGGTCTGCAGGGGGGCACAGCAGCAGCGGGGGCTGGGCATGGGGACAGCGTACTCCCAACGCCGCTTCACAGGGTTGTAACTCTCCACTGACGACAGGGGTGACGGCTCGTTTCCTGGACACACACATACCCACACGCACACACACACACACAATTTACTAAATTGTTTTCCCTCTAAGATTAGGATACAAACGGATCTTCCCTGAAAAATAAGAGCTACAGTGCATTTGGAAAGTATTCAGACCCCTTAACTTTTTCCACATTTTGTTACGTTACAGCCTTATTCTTAAATGGATTAAATCATTTTTTCCCCTTATCAATCTACCCACAATACCCCATAATGACAAAGCAAAAACCGTTTTTTAGAAATGTTTGCAAATTTAGAAAAAATAACAAACTGAAATATATATTACGCTATATATGTATTACGCTACAAGCTTGGCACACCTGTATTTGGGGAGTTTCTCCCATTCTTCTCTGCAGATCCTCTCAAGCTCTGTCAGGTTGGATGGAGAGCGTCGCTGTACAGCTATTTTCAGGTCTCTCCAGAGATGTTCAATCGGGTTCAAGTCCGGGCTCTGGCTGGGCCACTCAAGGACATTCAGAGACTTGTCCCCAAGCCACTCCTGCGTTGTCTTGGCTGTGTGATTAGGGTCGTTGTCCTGTTGGAAGTTGAACCTTCACACCAGTCTGAGGTCCTGAGCGCTCTGGAGCAGGTTTTCATCAAGGATCTCTCTGTACTTTGCTCCGTTCATCTTTCCCTCCCAGTCCCTGCCGCTGAAAAACATCCCCACAGCATGATGCTGCCACCACCATGCTTCACCGTAGGGATGGTGCCAGGTTTCCTCCAGATGTGACGCTTGGCATTCAGGCCAAAGAGTTCAATCTTGTTTTCATCAGACCAGAGAATCTTGTTTCTAATGGTCTGAGAGTCTTTAGGTGCCTTTCGACAAACTCCAAGTGGGCTGTCATGTGCCTTTTACTAAGGAGTGGCTTCCTTCTGGCCACTTTACCATAAAGGCCTGATTGGTGGAGTGCTGCAGAGATGGTTGTTCTTCTGGAAGTTTCTCCCATCTCCACAGAGGAACTCTGGAGCTCTATCAGAGTGACCATTGAGTTATTGGTCACCTCCCTGACCAAAGCCCTTCTCCCCCGATTGCTCAGTTTGGCCGGATGCACCTGAGAATGCACCTGAGCTCAATTTCGAGTCTCATAGCAAAGGGTCTGAATACTTATATAAATAAAATGTTCTAAAAACCTGTTTTTGCTTTGTCATTATGGGGTATTGTGTGTAAATTGATGAGTATTTTTATTTATTTAATCCATTTTAGAATAAGGCTGTAACGTAATAAAATGTGGAAAAAGTCAAGGGGTCTGAATACTTTCCGAATGCACTGTATTCCCTCCTTAACATGAAAATGTGACATTTATTATTTTACAGTTGAGCTAACATTAAAGAGAGAGGGGTAGAACACAGGGTTGAAGCTTGACAAGTAACTCTGTGCTAGTCACAGCAGGGTGTGAGAGAGGGGTAGAAAGGCAGGTGTGTAGGGAGCCCCTCACAACAACATAATTAGTGTGGCTGGCCTCACATCTTCTCCATCACTCTGACTGGTCTGTTCATCCGTCACACATGATTAAACTAACACAATTACACTCCCTTGGGCAATGTGGAAACACAGTCAATCTCTTTCAGTCTGTCACACATGAGCAACCACACAAAAAAAAAACACTTCCGGAATCACACACTAAAACTGAAAAATATACTGTAACTATAGGCATGGAAGTGGTATTGTAAATAAAGGTAAGTTATATACTCGATGATAAGACAGACATTTGTCTAAGACTAGGGATCCAGAGGATAGCTGTGTTGTCTTGAGCAGGGGAGCTGTCAGTCTGTCTGTCAGTCTGTCAGTTTATCGGTCTGCCTGGGGTAGTCATGTGATCTACCTCTCAGTCTCAGAGCAACAGGTGGAATAATGCAGTATATTGCATCCATCCAGGTGGCTGGGGGAGTACTGTATACTGCACTCTGTAAGAAACATCTAGAAATCTACTGGGTAGAAGAAAATTAAAAGTTGAAAACAAAGCTCTAAAAATCACACATTCTGTACTCCCCCTCTACCACACACATTGATATATCTCATATCTAAGGGCGGATTGGCCATCTGGCATTTTAGGCAAATGCCAGATGGTCTGGTCCATTTTTAGCCCAGTGGGCCTGTCTAACTTGGGTTTTTTGCACAAACGTATCATTATCTGGCTAATAATGGGGGCCCCAAGGAACAAATTGGCCGGTGTGTTAAAAATGCCAGGGCCGATTTCTGGTCCCAGTCCGCCCCTGCTCATATCTTTCAGAGGGTCAGTCAAAGTCAGTTTTCTCTCCTTTAGCCTCAGGATCCTGTCATTATACATTACCAGCCGCTGCTAAGTTGTTTTGGTTTCCATGGAGACCCTCACTGAGCTGCAGATGACATGGACTGGTGGGTGGGGGTGGGGGGTGGGGGGGGGGTACTATTGTTCTCATCATTTCTGGGGAGAACAAAGTGGCGGATCTGAGTCCTATTTTCATGGCAATCAGAGCACTGCTCAGACCCGCACCTTTTTATTCTTCACAGGAACATGCTCTGGTGTGGCGCCGTGCACAAAATAAACGCTCCTTCGCTCTGCGCGCAAAGCTTCCTGTCTTTAATTTCTAGCCGAGCTACACAACGCTTATTCACCTGCTTATCAACCCACAACCCAGCTCCCTCTACAACACCTATCCTACCCACAACCCAGGTCACTCTCCAACACCTACCCTATCTCCAACACCTACCCTACTCTACCCACAACCCAGGTCACTCTCCAACACCTACCCTACTCTACCCACAACCCAGCTCCCTCTCCAACACCTACCCTACTCTACCCACAACCCAGCTCCCTCTCCAACACCTACCCTACTCTACCCACAACCCAGCCCCCTCTCCAACACCTACCCTACTCTACCCACAACCCAGCCCCCTCTCCAACACATATCCTACCCACAACCCAGCTCCCTCTCCAACACCTACCCTACTCTACCCACAACCCAGCTCCCTCTCCAACACCTATCCTACCCACAACCCAGCTCCCTCCCCAACATCTACCCTACCCACAATCCAGCAACCCTCTCCTACAACTATCCTACTTGTATGTCTCCCTTTTACTAAATTGGATTTGACCACATGTTCTGTTCAGTGTCAAATGGACCAAGAGCATTTTATTTGCCTCAGGAACCTAGTTCCTTAGGCACTCCACACGTTTACCTCCATTTAGATTCATTAACCTTACAGCAGCTGAAGAGGATAATGATTAAAGTCATGGGTGCATAAATATCTCAACTGATCCCTTAAATGAGCAAGAGATATTTAAATACTTAATACTTTTTAGGATTTGTGAGGAGACTTGGGGGAGGCTTGGGAGACTTTGTGTGTGTGTGTGTGTGTGTGCATGAGTCACATAATTGCATAGCATCCACCCTGACACTGCCACTCTACACACTGCCATCTCTCCCGAGTTCATTGAAATCAGCTTTAATCATATTATCCATACAGATTTCAATGTATCTTGTATCAGTGATAAGGGGAGAGGGTGACAGTGACCGACGGAAGTTGAGAGGGAACAGAAAGAAAAAATGTGAGCGAAGAGACAGTGAGAGGGAAAGGGCAAAAATAGTGAGGAATGTTTGGGAGACACAGCAAGAGAGACTACAGTGATAGAGTGTGGGAGGAGGAGGAGGCTAGCTTCTGAACAGCATGACAATCTAATGTCACCCTGAAAAACATCCCTTTGGCTTTCAACCACCCGACACTATGAATAATAAATAGGTGCCTTATTCAGCCTCAAAAGACAGAGACAATCCTCCCAGATGGCTGTTAAATGGAGGGCAGATCCCTCGTTTACCAGCCTTTAGACAAAATTAAGAGGAAGGGAAATATAACATCTGTGAATCAGAATCCTAAAATATCCCTCTAGGATTAAAAGGCTCATGTTAAGACTGCTGACATTTCTAAGTAGAAAATGTTAAGTTGAATGGTGTTAGTTTGCTCACCTAGTCCCCCTGCAACGATGACCCTTCCTCCCAGACAACCGGCCGTGAAGTCTGCTCTCTTATCCCTCATCCTGGAGGCTCGGGTTGGTTTGATCCAGATACCTGCATCACAGGGGTCAGGGGGTAAAGGTCAGAGAGCATACTGAAACTTCACATACAGTAAGACAAACATTACAATCTCTCTTCCAGCATTATTAACTGCATCAAATATAAGACTATATAATACAAACTGTAGGCCTATTTACTGTATGGAGAAAACAGCAGCTTAGAGTTGTAGGTCTGACACTGTCTACAGATACTCTCAATCTATTTCTGTTTCTCTAATTCTTTATGTCTGTCTCTCCTCTCCTACCTCTCTCTCTCTCTCTCTGTCTCTCTCTCTCTCTCTCTCTGTCTCTCTCTCTCTCTCTGTCTCTCTCTTTCCCTCTGTCTCTCTCTTTCCCTCTGTCTCTCTCTTTCCCTCTGTCTCTCTCTTTCCCTCTCTCTCTCTCTCTTTCTCTCTCTCTCTCTCTCGCTCTCTCTCTCTCGCTCTCTCTCTCTCGCTCTCTCTCTGTCTCTCTCTTTCCCTCGGTCTCTCTCTCTCCTTCTAAGTCTTTCTATTACTCGATGACAGTGTTGGTCAATATGTCATTCCCTCTCTCTACTGTCCTCCAAGCCTGTCTCTACTGTCCTCCAAGCATGTTGCTACTGTCCTCCAAGTCTGTCTCTACTGTCCTCCAAACCTCTCTCTACTGTCCTCAAGCCTGTCTCTACTGTCCTCCAAGCCTGTGTCGACTGTCCTCCAAGCCTGTCTCTACTGTCCTCAAGCCTGTCTCTACTGTCCTCCAAGCCTGTCTCTACTGTCCTCCAAGCCTGTCTCTACTGTCCTCCAAGCATGTCTCTACTGTCCTCCAAGCATGTCTCTACTGTCCTCCAAACCTGTCTCTACTGTCCTCAAGCCTGTCTCTACTGTCCTCCAAGCATGTCTCTACTGTCCTCCAAGCCTGTGTCGACTGTCCTCCAAGCCTGTCTCTACTGTCCTCAAGCCTGTCTCTACTGTCCTCCAAGCCTGTCTCTACTGTCCTCCAAGCCTGTCTCTACTGTCCTCCAAGCATGTCTCTACTGTCCTCCAAGCATGTCTCTACTGTCCTCCAAACCTGTCTCTACTGTCCTCAAGCCTGTCTCTACTGTCCTCAAGCCTGTCTCTACTGTCCTCCAAGCCTGTCTCTACTGTCCTCCTAGCATGTCTCTACTGTCCTCCAAGCATGTCTCTACTGTCCTCAAGCCTGTCTCTACTGTCCTCAAGCCTGTCTCTACTGTCCTCAAGCCTGTCTCTACTGTACTCCAAGCCTGTCTCTACTGTCCTCCAAGCCTGTCTCTACTGTCCTCCAAGCCTGTCTCTACTGACCTCCAAGCCTCTATCTACTGTCCTCCAAGCCTGTATCTACTGTCCTCCAAGCATGTCTCTACTGTCCTCCAAGTCTGTCTCTACTGTCCTCCAAGCCTGTCTCTACTGTCCTCCAAGCCTGTCGCTACTGTCCTCCAAGCCTGTCTCTACTGTCCTCCAAACCTGTCTCTACTGTCCTCCAAGTCTGTCTCTAATGTCCTCCAATCTACTGTCCTCCAAGCCTGTCTCACTTTCCTTAGTCTTTCCTCACTTTCCATGTCTCATGCTTTACCCGCTTTCCATCTCTCCCTCCTCCATCCCTCTCAAATCAAATCAAATTGTATTTGTCACATGCGCTGAATACAACAGGTGTAGACCTTACTGTGAAATTCTTAGTTACAAACCCTTAACCAACAATGCAGCTCAAAAATATTTACTAAATAAACTAAAGTATATATACAGGGGATACCGGTACCGAGTCTATGTGTGGGGGTACAGGTTAGTCGAGGTAAAGTGACTATGTATAGATGATAAACAGCGAGTAGCAGCAGTGAAAAAACAAAGATGTAAATAGTCCAGGTGGCCATTTGAGTAATCGTTCAGCAGTCTTATGGCTTGGAGGTAGAAGCTGTTATGGAGCCTTTTGGTCCTAGACTTGGCACTCCGGTACCGCTTGCCGTGCGGTAACAGAGAGAACAGTCTATGACTTGGGTGACTGGAGTCTTTGACAATTTTCTGGGCATTCCTCTGACACCGCCTAGTATATAGGTCCTGGATGGCAGGAAGCTTGGCCCCAGTGACGTACTGGGCCATACGCACTACCCTCTGTAGCGCCTTGCGGTCAGATGCAGAGCAGTTGCCATACCAGGTGGAGATGCAACCGGTCAGGATGCTCTCGATGGTGCAGCTGTAGAACTTTGAGGATCTGGGGACCCATGCTAAATCTTTTCAGTCTCCTGAGGGGGAAAAGTGTTGTCGTGCCCTCTTCATGACTGTCTTGGTGTGTTTGGACCATGATAGTTTGTTGGTGATATGGACACCAAGGAACTTGAAGCTCTCAATCTGCTCCACTACAGCCCTGTCGATGTGAATGGGGGCCTGTTTGGCCCTTCTTTTCCTGTAGTCCACGATCAGCTCCTTTGTCTTGAACACGTTGAGAGAGAGGTTGTTGTCCTGGTACCACACTGCCAGGTCTCTGACCTCCTCCCTATAGGCTGTCTCATCGTTGTCGGTGACACTATTGTGTCGTCAGCAAACTTAATGATGGTGTTGGAGTCGTGTTTGGCCACGCAGTCGTGGGTGAACAGGGAGTACAGGAGGGGACTAAGCACGCACCCCTGAGGGGCCCCAGTGTTGAGGATCAGCATGGCAGATGTGTTGTTGCCTACCCTTACCACTTGGGGGCGGCCCGTCAAGAAGTCCAGGATCCAGTTGCAGAGGGAGGTGTTTAGTCCCAGGGTCCTTAACCTAGTGATGAGCTTTTAGGGCACTATGGGCACCCTCAATCCCTCCATTTCTAACACTGCCCCATTTAATTTCACCCTCTTCTTTCTATCTCGCTCTCCCTCTCCCTCCCTCCTCTCTCTCTCTCTCTCTCTCTCCCTCAGGTAGACTGACCGTAGAGTAGATAGGGATCCTGCCTGTGCTCAGCTTCAGAGAGCTCTATGAATCACATAGCACAATGAGGTCGTCCCAGGTGCACTCTTCTCTGGCTGCTTTGTCTGTGTCTGTACAGCAAGATGTCTGCCCCACGGCACATTACATTTTCTAAATTTGGGACAGCGTGCCCTCATCCTCTCATAACTCCCTTTCTCTCCTCCTGCACTGCAAAGTGAGTGTGTCTACTAAAAGCCTGACTTCAAGTGCCTCTTCTCCTCTCCATGGAAACGGGGACAGAAAAAGAACGACTTGGCTGAAGCCTTCCTAATAAATAAGATGAGGGCCTACCTTTCTCACCCCCTTCACTCCTCATTACGCACTACAACCCTCTGGCCTTGTGCCTGTCCTCTGTTAAGCTCTCACTCTATACGGATCCTCTGTTCACTCAAAAGATCAGAAATCATCTCAAAATGAACAGGTGTCTAAATGAGCTGCTCACTGGAGATCAGGTTTGCGGTCAATTCCATTTGAATTCCAGTCAATTCAGAAAGTTTACCAAATTCCGATTCCAATTCCACATTTTCTTAAGAAAATTGGAATTTCAGTGTACTTCCTGAATTGTCTGGAATTGAAATGTAATTGATTCCAACCTTGCTGGGGATCAGACACTGTACTTAAAAGTCATGTTAGGGATCAGGGAGGGCAGCATCTTGCCAGGTCTGTCCAGTCCAGTCTAGTCAGTGAGAGGACATCACTGTTCTGCTGGAGGAGAGACCATTTACCTCATCTGCTCGTTTAGAGTCACAGCAACAAAGACTTGGGCCTCAGGCAACTCCTGAACATTCCCTGATAGCTCAACATCTCTATGTGACAAATCAACATCTCTCTATGTGACAAATCAACACCTCTGTATGTGAGAGATCAAAAACCAGGGGTGAAAGTAAGGCGGTGCGGTCCAGTACAGCGTCCTGGCAAAATAAATAGTGGGGGTATTCCGTACCAGTAAAACATAAGCCTATCACAATAATTACAACTAAATGTCAAGAAAACTATAGGCTATTACACCACTTTTTATCATTACCGTCAGAGTCATTAACGCATGTCAGAGGCATAAAACTTGAGCGAATGGACTTGAAAACTGGTGGTATAGCCTACGCCCCAAAATGCGATGTGGTTAGACGAAAACACTGACATTTTGCCAAGGCAGAGATGAGTGGCCGACACCGAGACGCGAGCGGGCAGCAGTGGACTAATGATAATCGGCAAATGTCATTACACTTTTTGGTGTTTTGTGTAACAGATGTCTCTCGCCATTCACCACTGTTTGGAGGCTGGAAATACAGTGCCTTCAGAAAGTATTCACACCCCTTGAATTCTTCCACATTTTGTTGTGTTACAGCCTGAATTTAAAATGGATTACATTGAGATTTTTGGTCACTGGCCTACACACAATACCCCATAATGTCACGGTGGAAATATGGGTTTTGACATTTTTACAAATTAATTAAAAATGAAAAGCTGAAATGTCTTGAATCAATAAGTATTCAACCCTGTTGTTATGGCAAGCCTAAATAAGTTCAGGAGTAAAAATGTGCTTAACAAGTCACATTATAAGTTGCGTGGAGTCACTTTCTGTCCAATAATAGTGTTTAGCATGATTCTTTTATTTTTTTTACATCATCTCTGTACCCCAAACACACAATTATCTGTAAAGGTCCCTCAGTCGAGCAGTGAATTTCAAACCCAGATTCAACCACAAAGATCAGGGAGGTTTTCCAATGCCTCGCAAAGAAGGGCACCTATTGGTAGATGAGTACAAATAAATAAAAGCAGACATTGAATATCCCTTTGAGCATGGTGAAGTTATTAATTACACTTTGGATGGTGTATCAATACACCCAGTCACTACAAAGATACAGGCATCCTTCCTAACTCAGTTGCCGGAGAGGAAGGAAATTGCTCAGGGATTTCACCATGAGGCCAATGGTGACTTTAAAACAGTTACAGAGTTTAACGGCCGTGATAGGAGAAAACTGAGGATGGATCAACATTGTAGTTACTCCACAATACTAACCTAATTTACAGAGTGAAAAAAGGAAGCCTGTACAGAATAAAGATATTCCAAAACATGAATCCTGTTTGCAACAAGGCACTAAAGTAATACTGCAAAAAAGTGGCAAAGCAATTAACTTTTTGTCCTGAATACAGTGTTATGTTTGGGGCAAATCCAATAGAACACATTACTGAATCCCACTACAAGAAATGGAATAGAGCTAAGCACAGGCAAAATCCTAGAAGAAAACCTGGTTCAGTCTGCTTTCCAACAGACACTGGGAGATAAGTTCCTCTTTCAGCAGGACAATAACCTAAAACCCAAGAAGACAGTGAATGTTCCTGAGTGGCCGAGTTACAATTTTGACTTAAATCTGCTTGAAAACTTATGGCAAGACCTGAAAATGGTTATTAAGAACCAATTTGACAGAGCTTGAAGAATTTTTAAAAGAATAATGGGCAAATGTTGCACAGTCCAGGTGTGGAAAGCTCTTAAGCCGTGTTCACACTGGCAGTTTGAAGTGACTCAAATCCTATTTATTTGCATATCCGATTAGAATCTGTTATTTTTCCTGCAGTCTGAACAGCCAAAAAGCACATGGAATCAGATATTTCAAGACACCTTTGTAGGTGGTTTGAAGTCAGATACAAATCTGATTCCTGGCCATGTGACTTGTGTCTGAACGGTCAAATCTGATTTATTTGCATTCAAGTGGTTTTTAGACTGTTATTCGGCATATGTTGTTGCTTGCTAGCTACTCTGTTGACAGTTTGACATGAACATGTGGTAGCTAAATAGTTTGTTATTGTTTACAAACACATTAGTGAATGTGCTAGAACGCTAAACAGCTACCTAGCTAGCTAATTGACTACTGTGGCTAGCCAAAATTGACTTGTTTTGAAAGTTTGATCATCTTATCCTTTGAGGCGTTAAAAGTGTTCTTAACCTATGATTTTAAACATTCAAAACAACTGGGAAATGTCCATGGCAGGCATTGTTGTCACCTTAGCTTGCTACATAACTAACACCATAGCTTGCTACATAAGCACCACCACCAATCAGCCTACACCACTGCACACGCACCCGTTGTTACTATGGCAACAAGTGTAGCCTTGTAAGCAAATAACTGCTGTCTGAACACACACAAATCCGATTTGGTCACTTGTAACTTGCTGTTTGGACAGTCAGTAGTCCAAAACGGATTTCAAAAAACAAAACTGATTTGAGCATTAAGGCCTGCAGGGTGAACAAGGCTTTAGAGACTTAATACGTATTCTATATGTAATTCTATGATTATGCCCATAAAATTGCAAGCGTATATAGGAGGTCCCGTACCGAGAAGAAATGTATTCTACTTTCACCACTGTCAAAACCACTCCAATGCCCGATGTCCAGACAACTGAAATGGCTGTTACCAGAGCATATTACATTTACATTTTACATTTTAGTCATTTAGCAGACGCTCTTATCCAGAGCGACTTACAGTTAGTGAAAACGCAGAAAAACGCATGTAAAATTTTTAATAAATTGATTTATACAGACTGCACAGTGTGTCTCATATGCAGCCCAATCATAACTGTCATAAACTATAAACTATTTAATACTATAAACTATTTAATACAACAAAAAAGCTGGCTTTGGAATAATGACTGGGGTAAGTCTGTTTTCAGACTGCACAGTATGTCTCAATAATGTTGTTGTTTATTATAAAGTACAGTGAGGGAAAAAAGTATTTGATCCCCTGCTGATTTTGTACGTTTGCCCACTGACAAAGACATGATCAGTCTATAATTTTAATGGTAGGTTTATTTGAACAGTGAGAGACGGAATAACAACAAGAAAACCCAGAAAAATGCATGTAAAAAAAATTATAAATTGATTTGCATTTTAATGAAGGAAATAAGTATTTGACCCCTCTGCAAAATATGACTTAGTACTTGGTGGCAAAACCCTTGTTGGCAATCACAGAGGTCAGATGTTTCTTGTAGTTGGCCACCAGGTTTGCACACATCTCAGGAGGGATTTTGTCGCTCTCCTCTTTGCAGATCTTCTCCAAGTCATTAAGGTTTCGAGTCTGACGTTTGGCAACTCGAACCTTCAGCTCCCTCCACAGATTTTCTATGGGATTACGGTCTGGAGACTGGCTAGGCCACTCCAGAACCTTAATGTGCTTCTTCTTGAGCCACTCCTTTGTTGCCTTAGCCGTGTGTTTTGGGTCATTGTCATGCTGGAATACCCATCCACGACCCATTTTCAATGCCCTGGCTGAGGGAAGGAGGTTCTCACCCAAGATTTGACGATACATGGCCCCGTCCATCGTCCCTTTGATGCGGTGAAGTTGTCCTGTCCCCTTAGCAGAAAAACACCCCCAAAGCATAATGTTTCCACCTCCATGTTTGACGGTGGGGATGGTGTTCTTGGGGTCATAGGCAGCATTCCTCCTCCTCCAAACACGGCGAGTTGAGTTGATGCCAAAGAGCTCGATTTTGGTCTCATCTGACCACAACACTTTCACCCAGTTCTCCTTTGAATCATTCAGATGTTCATTGGCAAACTTCAGACGGTCATGTATATGTGCTTTCTTGAGCAGGGGGACCTTGCGGGCGCTGCAGGATTTCAGTTCTTCACTGCGTAGTGTGTTACCAATTGTTTTCTTGGTGACTATGGTCCCAGCAGCCTTGAGATCATTGACAAGATCCTCACATGTAGTTCTGGGCTGATTCCTCACCGTTCTCATGATCATTGCAACTCCACGAGGTGCATGGAGCCCGAGGCCGAGGGAGATTGACAGTTATTTTGTGTTTCTTCCATTTGCGAATAATCGCACCAACTGTTGTCACCTTCTCACCAAGCTGCTTGGCGATGGTCTTGTAGCCCATTCCAGCCTTGTGTAGGTCTACAATCTTGTCCCTGACATCCTTGGAGAGCTCTTTGGTCTTGGCCATGGTGGAGAGTTTGGAATCTGATTGATTGATTGCTTCTGTGGACAGGTGTCTTTTATACAGGTAACAAGCTGAGATTAGGAGCACTCCCTTTAAGAGTGTGCTCCTAATCTCAGCTCGTTACCTGTATAAAAGACACCTGGGAGCCAGAAATCTTTCTGATTGAGAGGGGGTCAAATACTTATTTCCCTCATTAAAATGCAAATAAATTCATAATATTTTTGACATGCGTTTTTCTGGATTTTTTTGTTGTTATTCTGTCTCTCACTGTTCAAATAAACCTACCATTAAAATTATAGACTGATCATTTATTTGTCAGTGGGCAAACGTACAAAATCAGCAGGGGATCAAATACTTTTTTCCCTCATTGTACAGTTCAGATTAATTCCCTATAAATCCATTGCTCTAAACTAAAGCACACCCTGGGAGTTTAGAGCAGACACTTGGGTTGTTGCTAATTTGCATTCTGCAAAACTAATTCAGCACTCTTAATGAGACTTCAGCACTTGGGGGAGCAGCACAGGTCTCCAACAGAACAACTAGTAGAAACAAAAAATCAAATCAAATCAAATCAAATTGAATGTTATTTGTCACATGCGCCGAATACAACAGACCTTACCGTGAAATTCTTACTTACAAGCCCTTAACCAACAATTCAGTTCTAAGAAAATAAGAGTTGAGAAAATATTTACTAAATAAACTAAAGTAAAAAAACAAACACAATAAAATCACAATAATGAGGTTATATACCAGGTGTATCGGTACCGAGTCTATGTGCGTGGGTACAGGTTAGTCGAGGTAATTGAAGTAATATGTACATGTAGGTAGGGGTAAAGTGACTATGCATAGATAATAAACAGCGAGTAGCAGCAGTGTAAAAAAAAAAAGAGGGGGGGGGAGTCAATGCAAATAGTTCTGGTAGCCATTTGATCAAATGTTCAGCAGTCTTATGGCTTGGGGGTAGAAGCTGTTAAGGAGCCTTTTGGATCTAGACTTGGCGCTCTGGTAACGCTTGCCATGCGGTAGCAGAGAGAACAGTCTATGACTTTGGTGGCTGGAGTCTGACAACTTTTTGAGCCTTCCTCTGACACCGCCTAGTATAGAGTTCCTGGATGGCAGGAAGCTTGGCCCCAGTGATGTATTGGGTCGTACGCACTACCCTCTGTAGCGCCTTACAGTCGGATGCCGAGCAGTTGCCATACCAGGCGGTGATGCAACCAGTCAGGATGCTCTCGATGGTGCAGCTGTAGAACTTTGAGGATCTGGGGACCCATGCCAAATCTTTTCAGTCTCCTGAGGGGGAATAGGCGTTGTTGTGCCCTCTTCACGACTGTCTTGGTGTGTTTGGACCATGATCATTTGTTGGTGACGTGGACACCAAGGAACTTGAAGCTCTCGACCCACTCCACTACAGCCCCGTTGATGTGAATGGGGGCGTATTTGGCCCTCATTTTCCTATAGTCCACGATCAGCTCCTTTGTCTTGCTCACTTTGAGGGAGAGGTTGTTGTCCTGGCACCTCACTGCCAGGTCTCTGACCTCCATCCTGTAGGCTGTCTCATCGTTGTCAGTGATCAGGCCTACCACCATTGTGTTGTCAGCAACCTTAATGATGGTGTTGGAGTCGCGCTTGGCCACATAGTCATGGTTGAACAGGGAGTACAGAAGGGGACTAAGCACACACCCCCTGAGGGGACCCCGGGTTGAGGATCAGTGTGGCAGATGTGTTGTTGCCTACCCTTACCACCTGGGGGCGGCCCGTCAGGAAGTTCAGGATCCAGTTGTAGAGGGAGGTGTTTAGTCCCAGGGTGTTGAGCGCTGTGCTGTAGTCAATGAACAGCATTCTCACATAGGTGTTCCTTTTGTCCAGGTGGGAAAAGGCAGTGTGGAGTGCAATTAAGATTGTGTCATCTGTGGATCTGTTGGGGTGGTATGTGAATTGGAGTGGGTCTAGGGTTTTCGGGATGATGGTGTTTATGTGAGCTATAACCAGCCTTTCAAAGCAATTCATGGCTACAGATGTGAGTGCTACGGGGCGGTAGTCATTTAGGCAGGTTACTTTTGCGTTCTTGGGCACAGGGACTATGATGGTCTGCTTGAAACATGTAGGTATTACAGACTCGGTCAGGGAGAGGTTGAAAATGTCAGTGAAGACACTTTCCAGTTGATCTGTGCATGTTCTGAGTACACGTCCTGGTTATCCATCTGGCCCCGCGGCCTTGTGAAGGTTGACCTTTTTAAAGGTCTTACTCACATCGGCTACAGAGTGCGTGATCACACATTCGTCCGGAACAGCAGGTGCTCTCATGTATGCTTCAGTGTTGCTTGCCTCGAAGCAAGCATAAAAGGCATTTAGCCCATCTGGTAGGCTCGCATCACTGGGCAGCTCGCGGCTTTGTAGTACGTAATAGTTTGCAGCCCTGCCACATCCAACGAGCGTCAGAGCTGGTGTAGTAGGATTCAATCTTAGTCCTGTATTGACGCTTTGCCTGTTTGATGGTTCGTCTGAGGGCATAGCGGGATTTCTTATAAGCGCCCGGATTAGTGTCCAGCTCCTTGAAAGCGGTAGCTCTAGCCTTTAGCTCGGTGCAGATGTTGTCTGTAATCCATAGGTTCTGGTTGGGATATGTATGTACGGTCACTGTGGGATGATGTCATCAATGCACCTATTGATGAAGCCGGTGACTGAGGTGGTATACTCCTCAATGCCATCGGATGAATCCCGGAACATATTCCAGTCTGTGCTAGCAAAACAGTCCTGTAGCTTAGCATCCACGTCATTTGACCACTTCTGTATTGAGCAAGGCACTGGTACTTCCTGCTTTAGTTTTTGCTTGTAAGGAGGAATCAGAAGGATAGAATTATGGTCAGATTTGCCAAATGTAGTAAAGGTGGTGTAGAGTTGTTTTTCCTCTGGTTGCACATGTGACACGCTGGTAGAAATTAAGTAAAACAGATTTCAGTTTGCCTACATTAAAGTTCCCGGCCACTAGGCGTGCCATTTCTGGATGAGCATTTTCTTGTTTGCGTATGGTCTTATACAGCTCGTTGAGTGCGGTCTTCGTGCCAGCATCGGTTTGTGGTGGTAAATAGACAGCTACAAGAAATATAGATGAAAACTCTCTTGGCAGATAATGTGGTCTACAGCTTATCATGAGGTACTCTACCTCAGGTGAGCAAAACCTTGAGACTTCCTTAATATTAGAGATTGCGCACCAGCTGTTATTGACAAATAGACACAGACCACAACCCCTCGTCTTACAGGAGGTAGCTGTTCAGTCTTGCCGATGCAGGGAAAATCCAGCCAACTGTATATTATCCATGTTGTCGTTCAGCCACGACTCGGTGAATCATAAGATATTACCATTTTTTTTATGTCCCGTTGGTAGGATAGTCTCGAACGGAACTCATCCAGTTTATTTTCCAGTGATTGCACGTTGGCAAATAGGACGGATGGTAGAGGCGGGTTACCCACTCTCCGACGAATTCTCACAAGGCACCCAGATCTGTGCCCCCTGTATCTCCGTCTCCTCTTCATGTGAATGACAGGGATTTGGGCCTGGTCCGGGAACAACAGTATATCCTTCACATCAGACTCATGAAAGAAAAAATCTTTGTCCAGTTCGAGTTGAGTAATCGCTGTTCTGATATCCAGAAGCTCTTTTCAGTCATAAGAGACGGTAGCAGCAACATTATGTACAAAATAAGTTACAAACAATGCAAAGAAACACACAAAATAGCACAATTGGTTAGGAGCCCGTAAAACGGGCTGTTTCAGGGAGATACGGGAGTGTGGAGGGTAGGAATAAGGGAGGAGGTTAGAAAACAAGAGAGAGAGGGGAATGGAGAAGGATGAATATTGAGGGAGGGAGAGATTGTGGTGTGAGCCAAACGCTTGCACGCACCCACCCACCCACCCACCCACACGGCGAGCTGGCTGTATAGGGTTATGGAAGAGGGCACACAGAGCAATTTCTGCCCCTGAGGGGGAGAAGCGGCGAGGCTCACTAACGGATAAGCTTATTGGAACGGATAGGCTTTTCAACACAGGCAAATGGAGGAAAGATAAAATGTAAAAATAGAGAGATGGAAATAAAGTTAAGCAGTTTAGCAGAAATGCACAGTTTCACTTTTCCAATCTTCCCCTGCAATCTGCAGATACTGTATATTGCCTGACATTGCCATGGCCGTTTATTCTAGCACACAATGTTTTAGTGCTCAGGCCTCTCTTAGAAGAGGCTCATATCTCTGTGTACAGCTCTGATGCTCCTCTGCTGTTCTGATCTATAGCATGACAGCTGCAGCACAGACACTGGCCAAGGACAGACAGACTGGAACTATCTGCCAGTGGACTGTCTTCTGACTGTCTTCTGACTGTCTTCTGTTTAAAAGTTAGTCACACAGTGATGGTTTGAGGTTCTTATTAAAATCAGTCACAGGCAGCTTGTTGGTTTGACAAGCTTTAGCCCTGACACTATAGCTTTGTTTCTGGTTTGTTGTTGCCTTCATACATAGAGTGCTGTGAAAAAGTATCTGCCCCCTTTCGGATTTTCTCTATTGTTGCATATTTTTGATTCTGAATGTTATCAGATCTTCAATCAAAAGCTAATATTAGATAAATGGAACCTGAGTTTACAAATAAAAAAATTGATACTTATTTTATTAATTTAATTAACAAAGTTATGGAACACTCAATTCCCCTGTGTGAAAAATGTATTGCCCCCTTACACTCAATAACTGGTTGTGCCACCTTTGGCTGCAATGACTGCAACCAAATGCTTCCTGTAGTTGTTGATCTCACATCGCTACATTCATGGTTCCTTCTGTTAAGGCAAGTCGTCCAGGTCCTGAGGCAGCAAAGGATCCCCAACCCTTAACACTACCACCACCATGCTTGAACGTTGGTATGAGGTTCTTACTGTGTAACGCAGTGTTTGGTTTTCACCAGGTATAATGGGACCATTGTTGTCCAAAAAGTTGACTGAAGTTTGCCAAAAAGCCCCTGGAAGCACCTGGATGATCATCAAGACTCTTGGAAGAATGTTGTATGGACAGAGTATAACTTTTTGGACAACATGGGTCCCATTATGTCTGGCGAAAACCAAACACTGCATTCCACAGTAAGAACCTCATACCAACAGTCAAGCATGGTGGTGGTAGTGTGATGGTTTGGGGATGCTTTGCTGCCTCAGGACCTGGACGACTTGCCTTAATAGAAGGAACCATGAATTCTGCTCTGTATCAGAGAATTCTACAGGAGAATGTCAGGCCATCCGTCTGTGAGCTGAAGCTGAGGCTAAAGCGCAGCTGGGTCATGCAGGAAGACAATGATCCAAAACACACAATCAAGTCTACATGAAAATGGCTAAAAAGCAACAAAGTCAAAGTCCAGACCTAATCCCAATTGAGATGTTGTGGCAGGGCTTTTAACGAGCAGGTCATGCTTGAAAACCAACAAATGTCGCTGAGTTACAGCAGTTCTGCATGGAAGAGTGGGCCAGAATTCCTCCACAGCGACGTGAGAGACTGATCAACAACTACAGGAAGTGTTTGGTTGGAGTAATTGCAAAGGTGGCACAACCAGTTAAAGGTCGCACTAAAGGTGGCGCAACCAGTTATTGACTGTAAGGGGGCAATTACTTTTTTACACAGGGGCATTGGGTGTTGCATAACTTTGTTTATGAAATAAGTATGTAATTGTTGTGTTATTTGTTCACTCGGGTTCCATTAGGTTTTGGTTGAAGATCTGATAACATTCAGTATCAAAAACATGCAAAAGTAGAGAGAATTAGAAAGGGGGCAAATACTTTTTCACAGCACTGTATACAGACACACACACACACACGCAGGCACTCGCACGGACGGACGGACGGACGCAAGTACACACACACACACACACACACACACACACACACACACACACACACACACACACACACACACACACAGAGAGAGAGAGACACACACACACACTGAGAGACACACACAGAGATACACACATAGCTGGCTGCAGTTCCAGCAGCAGAGAGACTGACAGGCTGTATAATCTTAACTATACACACTGCCAGCCAGGCTCCAAGTGTAATACTCAACACTGCGCGCGCACACTCACACACTCACACTCACACACACACACACACACACACACACACACACACACACACACACACACACACACACACACACACACACACACACACATACACACATACACGCACACACTGCGTTGACTGACAGGGGGCCAGGCAGAGAACAGTGCCCTAGCTGGAGTAGAGAAGCTGTATGTTTAATTAAAGCCCATAATCAATCCTCCCTCTCTTTCACACCCTACCACTTCTGACTCCAATCACCTCGCTCAATAACCCACAGGCTACCTACCTACCTCTCCCACTCACCCACCGGAGGACCCCCCCCACCACACACACTGACCTCTCCCACCCAACACTAGAAACTCATGGACAATATGGACACAGTTATAAACAATTCATACTACATATGAATATATTTAAAAGTCAAGTAAAAATGATTAAAGTTACCATAGATTGCCTAGCTCTGATTCACTCAGTCTCTGGAGGATTAGAACGTGCTGTCAGAGGAACCATGGGAAAATGATCCCTGTCATGTAGGAGATGTGAAAATGAAGCCTATTACTGTCGAGAGCAGAACGGTACTGTTCTGACATACATGTGGGCAATACAGTATCAAGGTTAACGCTGGTCTCATTTGTGTATACCATTCTCCATATGGCGTGCTCTATCTGCTGAGTGACAGGTCTGTTGTTATTATCCTACTGTGTGTGTGTGTGTGTGTGTGTGTGTGTAGTTGATGTGTGTGTGTTTAGTAGATGTGTGTGTAGGTGTGTGTGTGTGTGTGTGTGTGTGTGTATCTGTGTTGTCCCTCTCATACTGTGAGAGGTGCGGTGGAGGTGGGACAAGGTCCTAGACTGGTCCACTTTTCATCATAGCTAAGTCATGTGGATGACACAGGGGAAATCACCCTCATCCTTCAGGCTCTCCTGCCACTTTACACAGCTTATCACAGCTCAGGGAGAGAGAGGGATGGAGAAAGAGGAAGACAGACAGACAGACAGACAGACAGACAGACAGACAGACAGACAGACAGACAGACAGACAGACAGACAGGTGAGAGGAAAACATAAAGAGAAGGAGTATTGCTTGACAGAAGAAGAGAGGGGGAAATGGAGGAGTGGCATCAGAGGTAAGAGAGATGATGAGAGAGGTGTTAAAACATTTTAATGGATTTTGACGGCATCACAGGACACAACCATAACACGCTTGTACAAGACAGAGTGTGTGCCAGTGTGTGCTTGAATACAACGCAAATAAAACACAAGTATGAACAGGACTACCACACAGATATTGCTGTAGAACAAAGCTGAAGCAGAATAAATAAACAGCGGTCACAACAAATACCCAAAAACACGCTCCGACAAAAGACTACCAGTGGACAAGATCAAGTCAAATACAGGCAATAACTATTATGGAAATGAAGCCTGGAGTTTAAATGCTGCAGTGCTCTCTCTACCACTGCACTCTGAGAAAAAAAAGTTGTTATCTAGAACCAAAATGGGTTCTTCAGCTGGTTCCAGATAGAAACCTTTAGGTTCCATGTAGAAACTTTGTCACTGAGGGTTCCACATGGAATACAAACAGTTCTACCTGGAACCAAAAAGGGTTCATAATAATATTGTTGTCCTGGCGGCATAACATATGTCTGACTGCACAGAGGTGCCGGGGAAGAAGGGTCTCTTTGGGGGACCAGCATGTGTGTGTAGGGGGGGTATCCGTGCTTTATCAACCAGGGCTAGACATTGGGAAATCAGAATCCACCCATCTCTGCACATGTGGTGCTCCTCTCTAACGGTTACAATTCGCATTCACATAGCAAGCTTACTCGTGAGTTGGACTCGACGCTTGAATGACTTTTTTTTCATGTGTAGGTGACTGGGTGAGTGAACTTGAGACTGGATGCTCGTGTGTGCGTGTGCATGTTTGCGTGTGCGTGTGTGTGTTTGCGTGCGTGTGAGGGCAGAGGTGGGGGTGTGTGTGTGCGTGTGAGGGCAGAGGTGGGAGTGTGTGTGTGTGCATGTGAGGGCAGAGGTGGGAGTGTGTGTGTAGGTGTGGGTGGGTGGGGGCGTGTGAGGGCAGAGGTGGGAGTGTGTGTGTAGGTGTGGGCGTGTGCTTGAGACTGGATGCTCGTGTGTGCGTGTGCATGTTTGCGTGTGCGTGTGTGTGTTTGCGTGCGTGTGAGGGCAGAGGTGGGGGTGTGTGTGTGCGTGTGAGGGCAGAGGTGGGAGTGTGTGTGTGTGCATGTGAGGGCAGAGGTGGGAGTGTGTGTGTAGGTGTGGGTGGGTGGGGGCGTGTGAGGGCAGAGGTGGGAGTGTGTGTGTAGGTGTGGGTGGGTGGGGGCGTGTGAGGGCAGAGGTGGGAGTGTGTGTGTAGGTGTGGGTGGGTGGGGGCGTGTGAGGGCAGAGGTGGGAGTGTGTGTGTAGGTGTGGGTGGGTGGGGGCGTGTGAGGGCAGAGGTGGGAGTGTGTGTGTAGGTGTGGGTGGGTGGGGGCGTGTGAGGGCAGAGGTGGGAGTGTGTGTGTAGGTGTGGGTGGGTGGGGGCGTGTGCTTGAGACTGGATGCTCGTGTGTGCGTGTGCATGTTTGCGTGTGCGTGTGTGTGTTTGCGTGCGTGTGAGGGCAGAGGTGGGGGTGTGTGTGTGCGTGTGGGTGGGTGGGGGCGTGTGAGGGCAGAGGTGGGAGTGTGTGTGTAGGTGTGGGTGGGTGGGGGCGTGTGAGGGCAGAGGTGGGAGTGTGTGTGTAGGTGTGGGTGGGTGGGGGCGTGTGAGGGCAGAGGTGGGAGTGTGTGTGTAGGTGTGGGTGGGTGGGGGCGTGTGAGGGCAGAGGTGGGAGTGTGTGTGTAGGTGTGGGTGGGTGGGGGCGTGTGCTTGAGACTGGATGCTCGTGTGTGCGTGTGCATGTTTGCGTGTGCGTGTGTGTGTTTGCGTGCGTGTGAGGGCAGAGGTGGGGGTGTGTGTGTGCGTGTGAGGGCAGAGGTGGGAGTGTGTGTGTAGGTGTGGGTGGGTGGGGGCGTGTGCTTGTATGCATCACACAGTTGCTGCTAATGGATGATGATAAGGACTGTATCAAATAGAAATAGGAATTGTTATATGTCCTACACCAAATCCTCTTAGCTATTATGAATGATATGATCATCTGTACTACAACTATGTTTACCATTAAGTATTATGACTATTATAATTCTAAGAACCTATTACTACTATTATTATTACTATTACTATTATTGTCACGACTTCCTCTGAAGCTGCCTCCCCTCCTTGTTCGGGCAGGCTTCGGCGTTCGTCGTCACCGGCCTTCTAGCCACTGCCGCTCCATATCTCATCATTCCATTTGTCTTGTCTTGTCACTTACACACAGCTGGTTCATATTCCCCTCTTTAGTACATGTATAAGTGTTCCCTCTGCCCCCTTGTCCTTGTGGGTGATTGTTTCATGTGAGATGAGCTACCTGTACTTTGTATTGCCGGGGTATGTTTTCCCCGTGTGCCTGTATTTGTTCCCGTGCGCCTGTTTTGCGCACTGGACTGTTGATGCTATCCAGCGTAACTGTGTACTATAGAATCAACTCTGTATTCTGTGATTTACCCTCCTGCACCTGACTCCTTTAAATCACACTCTCACAGAATCACCCACCCGCTATGGAGTCAGCGGGAGAGGAGCACATGCCTGGAGTCATGGCACGGGTCCAGGAGCATTCGACGATGCTAGCCAGCTTGGGAGAAGCGATGGATCGGGTTCTTCAGGTCTTCCAATGCCTGGAGAGGAGAGGACCCGATCTGTCGAGACCAGCTGGGCAACCGGATCCAGCCACCCACACCCCAGCACCCAGAGGGATCCATATATCCCGACCACAGGAGTTCGACGGGACAGCTGCTCTCTGCGAAAGATTCCTCCTCCAACTGGAGCTCTACTTCTCTAGCATCAGGCCAGCCCCATCGGAGCGGGAGAAGGTGTCCGCCCTCGTCTCCTGCCTCTCGAGGAAAGCCCTGGAGTGGGCCAACGCGGTCTGGAATGAAGGAGGAGCCACGTTGGACAACTACGGGGAGTTCGCTCACCTCTTTCGGGCTGTCTTTGATCACCCTCCCGAAGGTCGAGAGGAGGGCGAGCGGGCTGGTCCACCTGAGGCAGGGGACGAGGACTGCGCAGGAGTTTTGGACTCTAGCAGCTGGGTCCGGGTGGAACGAGCGGGCCCTTATCGACCACTTCCAGTGCCATCTGTGGGAGGACGTCCGAAGGGAGCTAGCCTGTCGGGACACCATGTTGTCCTTCATGCACCTGGTGGACATGGCCATCTGTTTGGACAACCTGCTGGCAGCCAGAGGACGTCCTGGAAGGGGTCTGCCCATTCCCACCCCGGCCGACTCGGATCCCGAGCTGATGGAGCTGGATGGAGCCGCTGTCCGAGAGAGCGGAGGACGACAGCCCTAGTGTCACTCTGGTGGCACGAAGGGACATTACACCACACGTTGTCGCCAGTGTTCTTTTGGGTCTGGAGGCAGCAGGCAGGGCACTCTCGCATCACCCCAGGTATCAAACACCCACACTCATTCAGAGCCCTCTGCTGCGCACTGTACCCTACCCATCTACTTTCCTGATCACATGGTAGTTCCCCAGTGTAAGGCGCAAGTCGTTTCAGGCGCAGCTGAGAACTTTATGGACAGGGCATTCTCATACAGTCTAGGCATTTCATTGGTTCCCCTATCCATTCCACTACCCATCAGAGCACTTGATAGTCGACCATTAGGGTCCGGGTTTGTTAAGGAAGTTACAGCACCAGTCACCATGATTACCCTCGAGACTCATTGCGAGCAAGTCACTTTTTTTATTATTGAGTCTCCTGCTTTCCCTGTGGTATTAGATATCCCTTGGTTAGCACTCCACAACCCCACCTTCTCATGCCGCAGAGGGTTCTCACAGGGGGGTCGCGAGAGTGTCAGGGTATGTGTCTAGGTGTTTCCATTGGTGCAACCACGGTGGAAAGTCCAGACAGTACCTCCACCGTGCGCATTCCCCCCGAATACCTCGATTTGGCACACGCGTTTTCTAAAATGCAGGCGACCAAGTTACCACCTCATCGGGCGGGGGATTGAGCGATTAACCTCCGGGTAGACGCTGTGCCTCCCAGGAGTCATGTGTATCCCCTGTCACAGGCTGAAATGGAGGCTATGGAAACATACGTCACCGAGTCCCTGCGCCAGGGGTTTATACGTCCCTCCACTTCACCTGCCTCCTCTAGTTTATTTTTTGTGAAGAAGAAAGACGGCGGTCTGCGCCCTTGCATTGATTATCGACCACTGAACAAGGAGACGATAAGATTTAGTTAACCTCTCCCACTCATTCCTTCAGTGATCGAGTCAATGCATGGGGCACGCTTCTTCACCAAATTAGATCTCAGGAGTGCGTACAACCTGGTGCGTGTCTGAGAGGGGGATGAGTGGAAGACAGCATTCAGCACAACCACGGGGCATTATGAATACCTGGTGATGCCCTAAGGTTTGATGAATGCCCCATCCGTCTTCCAGTCCTTTGTGAACGAGGTGTTTCGGGAGATGCTTGGTGACATTCTGGTGTATTCCGCTATGCACGCCGAGCATGAGTCCCTGGTTCGCAAAGTGCTGGCCCGACTGTTGTAAAATGACCTTTATGCCAAGGCAGAGAAGGGTATGTTTTTCCAGCAGTCCGTCTCCTTCCTCGGTTACCGCATTACCACCTCAGGTGTGGAGATGGAGGGAGATCGCATTTCAGCCATGCGTAATTGGCCCGACTCCCACCACGGTTAAGGAGGTGCAGCGCTTTCTTGGCTTCTCCAACTACTATTGGAGGTTTATCCGGGGCTTTGGCAAGATCGTAGCTCCCATTACATCTCTGTTGAAGGGTGGGCCGTCCCGGCTCCGCTGGTCTGCTGAGGCTGATAGGGCCTTCAGTAACCTGAGGGGTCTGTTCACCTCAGCCCCGGTACTGGCCCACCCCGATCCATCACTACCGTTCTTAGTGGAGGTGGATGCGTCCGAGGTAGGGATAGGCGCTGTCCTATCTCAACGCTCGGGCACGCCACCCAAGCTCCGCCCCTGTGCCTTCTTCTCTAAGAAGCTCAGCCCGGCGGAGCAGAACTACGACGTTGGTGATTGGGAAATGTTGGCTGTTGTCCGAGACCGGACCGTGTGGAGGCATTGGCTTGAGGGGGCGAAACACCCTTTCCTCGTATGGACGGACCACCATAACCTGGAGTACATCCGGGCAGCGAGGAGGCTGAAACCTCGCCAGGCCAGGTGGGCCCTATTCTTCACCCGGTTTGATTTCACACTATCATACATCCCGGGTACGGAGAACGTGAAGGCAGATGCATTGTCACGGCTGTATGACACAGAGGAGAGGCCCAGAGACAACACCTCCATACTCCCGGCCTCCTGCATTGTGGTGCCGGTAGTATGGGCGATGGACGCGGATATAGAGCAGGCGTTACGCACAGATCCATCTCCACCTCAGTGTCCAGCTGTGCTGCAATACGTGCCTGCTCTTATCCGTGATCGTCTGATCTACCGGGCACACACGTCACCCTCCTCTGGTCACCCAGGTAGGTCCCTCCACCTCCTCTGGACATCGAGGGGGCCCCGGCGTACTCCGTCCGTTCCATCCTGGATTCGAGGCGTCGGGTGGGGGGCCTTCAGTACCTCGTGGAGTGGGAGGGGTACGGTCCGGAGGAACGGTGCTGGGTCCCAGTGGGGGATATCCTCGACATGGAAAACCAAACACTGCTACCGAAGGGATGTAGAGATCATTTTATTTATGATTTTGAATAGCCTTTGGCTTGGGCTTGGTAATGTCTGAACGTACAGTACGAACAAAACCATTTATAAAGACAGTGTTGAAAAATAAACATGGGCAACAGAAGAAAAACAAGTACAATAAATACATCATTATGGGAGAATGGGAGGAGACCAGGGCATTATGGGTACTAGAAGTAACAAAGAGAATGACAATAGTTATGAAGAGTTCTAAATACTTACAGTACATATTTAAATGGCTGGTGAAATAAAAATTACTTAATTTTACTTAAATGGCCTTAACCCCATAAAAAGGAACAAAATATTGTTCAAACTGAAGAGGGATGGAGGTGATATCATTATTAAATGAATATAGCCTACCCGAACCAGGACCCGAATTCATATCCAAAATGCTGAACATACTTATCACGGAGGCAAAAGGAACAGCAGCAATGGGAGGAGACCTCAACCTTATCATGAATCCCATGTTAGATTGCCAACGCAAAAATAAAACACAAGGCAGAGAACGCTGCATACATACTACTCTACAGCACATAACAAATACTCGAGATTAGACTATTTCTTTATGGTTAAAATGGACCTAGCCAAAGTCATTAACTGCCACAGAGTAATTGAAGTATCGGATCATGCTATCCTAAATATGAAATTAAATATATAACTAGGGAAAGGCTTGACAGTTTGGAGAGGAAATAATTCCCTTCTACATTACAGAATAGAATAAGGGCAACACTGGAACAATATCTGGAGATGATGACGGGGAGGTCTACCCCATAATGGTATGGGAAGGGGCCAAAGCAGTGCTTTGATGTGAGATAAGATCATATGCTTCTTTTAAATAAATAACAAAAGAGAAAGAAACATTTAAATTAGAAAAGACCTTGAACAGGCTTCAAAGTGAACATACAAATAATGGAAACCGACTCATACAAAAAAAAAAAAAAAAAACGCCTAGATTAACTCAGAAAATATCGAAAAAGCGTTGATATTTACAAAAACAGAAATATTACGATAGTGGCCCAAAGGCCCAGAAATTACACACATTTAGAATGAGAAAATAACGTAAAAGGGCCACCATACCAGGAAGTAAAGATAACAACTCAGAAATTCTCACCAAAATACCGAAATAGCTAATGAATGTGTCAAATACTACCAAAAACTATATAATTTAGAGGTACAAAAATCTAAAATAGAGAAAATACAAACATACTTGGAAAAAATGAAACTCCCTGAAGTGACAGACGAACAAAATCCAAAGTGAATTAAACCAATAACTGAAGAAGAACTGACAGCTACCGTTCAAAAAACAAAAGTTGAGAAATGACCAGGCAGTGACGGATACAATAATGAATTCTATAAGGAATTCAAACAAGACATAGTACCTTTCTTATGTGAAGCCCTCAACTGGGCTCTCAACAACAGAGAGTACACACCAACCTGGAACTCATCTATTATTACTGTTATTCATAAAGAAGGTAAAGATCCAGCAGAATGTGCATCGTATCGACCAATATCATTGTTGAACGGCGACCAAAATTTGCTTACATCAATTATTGCAAATAGATTAAGTAATATAATCCCAGATATCATCAACACTGAACGTTTAATGTTAAAAAAAAAACACCAACTGCTTACGTTAACTCTAGATGCGGAGAAAGCCTTTGACAGTGTGTCATGGACTTTCATCTTCGAAATGTGATAAAAAAAAAAAACTTTGGTGAAACCTTCCTGAACTGTCTGCAAATGATGTACAAAACACCAAATGCCAGAATAAGGGTAAATGGTACATTATCGCACTCTTTTGACCTCCTAAGGGGGCCAAGACAGGGAGATTCTCTGTCACCCTTAATCTTCATTTTAAGTATGGAACCGTTAGCCGAAAATATAAGAAACAATCTGAAAATACAAGGTCTACAGATCGATCAGGAAGAACACAAATTAGCAACATACGCAGACATTGTGATTCTCTACTTAACAAACATGCCTCAGTCAGTTTCCGCCACTATGGGTGCGTGCTCAGCCCCCTCCTGTACTCCCTGTTCACCCATGACTGCGTGGCCAAGCACGCCTCCAACTCAATCATCAAGTTTGCAGATGACACAACAGTAGTAGGCTTGATTACCAACAATGACGAGACCGCCTACAGGGAGGAGGTGAGGGCTCTGGGAGTGTGGTGCCAGGAAAATAACCTCTCACTCAACATCAACAAAACAAAGGAGATGATCGTGGACTTCAGGAAACAGCAGAGGGTGCACCCCCCTATCCACATCGACGGGACCGCAGTGGAGAAGGTGGAAAGCTTCAAGTTGCCGTACCTGGCGTACCTGGCGTACACATCACTGACAAACTGAAATGGTCCACCCACGCAGACAGTGTGGTGAAGAAGGCGCAACAGAGCCTCTTCAACCTCAGGAGGCTGAAGAAATTCGGCATAGCACCTACAACCCTCACAAACTTTTACAGATGCACAATTGAGAGCATCCTGTCGGGCTGTATCACCGCCTGGTACGGCAATTGCACCGCCCACAACCACAGGGCTCTCCAGAGGGTGGTGCGGTCTGCCGAACGCATTACCGGGGGCAAACTATCCGCCCTCCAAGACACATACAACACCGATGTCACAGGAAGGCCAAAAAGATCATTAAGGACATCAACCACCCGAGCCACTGCCTGTTCACCCCGCTATCATCCAGAAGGCGAGGTCAGTACAGGTGCATCAAAGCTGGGACCGAGAGAATGAAAAACAGCTTCTATCTCAAGGCCATCATACTGTTAAATAGCCATCACTAGCACATTAGAGGCTGCTGCTGCCTATTGAAATCACTGGCCACTTTAAGGAATGGAACACTAGTCACTTTAATAATGTTTACATATCTGGCACTACTCATCTCATATGTATATACTGCATTCTATTCTATAATATTCTACTGTATCTTAGTCCATGCCACTCTGTCATTGCTTGTCCATATATGTATATATTCTTAAATCCCATTCCTTGCTAGTTTTGTGTGTATTGGGTATATGTTGTGAAATTGTTAGATATTACTGCACTGTCGGAGCTAGAAGCACAAGCATTTCGCTACACCCGCTATAACATCTGCTAAACACGTGTATGTGACAAATAAAATTGGATTGGATTTGAATGAAATAAATCAATACAATGTCGTATCTGGGTGCAGACTAAATACAGGGAAATCAGAAGCAATGACAGTAGGTCAACAAATATCCCAAGACATCAAAACTAAGTTTAAACTTAAATGGGATCAAAATAAACTGAAATACTTAAGGGATTACTTTCCCCCATGATCTGACAAAACTACACCAGGATAACTTTGGAACACTGGAAAACCAGTTAAACAGGACCTACAAAGATGGACATTAGTGCCTTTAACAATAACAGGAAGAATTGAAACTATTAAAATGAATGTCCTCTACCAATAACTAATGCTCCAAACACTTTTAAACAGTGGGACAAACTCTTGAGTAAATTCATCTGGGGAGGAAGAAAAGCCTGTGTCAAACTTAAAACAATAAAACAATGTAAACAAGCGGGGGGGGGGACTAGCACTAGTTATATATAGACACCCAACTAAAATCTAGTAATGTATGGATGGCATCAACAGCTAAATGGAGATAGATGGAAATCCAACAAATGGAGAAACCGATAACTACAACTATATTTATGAAGAAAATCAATACACACACTAGGAAGATAGAAAATACCTGTATAAATAACACCATAACGGTCTGGATAAAGATCACCAAAATAAAAGGCATTCAAACAGACCTGATCTACCTGCGAGAAATTGTAATGGACGGCGACTTTAAGCCAAGTATGATGGGTGATACATTTAAATTATGGGCTGAAAAAGGACTGACCATGTATCATCAGATGTTCACAGACAAGGGGGTAGATACATTTGAGAATATATCAAAAAGGACAACCTCCAGAACTCTCGGTTTTACAATTACTTACAAGTAAGAAGTGATCTTACTAATGCAGTGGGACCTAATGAAACGCTTAGTGATATCCATCCTTTCATTAATTATATAGCAAAGACATATGAGGTAAATGCCGCATATAAAGAATTATTGAAGAAGAAACAAAAGATCTGAATATTATTGTGGTAACTAATTGAGAAGACGAGCTGCAAATAGTAATAACCCAAGAGGACTGGGAGGACAAATCTAGAAACACGTTCAAGACATCCAACTCTCTACTCTGGAGGGAATACTCTTGGAAAATTCAGTCAAGATTTTTCATAACTCCTATAATACAATCAAAGGTACAACCGTGACATCACACCAAGTTGCTGGGTAACTGTGACATCACACCAAGTTCCTGTGTCATCGTGGGGAGAGCAGGGCTAACCACACCCACATACTATATTCCTGCCCAGTCCTCAATAATTTCTGGACCGAAGTATACAATGTATTGGATGATAAGTTTGAACGCTCACTTTCTCTAAATCCAGAACACATACCCTTGAGGAGAACCCCTCATCCAATCTGATCGGTACCGCTTCAGAATTCTGAGAATAACAGCACTTAAACAGATGATTAGAAACTGGCTTAAACCGCTGGCAACACAGATAAGCAATTGGAAAGAAACAATCAAGGAAATCTATAGTATGGAAATGATAACACATAGAATAAGAAACCAAATGACTATTTAAGATACGATGGGAAAAAAGTGGAAAACAACAGACAATATATTCTGAAATATTTATAGGCCCTAACAGGCGATAGAATTGACATGTTTTAAATGGACGGGTGTGGGTGGATATGTGTTTGTGTGTGCCGGTGAATGCGTGTGCGTGTATGTGAGTTTAGGAGTGCAAGTGTGTGTATGCATGAGTGGGTGTGTGTGTTTGAGAGAGAAAAAGAGAGCGTTAGTGTGTGTGTGTGTGTGTGTGTGTGTGCATGTGCATGTGTGTGTCATACACGCAAAGACGGTGAAAACGCAATGCAGATAGGGATGCCAGGATGCTAATACCACACATGAGATATAACTAACTAATGCAGATAGGGATGCCAGGATGCCAACACCACACATGAGATATAACTAACTAATGCAGATAGGGATGCCAGGATGCCAACACCACACATGAGTAGTGAAATAAGTCACAGTGTATGAATAAAATCCACAGCAAGCTCAATTACAGCTGGCCTCAGTCCCCACCCCTATCCCTTGCCTACAGTATAGCGCCTGTTCATGACCCTGGCTCTCCCTGAGAGGCCCAGAGAATCCTCATCCACTGATTATAGAGTTCAATATGAGAGAAATACGTCTAAGAGTTGGCCTGTCGTTAGGACAATTGCTTTACTCAAATAAGGTCATTTGGAGGGGGGGGATTGTATTTCAAGAGGCTGTGTGTGTGCTAAAGAAACAATGCGCTGGAGGATGTTGACAAACTTCTACAACCTCTAAGACCTTCTCTGGCTTGGTCAGATCCACCACATCTCTACAGACCAAGAGAGGAGATGTAGAAGGCACCTGGGAGTGACTGGTCTGGTCTGGTTGGAACCAAAAAATAATTATTTCCAGAATGTTCTCCTATGGGGACAATTGAATAACCTTTTATGGTTCCAGGTAGCACCTTATTTTCTAAGAGTGTACTGCCAAACCTGTTCTCTAAGCCAGCGCTCATAGAGGAAACTAAATGAGACAGGGCCAGCCAGAAGCCACTGTTGACTCATCTCAGCTGCTGTGGGCTGCTCCTAGAATACAGGATGCCTACCTAGCTACAGTAATTCAGACTGCTGTATTCTGCCAACTTTACTGTAGGAGGCCCTTGGGTTGAGCTGTGCTGAACGTGATTTCTGACCCTTAGTTAATGCTAATCTGATATTTTTGTATGCCTCTGTAACCAGTGTGAAAATGCTAGCTAGTTAGCGGTGTGCGCTAGTGGCATTTCAAATCGGTGACGTCACCCGCTCTGAGAACCTTGAAGTAGTTGTTTCCCTTGCTCTGCAAGGACCGCGGCTTTTGTGGAGTGATGGGTAACGATGCTTTGTGGGTGACTGTTGTTGATTTGTTCAGCGGGTACCTGGTTCGAGCCCAGGTTGGGGCGAGGAGTGGGACAGAAACAAGTCTGTTACACCTCCACAGTATCTCATTCTTGCTGCACGGTGCATCTCTCCCTGCGCCCCGTACCCGCTTCACAATCCCCAGTGAGACGTATAGGACCATTTGACCGCTGTAATGCTCTGTTTGAATACCAATCAGGCCATTAGTTCTATTATCATCATAGGAAACTCAATGCTGCAGGGAGTACTTACCCTGTTTGGATGCAGGTTTGGTCTAGTCATCTACTTTAAATCACAGGGTTTTTAATTAAAGCATGGTACCATTAAATGAAAAATGTCTACACAGTGCTATAACTGTCTGGAGCGTTGTCAGTCAAAGGACTAGTTAAATATGTATGATTGTAATTATCATTATCAAGATGCACAAGGAGCATAGTTAATACTTTTCATTTAAATACAATGGTGCCCTAAACTACCTAGAGGATTTTCGGTATTGAACTTGTGCAATTATATCACGTTTTATTAGAAAGCTGCTTTTATGATTATAGTCTCATTATCACCATTTGGAGTTAACCATCACAATATAAGCTGAATAACAATTAATTATAATTTTTTGTATTTGTTTTTAGTCTAATCTTCAAGTGTCATCATTCAGTTCAGTTCATTACTGTGTAATTGTGACAGACCGGCTCGATTCGGTCTTATGGAGCAAAATTTGAAATTGTGTTTTTTACATTGGATAAAAGTAGAGACTCAGAGCTAGAAAATGGTCATTTAGATTGAGATTTTAGTCATTTTAGCAGACGCTCTTATCCAGAGCATACATTTTCTTTTTTCTTTTTTCATACTGGAATCTAACCCACAACCCTGGTGTTGCAAATGCCATGCTCTACCAACTGAGCTACATCCCTATATCATACACTACAGTTGAGGAACAATGGGAAAGTAATTCTGCTTTGAAAGTCGATAAACTTGTAAACCCATTTTTGAGAAAATGGCCCTTGAATGTTACAGAAGGTGTACATGGTACAGTGAAATGGTTACTTGCCTACTTGCCTAGCTAGCTAGCTAAACAATGAAGCAATAATGCCAACTCATAACGTTACTACTCTGCATGAATCTGCTGGTAGCTAAAGCTAATGAACTAGCTAGGTTCAATGTTAGCTAGCTAGCTAATGATGTGTATTCTTTAATGAATTAGGAGATAGAACTGGGTTAATCACGAACATTGAGTTAGAATTGTTTGTTACTGGGCTAGGAATTGAATTGGGGGCATTTCACTGTGTGTGGGGGGGAGTAGAGAGGAAATCTGCCCTAGGGTCAAATTGCTTGCTCTTACTTAAATCCATGGCTGTCTTATCTGATGAGAGACTGAAACTAGCTTGTGGCCTTTTGTCTCTCTCTTCAAACACAGTGAAGGGAGCGGCACCAGGGTTGAATAGAGTTTGGGCTAGACCTTTGTCTCCTTGGTATCTTCTTGATTGATTACAGAATGAGGGGGTGCAGTTTGTGTATGATTCAAGAATTTAGGGCCTTGTCATGTTTAAACTAAACATGAGTGTGTGTGCAAGACAGGGGAGCGAGTGATTGGTTGGAGTAATAGTTGAGCAGTCCTCAGGGACAAAGGAAGTGGGTGTGGAGTGATAAAGAGCGGGAAACTGAAGAGGGAGGGATTTAGAGCTAGAAGAGTTGGGGATGATGGTATATAATGTGACGTGAGGAAGGGAGAACGGGGTGTCACTCTGCAGACTGGTATCGGCTTTGTTGAAAACTTTAATCAAGTAATTTCTTGATGTAACAAATACTCTGTAAGACCTTATTTGTAATAAAGTATAGTGGTTATTTTCCACAAAACTAACATTAGGCTATAACTAGCAATATAAATGGCTCTGAGATATTAATAATATTACGACACAGATCATACACGTAACATTAGCTAGCGAGTCAGAAAGCTAACATTAGCTAGCTACCAGTACGCTTTAACTTGCAATGAAAACGACTTTCTGACTAAAGTAGAAACGTACAATATGTGACTCGTTTCAGGAAACTAGGCATATGTCGCGCGTCACTACTTCACAGGAGAGGCATTTGAACATACATTTATTTATTTATCAAAATGTGTTATTTTTTCTCCATCTCCTTAACTATCATACTCTGCTTCCACCGGGCATTCCACTGATTTCAAAACCCGGTCCTCCAGAAAGTGGAGAGTAACACCTTTGCAGTTCTTTTTTTTTTTTTAAGCCGCGTTAGAAAGGATTACCTAAACATACTGAGCAGCTCATGTTATAGACAGAAGCGTGCTACACGGCAGACCAATCCGAACTCATCTCTCGGCATGTCCAGCCCATCCATTATCTCAGCCAATCATGGCTAGCGGGAAGGTTCCTGTCTTTTTCCGTGGCTTAACCAACTAGGCTCGTAATGTAACAATTTTATTAGTATTTACATATGGCATACAAGTTTGTTATTAAGGCCCATGAAAGTTCACATTCCAGAAGGCATTTATGCCCAAAAAATGAATTTTGATAAACACTTTTTTTGGTTTACCTCTCCTGTAGAGTAGTGACGCGCGACATACTCCTAGTTTCCTGAAACAAGTCACAATTGACCTCTGTATTATCTGTGAATGGGCATCAAGTTGTGAAACCACATCAGTAGTAAGAGATAGAAGGGAGAAGGGAGAGGCTAAGATTTGAGAATTAGGTTTTGACTTCATGTTCTTTGCAGGCCTTTACACACAGCAATTGAGAAAGAAAGGAAGGGTGTATGTTGGGGGGTGGGGGGGGGGGGGGGTGTACTTGGAAGGTCCCGGGTGGTGACATTATGATATATTCTGTTGGAAGATCAAAGCAGCTCCTCTTCAACCTTTTGAGGGGTGTGTTTGATTGACAGGCCGTCTCTAGGAAACGGCTCGTTCTGAGGGTGGGGTTAGCGCATCATGCACCACCAAGTGAACTTTGAGAGTAAATGGCAACTTTGAGGAAGACTTTGGGATCGATAGGAGGGAGACTGGCTCTCATTAGACAGAAAGACCTTGGCTGCATCCCCAATGGCACCCTATTCCCTATATAGTACACTACTTTTGACCAGAAGTACCAGCAGCTCAGTGAGGAACACTAAGTACAGTGAGGGAAAAAAGTATTTGATCCCCTGCTGATTTTGTACGTTTGGCCACTGACAAAGAAATGATCAGTCTATAATTTTAATGGTAGGTTTATTTGAACAGTGAGACACAGAATAACAACAAAAAATTTCAGAAAAACGCATGTCAAAAATGTTATAAATTGATTTGCATTTTAAATGAGGGAAATAACTATTTGACCCCCTCTCAATCAGAAAGATTTCTGGCTCCCAGGTGTCTTTTATACAGGTAACGAGCTGAGATTAGTGGCACACTCTTAAAGGGAGTGCTCCTAATCTCAGATTGTTACCTATATAAAAGACACCTGTCCACAGAAGCAAACAATCAATCAGATTCCAAACTCTCCACCATGGCCAAGACCAAAGAGCTCTCCAAGGATGTCAGGGACAAGATTGTAGACCTACACAAGGCTGGAATGGGCTACAAGACCATCGCCAAGCAGCTTGGTGAGAAGGTGACAACAGTTGGTGCGATTATTCGCAAATGGAAGAAACATAAAATAACTGTCAATCTCCCTCGGCCTGGGGCTCCATGCAAGATCTCACCTCGTGGAGTTGCAATGATCATGAGAACGATGAGGAATCAGCCAATAACTACACGGGAGGATCTTGTCAATGATCTCAAGGCAGCTGGGACCATAGTCACCAAGAAAACAATTGGTAACACACTACGCCGTGAAGGACTGAAATCCTGCAGCACCCGCAAGGTCCCCCTGCTCAAGAAAGCACATATACAGGCCCATCTGAAGTTTGCCGATGAACATCTGAATGATTCAGAGGAGAACTGGGTGAAAGTGTTGTGGTCAGATGAGACCAAAATCAAGCTCTTTGGCATCAACTCAACTCGCTGTGTTTGGAGGAGGAGGAATGCTGCCTATGACCCCAAGAACACCATCCCCACCGTCAAACATGGAGGTGGAAACATTATGCTTTGGGGGTGTTTTTCTGCTAAGGGGACAGGATAACTTCACCGCATCAAAGGGACGATGGACGGGGCCATGTACCGTCAAATCTTGGGTGAGAACCTCCTTCCCTCAGCCAGGGCATTGAAAATGGGTCGTGGATGGGTATTCCAGCATGACCCAAAACACACGGCCAAGGCAACAAAGGAGTGGCTCAAGAAGCAGCACATTAAGGTCCTGGAGTGGCCTAGCCAGTCTCCAGACCTTAATCCCATAGAGAATCTGTGGAGGGAGCTGAAGGTTCGAGTTGCCAAACGTCAGCCTCGAAACCTTAATGACTTGGAGAAGATCTGCAAAGAGGAGTGGGACAAAATCCCTCCTGAGATGTGTGCAAACCTGGTGGCCAACTACAAGAAACGTCTGACCTCTGTGATTGCCAACAAGGGTTTTGCCACCAAATACTAAGTCATGTTTTGCAGAGGGGTCAAATACTTATTTCCCTCATTAAAATGAAAATCAATTTATAACATTTTTGGATTTGTTTGTTGTTATTCTGTCTCTCACTGTTCAAATAAACCTACCATTAAAATTATAGACTGATCATTTCTTTGTCAGTGGGCAAACGTACAAAATCAGCAGGGGATCAAATACTTTTTTCCCTCACTATAAGTCTGTACTGAGTGATTCATCTCTGATTGACAGAGACTAGCTCTATTGTTATTTAATAATGACCTCGGACCAGATTTAACCTCTTTATATTTCAGAGAAGCCTTTTTCTTTAATGGAGGCTTCATCTGAATCACACTAGTGGGGAATTCTGAGGTTTGAAACGAGCGAGTTTGATCACCCGGTGAACTACCACCTCAAGGACTGCCAGTATACAGTAGAACATAATATTTTTTAAGATTTAGAATTTTGGAACATACTGTAGATTCTAGATAAAATATGTAAATAAGATTACAATGCATACCCCTCCCTCCATCCCTTCCATTAAGCCCTCTAAGCCTCCTCTTCCACAGCCCCCTCACAGGTCCAGTATAATGTTGTCCAGACAGAGGAGTGTGGAGTGAGGACTCTCTAGGGACATAGTAAGGTTTGTTCTCTAGGGACATAGTAAGGTTTGTTCTCTAGGGACATAGTAAGGTTTGTTCTCTAGGGACATAGTAAGGTTTGTTCTCTAGGGACATAGTAAGGTTTGCTCTATAGGGACATAGTAAGGTTTGTTCTCTAGGGACATAGTAAGGTTTGTTCTCTAGGGACATAGTAAGGTTTGCTCTATAGGGACATAGTAAGGTTTGCTCTATAGGGACATAGTAAGGTTTGTTCTCTAGGGACATAGTAAGGTTTGCTCTATAGGGACATAGTAAGGTTTGCTCTATAGGGACATAGTAAGGTTTGTTCTCTAGGGACATAGTAAGGTTTGTTCTCTAGGGACATAGTAAGGTTTGCTCTATAGGGACATAGTAAGGTTTGCTCTCTAGGGACATAGTAAGGTTTGCTCTCTAGGGACATAGTAAGGTTTGTTCTCTAGGGACATAGTAAGGTTTGTTCTCTAGGGACATAGTAAGGTTTGCTCTCTAGGGACATAGTAAGGTTTGTTCTCTAGGGACATAGTAAGGTTTGCTCTATAGGGACATAGTAAGGTTTGCTCTCTAGGGACATAGTAAGGTTTGCTCTCTAGGGACATAGTAAGGTTTGTTCTCTAGGGACATAGTAAGGTTTGCTCTCTAGGGACATAGTAAGGTTTGCTCTCTAGGGACATAGTAAGGTTTGTTCTCTAGGGACATAGTAAGGTTTGCTCTCTAGGGACATAGTAAGGTTTGCTCTCTAGGGACATAGTAAGGTTTGTTCTCTAGGGACATAGTAAGGTTTGTTCTCTAGGGACATAGTAAGGTTTGCTCGCTAGGGACATAGTAAGGTTTGTGTAGGCCTCTAAGCCCTCAGCCGGCACCAAAGGCCCACTGTCATTCCCCTACTCATGACCTAAACTAATCATATTAACAGCTTGATAATCAATGAGAGAGAGAGAAAGTGGGGGAGAGAGAGAGAGAGAGACAGAGAAAAAACAAAGAGAGAAACAAAAATGGAATCATGTACATTATTAGGAGTGAGAGAGGCAAATCAAAACAGAATGGGAAAGTAACAGACACCGAGAGGTCATGATATTGAGTGGGAGAGGTCATGATATTGAGTAGGGGGGTCATGATATTGACCACTGTATCCCACCACTGTGGGATAGCCAGCCAGAGGACAAGAACTCATCCTCCATCCTCGGCCCTCCACAAACCAACCACCATTATGACACTCTAAATAGCACATGTGGGTTGCTTGAAGGAGAATACTAGGATCTTAATATTGAGTCTTGAATAAAAACTCCTCAATGGGAACTTTTGAGATGATAATTTAGCCATTGCCATTAAGCAGTACAGCACATGGGAATTCAAATGGGGCATAATAGCTATAGAGCATTGGGTCAATTGGCTTCCTGTTCCCAGGCATATTGCTGAGAGGCATGTTACCTCAAACCACTCTGCCTCATTCCATAGAAACTAGATGGCGTACTACTCCAGAAGTCATTTCAACTCAAAGAACACTAGAAGACAATAAAGAAAATCTTCTCCCTTTTTCATTTCAGCTTTGTCAAACCTTCCGTTCAACACTCCTTTGTGATATCCATAAAGACATGAAATACTCAGTTTAAGCACATGGTCGATAGTCAGTATTGCTTGAGGTAAACAGTGTGTAGGTCAGGGGGGCTTATGGTACGAGCCAGAGTGGTGGGATACGTCTCTTCACACATACACCCTTTTAGATTCATACTCACATTCTCTCGCCCACACAGGTTTCTTCATCTCAGTGCATTTACAAGCCAGTGCTACACACTAGTAAACGGGCAGATAAGAGCATAGAGATATGTAATTGAGGACACATATGGACATGAAGGCAGGGTAAAGTGACTAGGCATCAGGATAGATAATAATAAGGTATTTGAGGTAGATATGTACATGAAGGCAGGGTAAAGTGACTAGTCATCAGGATAGATAATAATAAGGTATTTGAGGTAGATATGTACATGAAGGCAGGGTAAAGTGACTAGTCATCAGGATAGATAATAATAAGGTATTTGAGGTAGATATGTACATGAAGGCAGGGTAAAGTGACTAGGTATCAGGGTAGATAATAATAAGGTATTTGAGGTAGATATGTACATGAAGGCAGGGTAAAGTGACTAGGTATCAGGGTAGATCATAATAAGGTATTTGAGGTAGATATGTACATGAAGGCAGGGTAAAGTGACTAGGTATCAGGATAGATAATAATAAGGTATTTGAGGTTGATATGTACATGAAGGCAGGGTAAAGTGACTAGTCATCAGGATAGATAATAATAAGGTATTTGAGGTAGATATGTACATGAAGGCAGGGTAAAGTGACTAGGTATCAGGATAGATAATAATAAGGTATTTGAGGTAGATATGTACATGAAGGCAGGGTAAAGTGACTAGGTATCAGGATAGATAATAATACGTTATTTGAGGTAGATATGTACATGAAGGCAGGGTAAAGTGACTAGGTATCAGAGTAGATCATAATAAGGTATTTGAGGTAGATATGTACATGAAGGCAGGGTAAAGTGACTAGGTATCAGGGTAGATAATAATAAGGTATTTGAGGTAGATATGTACATGAAGGCAGGGTAAAGTGACTAGGTATCAGGATAGATAATAATAAGGTATTTGAGGTAGATATGTACATGAAGGCAGGGTAAAGTGACTAGTCATCAGGATAGATAATAATAAGGTATTTGAGGTAGATATGTACATGAAGGCAGGGTAAAGTGACTAGGTATCAGGATAGATAATAATAAGGTATTTGAGGTAGATATGTACATGAAGGCAGGGTAAAGTGACTAGGTATCAGGATAGATAATAATACGTTATTTGAGGTAGATATGTACATGAAGGCAGGGTAAAGTGACTAGGTATCAGGGTAGATCATAATAAGGTATTTGAGGTAGATATGTACATGAAGGCAGGGTAAAGTGACTAGGTATCAGGGTAGATCATAATAAGGTATTTGAGGTAGATATGTACATGAAGGCAGGGTAAAGTGACTAGGTATCAGGATAGATAATAATAAGGTATTTGAGGTAGATATGTACATGAAGGCAGGGTAAAGTGACTAGTCATCAGGATAGATAATAATAAGGTATTTGAGGTAGATATGTACATGAAGGCAGGGTAAAGTGACTAGGTATCAGGATAGATAATAATAAGGTATTTGAGGTAGATATGTACATGAAGGCAGGGTAAAGTGACTAGGTATCAGGATAGATAATAATACGTTATTTGAGGTAGATATGTACATGAAGGCAGGGTAAAGTGACTAGGTATCAGGGTAGATCATAATAAGGTATTTGAGGTAGATATGTACATGAAGGCAGGGTAAAGTGACTAGGTATCAGGGTAGATCATAATAAGGTATTTGAGGTAGATATGTACATGAAGGCAGGGTAAAGTGACTAGGTATCAGGATAGATCATAATAAGGTATTTGAGGTAGATATGTACATGAAGGCAGGGTAAAGTGACTAGGTATCAGGATAGATAATAATAAGTTATTTGAGGTAGATATGTACATGAAGGCAGGGTAAAGTGACTAGACATCAGGATAGATAATAATAAGGTATTTGAGGTAGATATGTACATGAAGGCAGGGTAAAGTGACTAGGTATCAGGGTAGATCATAATAAGGTATTTGAGGTAGATATGTACATGAAGGCAGGGTAAAGTGACTAGGTATCAGGATAGATCATAATAAGGTATTTGAGGTAGATATGTACATGAAGGCAGGGTAAAGTGACTAGGTATCAGGATAGATAATAATAAGTTATTTGAGGTAGATATGTACATGAAGGCAGGGTAAAGTGACTAGACATCAGGATAGATAATAATAAGGTATTTGAGGTAGATATGTACATGAAGGCAGGGTAAAGTGACTAGGTATCAGGATAGATAATAATAAGTTATTTGAGGTAGATATGTACATGAAGGCAGGGTAAAGTGACTAGTCATCAGGATAGATAATAATAAGGTATTTGAGGTAGATATGTACATGAAGGCAGGGTAAAGTGACTAGTCATCAGGATAGATAATAATAAGGTATTTGAGGTAGATATGTACATGAAGGCAGGGTAAAGTGACTAGGTATCAGGGTAGATAATAATAAGGTATTTGAGGTAGATATGTACATGAAGGCAGGGTAAAGTGACTAGGTATCAGGGTAGATCATAATAAGGTATTTGAGGTAGATATGTACATGAAGGCAGGGTAAAGTGACTAGGTATCAGGATAGATAATAATAAGGTATTTGAGGTTGATATGTACATGAAGGCAGGGTAAAGTGACTAGTCATCAGGATAGATAATAATAAGGTATTTGAGGTAGATATGTACATGAAGGCAGGGTAAAGTGACTAGGTATCAGGATAGATAATAATAAGGTATTTGAGGTAGATATGTACATGAAGGCAGGGTAAAGTGACTAGGTATCAGGATAGATAATAATACGTTATTTGAGGTAGATATGTACATGAAGGCAGGGTAAAGTGACTAGGTATCAGAGTAGATCATAATAAGGTATTTGAGGTAGATATGTACATGAAGGCAGGGTAAAGTGACTAGGTATCAGGGTAGATAATAATAAGGTATTTGAGGTAGATATGTACATGAAGGCAGGGTAAAGTGACTAGGTATCAGGATAGATAATAATAAGGTATTTGAGGTAGATATGTACATGAAGGCAGGGTAAAGTGACTAGTCATCAGGATAGATAATAATAAGGTATTTGAGGTAGATATGTACATGAAGGCAGGGTAAAGTGACTAGGTATCAGGATAGATAATAATAAGGTATTTGAGGTAGATATGTACATGAAGGCAGGGTAAAGTGACTAGGTATCAGGATAGATAATAATACGTTATTTGAGGTAGATATGTACATGAAGGCAGGGTAAAGTGACTAGGTATCAGGGTAGATCATAATAAGGTATTTGAGGTAGATATGTACATGAAGGCAGGGTAAAGTGACTAGGTATCAGGGTAGATCATAATAAGGTATTTGAGGTAGATATGTACATGAAGGCAGGGTAAAGTGACTAGGTATCAGGATAGATAATAATAAGGTATTTGAGGTAGATATGTACATGAAGGCAGGGTAAAGTGACTAGTCATCAGGATAGATAATAATAAGGTATTTGAGGTAGATATGTACATGAAGGCAGGGTAAAGTGACTAGGTATCAGGATAGATAATAATAAGGTATTTGAGGTAGATATGTACATGAAGGCAGGGTAAAGTGACTAGGTATCAGGATAGATAATAATACGTTATTTGAGGTAGATATGTACATGAAGGCAGGGTAAAGTGACTAGGTATCAGGGTAGATCATAATAAGGTATTTGAGGTAGATATGTACATGAAGGCAGGGTAAAGTGACTAGGTATCAGGGTAGATCATAATAAGGTATTTGAGGTAGATATGTACATGAAGGCAGGGTAAAGTGACTAGGTATCAGGATAGATCATAATAAGGTATTTGAGGTAGATATGTACATGAAGGCAGGGTAAAGTGACTAGGTATCAGGATAGATAATAATAAGTTATTTGAGGTAGATATGTACATGAAGGCAGGGTAAAGTGACTAGACATCAGGATAGATAATAATAAGGTATTTGAGGTAGATATGTACATGAAGGCAGGGTAAAGTGACTAGGTATCAGGATAGATAATAATAAGTTATTTGAGGTAGATATGTACATGAAGGCAGGGTAAAGTGACTAGGTATCAGGATAGATAATAATAAGTTATTTGAGGTAGATATGTACATGAAGGCAGGGTAAAGTGACTAGGTATCAGGATAGATAATAATAAGTTATTTGAGGTAGATATGGACATGAAGGCAGGGTAAAGTGACTAGCTATCAGGGTAGATCATAATAAGGTATTTGAGGTAGATATGTACATGAAGGCAGGGTAAAGTGACTAGGTATCAGGATAGATAATAATAAGGTATTTGAGGTAGATATGTACATGAAGGCAGGGTAAAGTGACTAGGTATCAGGATAGATAATAATAAGGTATTTGAGGTAGATATGTACATGAAAGCAGGGTAAAGTGACTAGGCATCAGGATAGATAATAATAAGGTATTTGAGGTAGATATGTACATGAAGGCAGGGTAAAGTGACTAGGTATCAGGGTAGATCATAATAAGGTATTTGAGGTAGATATGTACATGAAGGCAGGGTAAAGTTACTAGGTATCAGGATAGATAATAATAAGGTATTTGAGGTAGATATGTACATGAAGGCAGGGTAAAGTGACTAAGTATCAGGGTAGATCATAATAAGGTATTTGAGGTAGATATGTACATGAAGGCAGGGTAAAGTGACTAGGTATCAGGATAGATAATAATAAGGTATTTGAGGTAGATATGTACATGAAGGCAGGGTAAAGTTACTAGGTATCAGGGTAGATAATAATAAGGTATTTGAGGTAGATATGTACATGAAGGCAGGGTAAAGTGACTAGGTATCAGGGTAGATCATAATAAGGTATTTGAGGTAGATATGTACATGAAGGCAGGGTAAAGTGACTAGGTATCAGGGTAGATCATAATAAGGTATTTGAGGTAGATATGTACATGAAGGCAGGGTAAAGTGACTAGGTATCAGGGTAGATCATAATAAGGTATTTGAGGTAGATATGTACATGAAGGCAGGGTAAAGTGACTAGGTATCAGGGTAGATCATAATAAGGTATTTGAGGTAGATATGTACATGAAGGCAGGGTAAAGTGACTAGGTATCAGGATAGATAATAATAAGGTATTTGAGGTAGATATGTACATGAAGGCAGGGTAAAGTTACTAGGTATCAGGATAGATAATAATAAGGTATTTGAGGTAGATATGTACATGAAGGCAGGGTAAAGTGACTAGGTATCAGGGTAGATCATAATAAGGTATTTGAGGTAGATATGTACATGAAGGCAGGGTAAAGTGACTAGGTATCAGGATAGATCATAATAAGGTATTTGAGGTAGATGTGTACATGAAGGCAGGGTAAAGTGACTAGGCATCAGGATAGATCATAATAAGGTATTTGAGGTAGATATGTACATGAAGGCAGGGTAAAGTGACTAAAATAAAGAACAGAGTAGCAGCAGCGTAGTGTAAAAGTGTGTGTGTGTATGTGTATTTGTGAATGTGTGTGGGTTTTGCGTGAGAGTGTCAGTGAAGTGCGAGTGTTAATACAGTGTGTATATACTGTATAGTCATGTGAGTGTGCATAGAGTCAGTGCAAGACAGGGTCAATGCAGATGTCCGGGTAACCATTAAATTAACTATTTAGCAGTTTTATGGCTTGGGGATAGAAGCTGTTCTCGGAGCCTGTTGGTCTGAGAGCGGATGCTCATGACGGTAGTAGAGTAAACAGTCTTTGGCAATGTTTCGGGCCTTCCTCTGACCCCGCCTGATATCGAGGGCGGTGCATTTGCCATACCAAGCGTTGATGCAGCCAGTCAAGATGCTCTCAGTGGTGCAGCTGTCAAACTTTTTGAGGATCCGAGGGCCCATGCCAAATCTTTTTATCTTCCTGAGAGGGAAGAGGCGCTGTTGTGCCCTCTTCACAACTGTGCAGTTGTGTGTGGACCCTGTTAAGTCCTTAGTGGACGCTGTGGAACTTGATCCTCTTGACCCGTTCCACTACAGCCCCATCGACATGGGTGGGGGCATGCTCTCCCCTCTTTTTCCTATAGTCCATGATCAGCTCCTTGGCCTTAGTGACGTTGAGGGAGAGAGTGTTGTCGTGGCACCACACTGCTAAGTCTCTGACCGCCAACATATTCCAGTATGTACTAGCAAAGCAGTCTTGTAGCCTCGCTTCATCGGACCACTTACGTATTGAGCGTCAGGGACGGCCTGTTCAATAGGGCGATATGGGCGACGCACTGCCAAACGGGAAAAGGAAGGGATTTTTTTTCTAATCAATTATATCACGGCAACAGTAGTTATCAGTGTTGTAATCTATACGTCTGATCTGCCACAGTGCCACACTGCCACTAAATGTCGAATCAGGCTAAAGTCGTGCTTCAAATGGCTCCACCCCCTTTTGGGGCGATTTCAGTCATATTGAAAATCGCCCAGAACTTCTGTCATAGACTCCCATGTAAAATCTATTTTTTTCAAATTTCAGAGCCTTCAATACAATCTCAATGGGTGTCTGTGGGCTTGCACTTACGCGCTTTCGTCATACGTTACGTAACCATGAACGTAACTGAGAAAAGAGTGGATTGTTTGAAAGAAATTCCTTTTTGTCGGCGAACAAATGAAGATAAATTGGCAACGAAACAATTAGGACCTCCCAGACCAAATTTAATAATTCAACAGGTTTCTACTAAAGGCGGAAAGTCCTACACCCGAGGATTTTCCAAAAATTGGTACGAACGAAAAAAGACATTGCCACTCACTCAACTGGATGACGAGGGATACAGGCTAGCTGTCCGCCGCCACAACGATGAGGTTAGTGTTGATAATCACAAGTTTACTGGATGTGGATATGGTGTAATAAAGGCAGTTTATTCAGAGGTAAATATATCTGGAATCGCGTTCACGGACCCGTTCGTCAAACTCTTAGGGAGCTATAAATTAAGCCCCATTACTTACCATATCAGATAAGAGAAATTGCTGCAGCTACATATATTTTACATCCTGGCCCTACATAGTTCACTATTTGCATCACTTACCAAAATATTACATGTGGTCATATATGCTTGGAAAGTGGAGATGCCATAGAACGTCAAAAAAGTAAACATTGCTGGAGACACATTGCCGTTTTGGAGAAGACATCGCGTTTGCTAGCGAAGAGATTTGTTGTGGCAAATGAACTTGGGCTGGGAATTGCCAGGAACCTCACGATAAGATATATGCATCAGCATTGCGAGTCTCATGATTCTATACGTATTGCGATTCGATACTGTGATTTTATTGCGCACCATATGTCTGTTGCAGAGGGATCAGAAAGCCATGAGAACGAGTTTTGATCAGTCATGGAAATAAAAGTGCTGAAAACAAATTGGCTCCCAATGTGAAAAGATTGAGAACAAGCTATGAAGGAACAATAATGGTGTTTTGGTGCAGGTACAGCCAACTAGCGCTAAAATATTGCGATATTGTCAATACAGTATATCGTAAAGTATCACTATGTAACTCGATTTCTTTCACCCCAATCCCTCAAATTAACGGTAAATAACTGAATTGTTTGCCCCACATTTAGCTAAGATGATTAGCTAGCCAGCTAAAATGTTTTAGTTAGTTAGCAGTCGCATCTACAATAGTTTACTGTCAATAACATGTCTCCAAAAATGACGTGGTGTCTCCAATTGTGTTGACATTTTACAATTGCAATGCGCATCCATGAGTATCCACTTTCTGTAGCTCAGCTGGTAGAGCATGGTGCTTGTAACGCCAAGGTAGTGGGTTCGATCCCCGGGACCACCCATACACAAAAATGTATGCACGCATGACTGTAAGTCGCTTTGGATAAAAGCGTCTGCTAAATGGCATATTATTATTATTATTATTATTATTATTATCTGAAGAGAGCCCCGAAACATTGTGTGCAGACATTTTATGCAATAAATGAAGTAGGTTCAATCTAGTAGTTCTGATCTTCTGATTGGTCCTGATGAGTTGGGCGAGGTCCCCTGCAGGCTACTGTCACTGTTGCATTGGCTCTGAGTCGGGTTCTCTGTCTTCAAATGTTCAGCCTAAGAGAGGGGATTTTTGTGTGTGTGTGTGTGTGTTTAACAGTGATGATGTGTGTGTGTGTGTGTGTGTTTAACAGTGATGATGTGTGTGTGTGTGTGTTTGTGTGTGTGTGTGTCCTCAGAGCAAGAACTCGTGAGTTGGAAGAACTGAGAGGCCTATGGCGTGGGTGTTGTCCTTGGCCACCTGCTGACAAGGCTGACAAGATAGGACCCTTTTGTCCATTGTTATTGGATAGGAACAGAACTTATAACCAGCTCCTGACCTAAATAGATCTTAGCACAACATTTTACTCAACATATCATATTCCATATTCACTATAACAAATATATTTACTACGACATTAGCAAGAACCGCCACATCCTCAGCCGGCTAATCCAGTGTGTGAAGTTTTGCGGAGTGTTTGAGTTAGCTTTGCGAGGCAAAGATGAAACTGAGGGCTCCACCAACCCTGGTAAGCCAACACTTTTGAGATCAGTCAATAAATGCTTCTGGTATTGACTTATATGCTGCCCCTGTCTTCATGTTGTTGCTGGACATATCTTTTTTTAAATGTGTGTAGGTCACCTAAATCATCAGAAAAATTGCCCCTCCTGAGAATTTTTTCAGGAGCCGCCACTGTTGAGCGTGTCATTGGTACTTCCTGTTTGAGCTTTTGTTTGTAAACAGGAAGCAGGAGAATAGAGTCTTGGTAAGATTTGCCGAAGGGAGGACAAGGGAGGGCCTTGTATGAATTTATGTGGCTAGAATAAAAGTGGTCTAGAGTTCTTAGCGCCACTAGTGGTATAGGAGACGTGTTGGTAGAAGTGAGGTAGAACAGTTTTTAGTCTCCCCGCGTTAAAGTCTCCACCCACCAGAAACGCTGCCTCTGGGTGAACGGTTTCTTGTTTGTTTATGGCCCCATACAGTTCATTGAGTGCCAAAGTGCTGTTGGCTTGTGGAGGGATGTAGACAGCTGTGAAAATTACGGATTAGAACTCTCTTGGTAGATAAAAGGGTCTGCAGCTTACCATGAGGTATTCTATATCAGGTGAGCAAAAGCTTGAGATGTACTTCACACTGGAAGCAGCGCACCAGTTGTTGTTTATGAAGAGTCACACCCCTCCCCCTTTGGACTTGCCCGAGGCCACCTTCGCCTGATCGTGCCGCTGCATGGAGAAACCACTGAGTTCTATGTACATAAAGTCATCCAGCCACGTCTCTGCAAGGCATATAATATTGCAACTTTTCAAGTCTCTCTGATAGGAGACTCTCGAACGAAGCTCATCTATCTTATTCTCGAGTGACTGGACATTTGCCTATAGAATGGAGGGTAGTGCCGGTCGGTTTTCTCTTTGTCTCAATCTCACCGGGATGCCGGCATATCTATAAAAAAAAGACAGTTCACAAGCTGTATACCGCTTTTGCTTCATGTAACCAGCACTGATGTATTAGACTCAGATATGAAACTCAATAAAAAGTGTACAACCAACAGAAATACTGCACATTGTGACACCTGTAGGAAGCATTGATCAAATACATCAGTTCTCTTTCTACTGCATCGGAATTGACACTTTCATGGCTACCCTTCAAGGCGCTGCCTGAGGGAGATTGAATATAAATGCGGTTCTTTGACTGGGCTAGTTTTTGTGCTGCTATTCAATTACCGGTCTTTAGCGATCGCCTCGCCACCGTGGCATGAGTTTACCCCCGGGTCCAGGAACGCAATGAATGGAAAGGATATGAGTGGGAGAGAGATAACGTGCGAACCACAAAGTCCCTCACCCATAAAGGACACACAGTATATGGAACACGCACGCAGACACACACACACACACACACACACACACACACACACACAAACACACACACACACACACACACACACACACACACAGCAGGTCCCTTAACTATGAAAAGCTTGGGATGCTTTGTTCTTTAGAAAAAATCATTATCTTCAAAAGCCAACCAAATTAAACGTTAAACTAAACTCATCTGGCTTTTGATTTCAGCGACTGCAAAGGCTATATAAAATGCCTTTTTATCAAGACCTGACAGGCACAGCGGGGAGTGATAGAATTCATTGTTAATATGGATAGAGGAAAAGATTCCCCTGACCACACATACCCAGCACACACACACACACACACACACACACACACACACACACACACACACACACAACACACACACACACACACAAGGCCCGGGGTGAAAGGTAGCTCATGCTCACTGGGCTTAATCCAGAAATGGAAGGTGAATCATACACAGTACAGCTCTGGAATACCAAATGCACCATGTGTCTCAGTCTACCAGTAAGCTGCAGTAGGAAAACGTGTGATTAGGACCCTATTCCATGGCTCTGTGAATCAGTAACACCCCAATCCAATCAACCCTGGCCTGAAGCAGGGATATAATTTTCTGAGAGGATGAATGTGTTAGGAGATTGTATGCTAAGATAAGCTAAATGTGTTATAGTGGGTAAGGGCAGTGTTTGAGTTGAGTTTATAGGGTTGACGTTGGCTTGTTTGGAGGACATTATGCATGTATGGGTCTATAAGGGGAGACAGTATGTTGAGCCAAATGAGTTCAGCTCACCAGTGGTACTGACTGAATGAGAGTACTGGAGCCGTAGTGGGACTGACTGAATGACAATACTAGACCCATAGTGGGACTGACTGAATGAGAGTACTGGAGCCGTAGTGGGACTGACTGAATGACAATACTAGACCCATAGTGGGACTGACTGAATGACAATACTAGACCCATAGTGGGACTGACTGAATGACAATACTAGACCCATAGTGGGACTGACTGAATGACAATACTAGACCCATAGTGGGACTGACTGAATGAGAATATTGGAGCCATAGTGGGACTGACTGAATGACAATACTAGACCCATAGTGGGACTGACTGAATGAGAGTATTGGAGCTATGGTGGGACTGACTGAATGAGAATACTGATAGAGATACAATACAAGTTAACAAAATAGGGTTTTATTTAATTCTGTGACTGGAGCACCTGTAGAGTTGTGTCGGTGTGGACACTGAGGGGACTCACCCTGTTCTGGGTCGTACTCCTCCACCGTGCTGACGAAGTGGGGTCTGGAGTAGAAGTTATGGGGGCAGGGCTGCTGGAGCCCCCCCAGACTGAAGAAGCCCTGCTCGGTGGCAGCACAGCAGGCGAAGGCTCGGCGGCTGGGGATACAGGGGTAACGCGTCCAATTCTTCATTTCCAGGTCAAAGGCCTCGAAGGCTGTGACAGGAAGCTTTCCCTGACGCCCACCTGCCAGGGATGAGAGGAGGAAGGAATGGAGGGAAAGAGGGTCAGAGGGAGTGGGCAGCAGGGCATGAGAGAGAGGGGATGACAGAGAGGGAGAGAGAGAGAGAGAGACAGAGAGACAGAGAGAAAGAGAGAGAGAGAGAGAGAGAGAGAGAGAGAGAGAGAGAGAGAGAGAGAGAGAGAGAGAGAGAGAGAGAGAGAGAGAGAGAGAGAGAGAGAGATGGAGAGAGAGAGAGCGAGAGAGAGAGAGAGAGAGAGAGAGAGAGAGAGAGAGAGAGAGAGAGAGATGGAGAGAGAGAGAGCGAGAGAGAGAGAGAGAGATGGAGTGAGAGAGAGCGAGAGAGAGCGAGATAGAGAGAGGGAGAAACAGTTATTAAAAAAGGACTAACTGTTGGCACTCTAAAAATTAGGGGTTCAACAAGTGTTCTTCTAAGATCCACAAAGTTCTTCGAAGAACCTTAGGGTTCTTGGCACTGAAAATGGCCCCCAAAAGGTTCTTCCAAGAACCCCATAGGAGGTGGGGTTCATCGAGGAACCTCCTTAGTTGGTGGGGGTTCTTGCAGGAACCTAACTGCCCAACTGAAACATTTGGATTTTAATTTGAAAGGACAGCAGGTGCAGGCACTTAACTGAAAAATATAAAGATCCCCTCAATTTAAGGTAAGGTTTGTCCCTTGTAAGATCTAAATTGATATTGTTTTATGATGATACCATCTATCTATTCATATTTGTGCCAATCTTTCTAAAAACAGAAAATGGACACAATTCAATGGATATGAAATCAACAAAGAGGTAAGAATATGTAGGCTATAAGAATATGTTGAAGGCTAGCTGTATTGCGTGCAGATGGCTGAACTGCTCACTTTTGTGTCTGTAGGTATACGAGCAGGCATACAAAGGTATGTCAATTGGTATTGGTATGTTATGCAGATCACATTTACCATCCTCCTCCCTTACCTCTTCAATGAATATCCCATAGGCCTCTACATTATGGACAAGGTACACTACCAGTCAAAAGTTTTAGAACACCTACTCATTCAAGGGTTTTTCTTTGATAAAAAAAAAATTACATCGTAGAATAATAGTGAAGACATCAAAATAATGAAATAACACATATGGAATCATATAGTAACCAAGAAAGTGTTAAACAAATCAAAATATATTTTATATTTGAGATTCTTCAAATAGCCACCCTTTGCCTTGATGACAGCGTTGCACACCCTTGGCATTCTCTCATCCAGCTTCACGAGGTAGTCACCTGGAATGCATTTCAATTAACAGGTGTGCCTTCTTAAAAGTTAATTTGTGGAATTTATTTCCTTCTTAATGTGTTTGAGCCAATCAGTTGTGTTGTGACAAGGTAGGGGGGTATACGGAGGATAGCCCTACTTGGTAAAAGACTAAGTCCATATTATGGCAAGAACAGCTCAAATAAGCAAAGAGAAATGACAGTCCATCATTACATTAAGACATGAAGGTCAGTCAATACGGAACATTTCAAGAACTTTGACAGTTTCTTCAAGTGCAGTCGCAAAAACCATCAAGCGCTATGATGAAACTGGCTCTCATGAGGACCGCCACAGGAATGGAAGACCCAGAGTTACCTCTGCTGCAGAGGATAAGTTCATTAGAGTTACCAGCCTCAGAAATTGCAGCCCAAATAGATGCTTCACAGAGTTCAAATAACAGATACATCTCAACATCAGCTGTTCAGAAGAGACTGTGTGAATCAGGCCTTCATGGACTAATTACTGCAAAGAAACCAGTACTAAAGGACACCAATAAGAAGAGGAGACTTGCTTGGGCCAAGAAACACGAACTATGGACATTAGACCAGTGGAAATTTGTCCTTTGGTCTTGAGTCCAAATTTGAGATTTTTGGTTCCAGCCCTGTCTTTGTGAGAAGTGGTGTGGGTGAACGGATGATCTCTGCATTTTGAATTTCCCACTGTAAAGCATGGAGGAGGAGGTGTTATGGTGTGGGGGTGCTTTGCTGGTGACACTGTCTGTGATTTATTTAGAATTCAAGGCACACTTAACCAGCATGGCTACCACAGCATTCTGCAGCAATACAACATCCCATCTGGTTTGGGCTTAGAGGGACTATCATTTGTTTTTCAACAGGTCAATGACCCAACACACCTCCAGGCTGTGTAAGGGCTATTTGACCAAGAAGGAGCGTGATGGAGTGCTGCATCAGATGACCTGGCCTCCACAATCCCCCGACCTCCACCCAATTGAGATGGTTTGGGATGAGTCGGACCGCAGAGTGAAGGAAAAGCAGCCAACAAGTGCTCAGCATATGTGGGAACTCCTTCAAGACTGTTGGAAAAGCATTCCAGGTGAAGCTGGTTGAGAGAATGCCAAGAGTGTGCAAAGCTGTCATCAAGGCAAAGGGTGGCTATTTGAAGAATCTCAAATATAAAATATATTTAGAATTGTTAAACAATTTTTTGGTGTCTACATGATTCCATATGTGTTATTTCATAGTTTTGATGTCTTCATTATTATCCTACAATGTAGAAAATAGTAAATATAAAGACTGGTACTGTATGTGTATGAAAACCATTATCATACGTTTTTTTCATTCACATTCACCACAAAAACCAATGTATGAATACTGTCATGTGCATTTTTTGTTAATGATCTGTATAATTAATTTTTTTTTGATTCACAGACTTCACCCTCCCTACACCTCTGATGAATATAACCGGAAACCTGTTCGATCACCATGCACTGCAAAATCATTCTGGGTATCAAAAACAGAGAACTTCAACACATTAACATCAACACGCCAGATATACCCATTGGACTTGGGGCTCTGCTGGGGAGTTTACCTCATATTTAGATTTTATTATTCTGCTTTGCCACTAAAATCATAATAAACACTGAGAACTAAAATATTGTGTTATGATTATGCATATTATTATTATTAATAATAATGTGTGTGTGTGTGGGGGGGGGGGGGGGGGGGGGGTAGTTCAAAAGGATATTATGAGGATCCATTAAAACGGGTTCTTTGAAGAATATAGGGGTTCCCCTTCAATTTCAAATTTGAAAAAACCCTAAAGGATACTCCAGGAACCTTGTCTTTTTGGAGTGTACTAAAATGGATGGTTTGAAATGGTGTCCCTTTATTAGCGATGCTGATTCCATATCTGTTAGGAGCAGCCAAATATCCTCAGGTGTGTTCTCAAATATAAACTTGGCACATGGCCCAATGAACATGCAGTACGCCCAGCGATAAATATTTGTGTATTCTGTTTCGTTCCATTGGTCTCACCTCTCTGATCCTCCCTCTCTCCCTCTGTGACAGCCCCAGGCTTTCTCTCCATGTTCACACTCCTGGCTCATCCCTACTCACCAAACATGACAGCTACCCAGAAAGAGAGAGAGAGAGTGTGTGTGTGTGTGTGTGCGTGCGTGCGTGTGTGTGTGTGTGTGCGCGCCCACATGCACGTGCATCCTTGCGTGTGAGTGTGTGTGTGTACTGTTGAGTATTACACTTGGAGCCTGGCTGGCAGTGTGTATAGTAAAGATTATACAGCCTGTCTCTGCTGTTGGACCTGCAGGCAGTGAAAAAGGTGTGGTTCCTGCTGAAGCTGGAATTAAGTTTCTATCCATGTTTGAGTAGACAGTGTCTGTGGTGCAGCATGTCAGTGTCAGGTGTTTGATCAGCCTGGACACACTGACAGTGATCACACACTGTCTGTGTGACACAAAGCCTGGCGTACTTCAGGTAATATTCCTCAGGTTTTGTCCAAAGAAGACAAATCAAATGGAGTGAACAGAAACGTGCTAGTCCAAGAAGCCAAGCCAAGTGTTTGTGCCTGGTCACTGATACATAATACAGAGTACGTGGACATTTGATCAGTACTACTGCTTAAAAAAAAAAAAAAAAAAAAACATTTACATTTTAGTCATTTAGCAGACGCTCTTATCCAGAGCGACTTACAGTTAGTGAGTGCATACATTATTATTATTTTTTGTTGTTTTTTCATACTGGCCCCCCATGGGAATCGAACCCACAACCCTGGCATTGCAAACACCATGCTCTACCAACTGAGCTACATCCCTGCCGGCCATTCCCTCCCCTACCCTGGACGAATTGTGCGCCGCCCCATGGGTCTCCCGGTCGCGGCCGGCTACGACAGAGCCTGGATTCGAACCAGGATCTCTAGTGCCACAGCCCTAGACCACTGCGCCACTCGGCGCCCGCCACTTCATCTGCTGTCCTGTGTATCCATTTCATCCGTTTACAGTAATTTTTACAGTATAGTTTACAGTATGTATTGTACTATACTGTAAAGCAGTGGTTCCCAACCTTTTTTTGTTTACTGTACCACCAACTGAATGTTTCTCTGCCCCGAGTACCCCTGAAGTACCCCATTATGTACATTTTACCAGTAGGCCTATGGTCTCATGAGTCTTCTCAAGTACCCCCTGTGGATAGGCCAAGTACCCCCTGGGTCCTAGTACCCCTGGTTGGGAACCACTGCTGTAATGTAAAGGAGTGTGTGACTGTTACATTGTATTTATTAGTGCATGAGGCTAACGAGCAGCCTCCCCTGTCCTAATCAGGAAGCTGAAGCCTGGCCAGCTGAGGCAGCCTGCCAGTCAGAGTCTGGGAAAGGTTCAGGGGCGGATTGGAACCAGAAATCGGGCCCTGGTATTTCTACCACATGGCCCATTTTTTTTTCTTGAGGCCCCCACACAAGTAACACAGGCCCCACTGGGCTAAAAAAATGGCAGATGGCCAGTCTGCCCCTGGAAAGGCTCTGTGGAAAATGTCACATTTACTTTATTTCTTCAATTCAGATCCCTGGCTGTAACACTGCTGTCCAAAAGTATGGGTCTGCTCTGCATTCACTAAGCCTCTGACCCTCAGCCAGCCAGCACTGTCTGGCAGCCCTGTGGTCCTCCATCAGTAGACAGAGAGAGAGAGAGAGGGAATAAAAAACCAAATAAAAGAGAATAATGGCTACACAGGCGACACACTGTAGCAAGCAGCTGATGTACCAGCCAGGACACTCAAGATTCACTTCGAAATTGGACGTCTTCAAAACCCACCACTAGGGGCAACGGTGAGCACTATTACCAGCGAGTAGGCTTAGGTTTTGCTAGGACGTTGTTGACGGGGATGGCTTGTTTTTTTTTTTTTTTACATGTCCCAAACCTTAACCCTTAACGTAACCATTCGGAATGAATGCGTAAACTTAATTTAACCCTATCCCAAACCTTAACCCTTAACTTAAACATTTGGAAGGAATGCTTACATTTAAGCAGCCACGAGGTGCCTTGCCAGGAGGCTTAAACGATCCACTGCGGCAACCAATGGTGTCAAAAACAACTTCATAATTTGACATTTGGAACTTGTTGGATGTACAAGATGTTCTCAGAGAGAGAGATAGTTTATGGAGGGAGGCTCCTAAAAGCATCTCACAGTCGAGATAGTCAGTATTCACACACACATGCACGGACGCACACACACACACACACACAGGCGGCCTTGCAGAGACAGTGACAGAGTCGTGTTTGGCCATGGCACTCAGACAGCTTTGATGACAGACGGCCATATTGAACTAATCCTTATGCATACTTGGCTGTGTGAGGAACTAACAGTCCGACAGGCTGAAATACAGTCCCATCGACACGCAATATCAAATCAAATCAAATTGTATTAGTCACATGCGTCGAATACAACAGGTGTAGACTTTACCGTGAAATGCTTACTTATGAGCCCTTTCCCAACCATGCAGTTAAAAAGTAAGATACATTTTCAAAAAATTAAAAAAGGAAATAGTAACACAATAACAAGACTATATACAAGGAGTACCGGTACCGAGTCAATGTGCAGGGGTACAAGGTAGTTGAGGTAATACTGTACGTACATGTAGGTAGAGGTAAAAGTGACTAGGCAATCAGGACAGATAATAAACAGCAGCAGCAGATGTGAAGAGTATGAAGGTGTGTCTATGTGTGAGTTTGTGTGTGTGTGGCATCAATATGCATGTGTGTGTGTTTGTGTGTGTGTGTGTGTGTGTGTGTTGGAGTGTCAGTGTAGTATGTGTGAGTGTGTTAGTAGAGTCCAGTGAGTGTGCATAGAGCCGGTGCAAGAGAGTCATTACAAATAAAAAAGGGGGTTCGCCATTTGATTAATTGTTCAGCAGTCTTCTGGCTTGGGGGTAGAAGCTGTTAAGGAGCCTTTTGGTCCCAGACTTGGCGCTCCGGTACCGCTTGCCGTGCGGTAGCAGAGAGAACAGTCTATGACTTGGGTGGCTGGAGTCTTTGATAATTTTTGTCTTTGACACCGCCTGGTATAGAGGTCCTGGATGACAGCCAGTCAAGATGCTCTTAATGGTGCTGCTATATAACTTTTTGAGGATCTGAGGGCCCATGCCAAATCTTTTCAGCCTTCTGAGGGGGAAAGAGACATTGTCGTATCCTCTTCACGACTGTGTTGGTGTGTTTGGACCATGATAGGTCCTTAGTGATGTGGACACCGAGGAACTTGAAGCTCTCGACCCGCTCCACTACAGCCCCGTCGATGTGAATGGGGGTGTGCTCGGCCCTCCGTTTCCTGTAGTCCACGATCAGCTCCTTTGTCTTGCTGACGTTGAGGGAGAGGTTGTTGTCCTGGCACCACAATGCCAGGTCTCTGACCTCCTCCCTATAGGCTGTCTCATCGTTGTCGATGATCAGGCCTACCACCGTCCTGTTGTCATCAAACTTAATGATGGTGGTGGAGTCGTGCGCAGCCACGCAGTCGTGGGTGAACAGTACAGGAGGGGACTAAGCATGCAGCCCTGAGGGGCCCCTGTGTTGAGGGTCAGCGTGGTGGATGTGTTGTTGCCTACCCTCACTACCTGGGGACGGCCCGTCAGGAGGGAGCTGTTCAGTCTCAAGGTTCTTAGCTTATTGATGAGCTTGGAGGGCACTGCAGTGTTGAACGCTGAGCTGTAGTCAATGAATAGCATTTTCATGTGGGTGTTCCTTTTGCCCAGGTGGGAAAGGGCAGTGTGGAATGCAATAGCAATTGCGTCACTGTGGATCTGTTGGGGCGGTATGCGAATTGGAGTGGGTCCAGGTTGTCAGGGATGATGGTGTTGATGTGAGCCATGACCAGCCTTTCAAAGCATTTCATGGCTACAGATGAGAGTGCTACGGGTCGGTAGTCATTTAGGCAGGTTACCTTAGTGTTCTTGGGCACAGGGACTATGGTGGTCTGCTTGAAACATGAAGGTATTACAGACTGGGTCAGGAAGAGGTTGAAAATGTCAGTGAAGACACTTGCCAGCTGGTCAGACCATGCTCTGAGTATGTGTCCTGGTAGTCTGTCTGGCCTTGTGAATGTTCATCTGTTTAAAGGTCTTACCTTTAAATCTACGCAGAGCGTGACCACACAGTCGTCCAGGACAGCTGGTGCCAGAACAGCATAGAAGGAATTTAGCTCATCTGGTAGGCTCGCGTCACTGGGCAGCTCACAGCTGGGTTTCCCTTTGTAATCCGTGATAGTTTGTAAGCCCTGCCACATCCGACGAGATATAGAGCCGGTGTAGTAATATTCGATCTTAGTCCTGTACTGACACATTGCCCGTTTGATGGTTCGTCGGAGGGCGTAGTGGAATTTCTTATAAGCGTCCGGATTAGTGTCCCACTCCTTGAAAGCAGTAGCTCCAGCCTTTAGCTCAGTGCAGATGTTGCCTGTAATCCATGGCTTCTGGTTGGGATATATACGTACGGTCACTGTTGGTCGACGTTGTCGATGCACTTATTAATGAAGCCGGTGACTGATGTGGTAAACTCCTCGATGCCATCGGATGAATCCCGGAACATATTCCAGTCTGTGCTTGCGAAACAGTCCTGTAGCTTAGCATCCGCTTCATCGGACCACTTCCGTATTGAGCGTTTCATTAGTACTTCCTGTTTGAGTTTTTGTTTGTAAGCAGGAATCAGGCGGATAGAGTTATGGTCAGATTTTCCAAATGGAGGGTGAGGGAGAGCTTTGTATGTGTGTGGAGAAAAGGTGATCTAGATCTCTTTCACCTCTAGTTGCACATGTGACATGCTGGTAGAAATTAGGTAAAATGGATTTCCGTTCTCTTGCGTTAAAATCATCGGCCACTAGGAGCGCCACCTCTGGGTGAGCATTTTCTTGTTTGTTTATGGCCCTATACAGTTTGTTGAGTGCGGTCTTAGTGCCAGCATCGGTTTGTGGTGGTAAGTAGATGTAAGTTATCTTGGTAAATAGTATGGTCTGCAGCTTATCATGAGGTATTCTAACTCAGGCGAGCAGAACCTTGAGACTTCCTTAATATTACAGATCGCGTAACAGCTATTGTTAACAAAGAGAAACAAACCACCCCCCCCCCCCCCCCGAGTTTGCCCGACGCTGCCGTTCTGTCTTGCCGATGCATAGAAAAAGCAGCTAGATAGCCTCCCGAGTGGCGCAGCGGTCTAAGGCACTGCATCGCAGTGCTTGAAGCGTCATTACAGACCCGGGTTTGATCCCAGGTTGTGACACAACTGGCTGTGACCGGGAGTCCCATAGAGCGGCGCGCAATAGGCCCAGCATCGTCCGGGTTAGGGGAGGGTTTGCGGCTGGCTTCCGGGTTAAGCAGACGGGAGTTAAAAAGTGCGGATTGGCGGGTCATGTTTCGGAGGTCGCATGACTCGACCTCCCCGTTGGGGAGTTGCAGCGATGAGACAAGATCGTAATTGGATCGCCATTTGATATCACACACACAAAGCTAGATTTATATTGTCCTTGTTCAGCCACGACTCGGAGAAACACAGGATATTACAGTTCTTCAGATCACGTTGATAGTATAGTCTCGGACAGAGCTCGTCCAGTTTATTCTCCAGTGATTGCACGTTGGCCAATAGAACGGAGGGTAGAGGCGGTTTATCCACTCGCCTCGTCAGTAGTGCTAGGAGATTAGTGCTTTTTGAAATTGGTTAATAAAAGTCCCATGATGGTAGTGACTTACCATTACTGCTTATCACTTATTAACCATCATTTATTCACATTACTTTAATATAATATTTCAGTTGTTGTGTATATTACATTTGTTTTATTTGATGACTTTATTATTTCATTCCAAGTCATCATCTCATCTCTATAGAGCTGCTACATATGCTGTCTGACTAAATTACTATTTTAGTAGTTCTTCAAAGTAAATAAGGCATACTATTATGACTGCTGAATACCAACTATCAATCACTTTGATCATGTATTTTCTGGTAGAGAAACCTCGCGAAGCCACAGCTGCTCTCTATATCCCCTTACGATCAAGCATTTTTGCCTCTTCCGTTGCAGGAGTAAAAGAAACACAGACCGTATAAGTATATGCGCAATGGATTATGGTCATTGTAGTTAATTACCACGTTTTACGTGCTAAACTATGTAGAATTTTGGCCTGTTGGAAACTACAACTCCCTATTACATCGCACAGTTCAGGCTGGATCTGATTGATCTCTAGAGAAACTGTGCAATGTGCGCATTCTCACATAAAATAAAAAAAATAAAAATGGAATTCAAATAATTTAACCGACGTCTGTCAATTAGTTGTTTAAATACCCCAAAATAAGAAAAATGTTGGTTAATCGCTCAGCACTACTCGTCAGGTATCCCGGACGCCGGCCTCTATAACGCAGCCTCTTCCTTCTTCGAGTGTCGGGGATGCTATTCCCTCCGGCCGCATTTCAGAAGAAAAATTAAATCTGAAGATGTCTATATCGGTGCGCTAATACAGGACTAGTAAAGGCCCAGTGCACTACTTTTCTGAAAACATTTTAACTAAATGTATTTGAGTGTTTACCAGCATTTGTAACTTGAGTCTCATAATTATCGCTACAAAACAATTAATCTGATGATACTTGTGGAATATAAAAATACTTGCTTGATACACGTTTTCCAGTTTCTTGAAATACTTTGCAAATGCAACTTATTTCTATGTGAAAACTGAAGTGGTCTGTCTTTTAATTCCTTTTAGTAGACGCTCTCATCCAGAGCAATTTACAGTAGCGAGTGCATACATTTTCATACTTGTCCCCAGTGGGAATCGAACCCACAACCCTAGCATTGCAAGCACCATGCTCTACCAACTGAGCCACATCATCACAAACCACTTGATGTCTCAATGTACTCAATTACTGTTTAGTGCATTGTTTTTTCTTCATGGTGATGGAAAGTCTACAGGTACAAACCTAGATGACCAGCCTATGTACAATACAGTAATGTACATTTACATTAAGTGGTTAGTAAGGATGGTAAATTAATATTGCACAAAAAGTGGATGTTTTGTGTCTTTGCCCATAACTTTGCACTTTTGATATAAATGTTTGAGGACAGGGATTTGTTCTTTCTGGTTTCCATTAGAATGACAATCGCAGAGAAAGGGACTGGGCAACAACTCCAACTATTGAATCCTGCAAGATACTGTTCTTAGTTACATTTTAGTCATTTAGCAGACGCTCTTATCCAGAGCGACTTACAGTTTAGTCACATTATTATTATACTTTTTTTATTTTTTATTTTTTTTTATACCCCCTGTGGGAATCGAACCCACAACCCTGGCGTTGCAAACGCCATGCTCTATCAACTGAGCTACATCCCTGCCGGCCATTCCCTCCCCTACCCTGGACGACGCTGGGCCAATTGCACGCCGCCACATGGGTCTCCCGGTCGCAGCCGGCTACGACAGAGCCTGGATTCGAACCAGGATCTCTAGTGGCACAGCTAGCACTGCGATGCAGTGCCTTAGACCACTGCGCCACTCAGGTTATACAACTACCTTTTTTTGCCAAAGCAGAGATGCTGAAAAATGTTTTTGGCAGCGCTCCAAACGTCTATATCGGTTTGCTAATGCTAGTAAAGGCCCAGTGCACTACTTTTTCTAAACAGAAATAATTTTTTATTCATATATTTTTTTAATTCAGATTTTATGTGATTCCGTAGAATAAGCCTGCTTGCTAGCAAGCCATTTGTCTATGTGACTGAAGACCAGCAGGCAGCCAGACAGGCGGGTAGCCAGACAGGCGGGCAGCCAGACAGGCGGGCAGCCAGACAGGCAGGCAGCCAGACAGGCGGGCAGCCAGACAGGCAGGCAGCCAGACAGCCAGTAACACAGTAACACCAGATAGATGTAGCAGCCATGGAGAGGAGTATGAGGTTATACTGTCCTGCTGGGGATGGACATCACTCATGAATATTCATAAGAACAACTTTTTAAATATGTTTTTCTCCTACACAGTCATATATTTAGATATATGTCTCCGCTCCTATACTTTAAAAAGTATTCTAACACTAGGACTATCTAGGAAGATTCCAAAATCATTCCCTAATGTGCAGTAAAGGCTATTGGCCACAGCTGCAGTGCAGGTACCAGTGAATGAATGCAATTTCTATATTTAATTTAACTAGGCAAGTCGGTTAAGAACAAATTCTTATTTACAATGACAGCCTACACCGGCCAAACTCGGACAATTGTGCGCTGCCCTATGGGACTCCCAATCACGGCCGGTTGTGTGATACAGCCTGGAATCGAACCAGGGGGTCTGTAGTGACGCCTCAAGCACTGAGATGCAGTGCCTTAGACTGCTGCACCACTCGGGAGCCCAATGATTGCCAATGAGTTTCATCTGTTCTCATGACTTATTAATAATCAGATTGATCATGTTTTCTCGGGGACTCAGAGAACAGATCTACAGAATCTCCCTCCATCTTTCCCTCACTTTCTCTCAGATTGAATAAAGACACAGGCCGTTGTGTAGACCATGAGAGGGAAATGGGCCCGACCCTCCCCAGACCGTTGTGTAGACCATGAGAGGGAAATGGGCCCGACCCTCCCCAGACCGTTGTGTAGACCATGAGAGGGAAATGGGCCCGACCCTCCCCAGACCTCTTAGCTAGAGAGTGTGTGTGTGTGAGTGTGTGTACGTGTGTGTTCGTGTACATGTACTGTACGTACGACCATATTTGAATGTGTGTGTGGTACGACAGAGTGTACGTGTGGATCGTATGGCTGTAGGCCAGATATGACCAGAGTGACACACAGTGGGGAGATTGGACAGAAGGGGCAGGGATGGGGGTGTGGGGGGGATGGGGGTGTGACCTACCCAGCACGTAAATCTTGTTGCCTCTCAGGAAGGAGGCGGCACCGTAGCGAGGCGTGGGCATGGAGGTCAGGGCCTGCCATTGGTCCTTCTCAGGCTCATAGACCCTCACCAGCGCCTGGGGCGTCGTGTCAGTTGCCATCCCTCCCAGCGCATACACCTTCCCATCTGACAGAGAGGGGAGAGGGAGGGGAGAGGGAGAACGAGAGGGAGAGGGAGAGGGAGTGGGAGAGGGAGAGGGAGAGGGAGAGGGAGAGGGAGAGGGAGGGGAGAGGGAGAGGGAGAGGGAGAGGGAGAGGGAGAGGGAGAGAGGGAGAGGGGAGAGGGAGAGGGAGAGGGAGAGGGAGAGGGGAGAGGAAGAAAGGTACAGGAGAGAGAGAGGGAGATGGAGAGGGAGGGGGAGAGAGAGAGAGACAGAGAGAGAGGGCGTAATTTAATCAGCTCCCAATTCCACTATCCAAAGTGTTGAGAGAATAAAAGCAAACAACCACATGTCAGCCTTAATGCCACATCCTGTCAGACGTCAGCCTTAATGCCACATCCTGTCAGACGTCAGCCTTAATGCCACATCCTGTCAGACGTCAGCCTTAATGCCACATCCTGTCAGACGTCAGCCTTAATGCCACATCCTGTCAGACGTCAGCCTTAATGCCACATCCTGTCAGACGTCAGCCTTAATGCCACATCCTGTCAGACGTCAGCCTTAATGCCACATCCTGTCAGACGTCAGCCTTAATGCCACATCCTGTCAGACGTCAGCCTTAATTCCACATCCTGTCAGACGTCAGCCTTAATGCCACATCCTGTCAGACGTCAGCCTTAATGCCACATCCTGTCAGACGTCAGCCTTAATGCCACATCCTGTCAGACGTCAGCCTTAATGCCACATCCTGTCAGACGTCAGCCTTAATGCCACATCCTGTCAGACGTCAGCCTTAATGCCACATCCTGTCAGACGTCAGCCTTAATGCCACATCCTGTCAGACGTCAGCCTTAATGCCACATCCTGTCAGACGTCAGCCTTAATGCCACATCCTGTCAGACGTCAGCCTTAATGCCACATCCTGTCAGACGTCAGCCTTAATGCCACATCCTGTCAGACGTCAGCCTTAATGCCACATCCTGTCAGACGTCAGCCTTAATTCCACATCCTGTCAGACGTCAGCCTTAATGCCACATCCTGTCAGACGTCAGCCTTAATGCCACATCCTGTCAGACGTCAGCCTTAATGCCACATCCTGTCAGACGTCAGCCTTAATGCCACATCCTGTCAGACGTCAGCCTTAATGCCACATCCTGTCAGACGTCAGCCTTAATGCCACATCCTGTCAGACGTCAGCCTTAATGCCACATCCTGTCAGACGTCAGCCTTAATGCCACATCCTGTCAGACGTCAGCCTTAATGCCACACCCTGTCAGACGTCAGCCTTAATGCCACATCCTGTCAGACGTCAGCCTTAATGCCACATCCTGTCAGACGTCAGCCTTAATGCCACACCCTGTCAGACGTCAGCCTTAATGCCACATCCTGTCAGACGTCAGCCTTAATGCCACATCCTGTCAGACGTCAGCCTTAATGCCACATCCTGTCAGACGTCAGCCTTAATGCCACATCCTGTCAGACGTCAGCCTTAATGCCACATCCTGTCAGACGTCAGCCTTAATGCCACATCCTGTCAGACGTCAGCCTTAATGCCACATCCTGTCAGACGTCAGCCTTAATGCCACATCCTGTCAGACGTCAGCCTTAATGCCACATCCTGTCAGACGTCAGCCTTAATGCCACATCCTGTCAGACGTCAGCCTTAATGCCACATCCTGTCAGACGTCAGCCTTAATGCCACATCCTGTCAGACGTCAGCCTTAATGCCACATCCTGTCAGACACACAGTGACACTCACTGCAGAGTGTCTGGAAATAAATGGATGTGGGTATATTTATTATTATAAACTGGGTGGTTCGAGCCCTGAATGCTGATTGGCTTTAAGCCGTGGCATATGCCACAGGTATGACAAAACATGTATTTTTACTGCTCTAATTACATTGGTAACCAGTGTATAATAGCAATAAGGCACCTCGGGGGTTTGTGGTATATGGCTAATATACCATGGCTAAGGGCTGTATCCAGGGACTCTGCATTGCATCGTGCTTAAGAACAGCCCTTAGCCGTGGTATATTGGCCATATACCACACACCCCCTCGGGACTTGTTGATTCAATATATGGATGGTTGGGAGGATTGATGGATGGGTGGGTATATTTATGAATATATGGATGGTTGGGTGGATTGCTGGAAGGCAGAGTAGATAGAATGAGGGAGGGGTTGGAAAGGTCAAGGGGAAAGGTCAAGGGGATAGAGGAGAGGAGGACTAAAGCACTCAGAGTTGTGACTACAGCATTGCAGTAATCCAGAGAAGTAGGAAAACTAACTGTAACACTTTCAGACAGAGAGCTAATGCTCTGAATGCAAAAAAACAGCTCCTACTGTTTTTCCCATCACGTAGCAGCTGAACAAATATAAACCCCCGTGTCCCTGTCGCCTGCTGCACAGCTGCTGACCGAGGTCCCGCTCCTGCTCACTGCCCAGAACATGACTCAGCACCAACACACAAACAAATGAGGGAGAGCAGACAGAGAGAGAGGCGACTGAAGGAGGATGAGACAGTGGGAAAATAGAGTGGTAAAGCAAACTAGAAAAGAGAGAGACGTGGAGGAGGGAGTAAGGCCATGCAGAGAGATGACAAAGAAAGAGTGCTGAGGAAGTGTTTCCTAATACATCCCTCCTTGCTTGCTTATTAAGCCCATTACTGATTTGACATTGACAGTACTGGATTACCAAAACCATTGGATCATCAATCACCTTGAAAAAAGACAGCTCATAGACACTGTACAGCTGCCTCCTATTCCAGCTCTCACACACTTGTCTTGATATCACTTTCACCTCATCTCCTTCTATCCATGTACACTCTTACCTCCTCTCTGCTCCTCTCACCCCTCTATCCTCCGCTCACCCCTCTCTGTTCCTCTCACCTTCTCTCACCCCTCTCTGCTCCTCTCGGCCCCTCTCTGTTCCTCTCACCTCCTCTCACCCCTCTCTGCTCCTCTCTGCTCCTCTCGGCCCCTCTCTGTTCCTCTCACCTCCTCTCACCCCTCTCTGCTCCTCTCTGCTCCTCTCTGCTCCTCTCACCCCTCTCTGCTCCTCTCTGCTCCTCTCTGCTCTTCTCTGCTCTTCTCTGCTCCTCTTACCCCTCTCTGCTCCTCTCACCCCTCTCTGCTCCTCTCTGCTCCTCTCTACTCTTCTCTGCTCCTCTCTGCTCCTCTCACCCCTCTCTGCTCCTCTCATCTCCTCTCTGCTCCTCTCAGCTCCTCTCTGCTCCTCTCAGCTCCTCTCATCTCCTCTCTGCTCCTCTCTGCTCTTCTCATCTCCTGTATGCTCCTCTCACCCCTCTCTGCTCCTCTCATCTCCTCTCTGCTCCTCTCATCCCTCTCTGCTCCTCTCATCTCCTCCTCTCATCTCCTCTCTGCTCTTCTCTGCTCCTCTCACCCCTCTCTGCTCCTCTCATCTCCTCTCTGCTCCTCTCAGCTCCTCTCTGCTCCTCTCAGCTCCTCTCATCTCCTCTCTGCTCCTCTCTGCTCTTCTCATCTCCTGTATGCTCCTCTCACCCCTCTCTGCTCCTCTCATCTCCTCGCTGCCCCTCTCACCCCTCTCTGCTCCTCTCAGCTCCTCTCATCTCATCTCTGCTCCTCTCACCCCTCTCTGCTCCTCTCATCTCCTCTCTGCTCTTCTCTGCTCCTCTTACCCCTCTCTGCTCCTCTCATCTCCTCTCTGCTCCTCTCACCCCTCTCTGCTCCTCTCTGCTCCTCGCTGCTCCTCTCACCCCTCTCTGCTCCTCTCAGCTCCTCTCATCTCCTCTCTGCTCCTCTCTGCTCCTCTTACCCCTCTCTGCTCCTCTCATCTCCTCTCTGCTCCTCTCTGCTCTTCTCATCTCCTCTCTGCTCCTCTCTGCTCCTCTCTGCTCCTCTCAGCTTCACTCTGCTCTGGTCTGAAGGGACTCCTCTCATGGAGCACTGCAACCTGTTCCATCTTAAAGCCACATGTCATAATGGCCCCCCGCCTCTCAGCGGTTCAGAGCAGAGCCCCTCACACACACACACAGACCTGGCCCGCCAAGCACACACACACACACACACACACACAAACAACCTCAGGATTAACGTGTCACATCTAGCCAGGGTCTAATATATTCAAACAGAGGATCAACTAAATAAATTATTATGCATAACCATAGGAATGGGAATATGTGTCCATCTGTGTATGTATGTATGTGTGTGTGTGTGTGCGTGTGTGTGTGTGTGTTTAATGACACTAATGTGAATTCCTCATTCTCACTCATTCTAATGCTCCACAATAGATTGCCACAGATGGGTATGATTTTGTAGTGACATTTCTGGAGAGCATGGAGTTCTGCAGGCAGGGAGACTTTTTTTTTACACTCACAAAGATAGTAAATGAAACATTAGCATAAAACGAATAACCTAATATGATCTCACAAGCTCAATCTAACAACATTAAAAAAGCTAAATGTACCCACTGGGTATTATTAACACAAAAAATCTGTACTCAATCACAATCTGTTGTTTTTCTCTGTGCTTAAAAAAATTAATAGATGGTTGGCTGTGGTTGTAAGGGGGAGCGGTAGGGAGAGGGGAGGGTATCAGCCATAGGGAGGGGGGGGGGGAGGGGGTCTCAGCCATAGGGAGAGGAGAGGGGAGGGGAAATGGTCTCAGCCATAGGGAGGGGGGAGGGGAGGGGGTCTCAGGCATAGGAAGGGAGGGGAGGGGTTCTCAGCCATAGGGAGAGGAGAGGGGAGGGGAAATGGTCTCAGCCATAGGGAGGGGGGAGGGAGGGGAGGGGTTCTCAGCCATAGGGAGAGGAGAGGGGAGGGGAAATGGTCTCAGCCATAGGGAGGGGGGAGGGAGGGGTTCTCAGCCGTAGGGAGAGGGGAGGGGAGGGGAAATGGTCTCAGCCATAGGGAGGGGGGAGGGAGGGGTTCTCAGCCGTAGGGAGAGGGGAGGGGAGGGGAAATGGTCTCAGCCATAGGGAGGGGGGAGGGGAGGGGGTCTCAGGCATAGGAAGGGAGGGGAGGGGTTCTCAGCCATAGGGAGAGGGGAGGGGAGGGGAAATGGTCTCAGCCATAGGGAGGGGGGAGGGAGGGGAGGGGTTCTCAGCCGTAGGGAGAGGGGAGGGGAGGGGAAATGGTCTCAGCCATAGGGAGGGGGGAGGGGAGGGGGTCTCAGGCATAGGAAGGGAGGGGAGGGGTTCTCAGCCATAGGGAGAGGGGAGGGGAGGGGAAATGGTCTCAGCCATAGGGAGGGGGGAGGGAGGGGAGGGGTTCTCAGCCGTAGGGAGAGGGGAGGGGAGGGGAAATGGTCTCAGCCATAGGGAGGGGGGAGGGAGGGGAGGGGTTCTCAGCCGTAGGGAGAGGGGAGGGGAGGGGAAATGGTCTCAGCCATAGGGAGGGGGGGAGGGGAGGGGGTCTCAGCCGTAGGGAGGGGGGAGGGAGGGGGGTCTCAGCCGTAGGGAGAGGGGAGGGGAGGGGAAATGGTCTCAGCCATAGGGAGGGGGGAGGGAGGGGTTCTCAGCCGTAGGGAGAGGGGAGGGGAGGGGAAATGGTCTCAGCCATAGGGAGGGGGGAGGGAGGGGTTCTCAGCCGTAGGGAGAGGGGAGGGGAGGGGAAATGGTCTCAGCCATAGGGAGGGGGGGAGGGGAGGGGAAATGGTCTCAGCCATAGGGAGGGGGGAGGGAGGGGTTCTCAGCCATAGGGAGGGGGGAGGGAGGGGAGGGGGTCTCAGCCATAGGGAGGGGGGAGGGGAGGGGGTCTCAGGCTCAGTTCCACTACACAATCAAATGCAGTCTCCTCTAATTAAGGTAACTCTGCTCTGATCTATGCCCGTCTCCCAGGGAGACGCCATGGCAACTGCAACACAACCCAGCAGACAATTAAGGGGTGGAGCTCATGGAGCTGGTGCAGGTGGTACAGACTGGTGGGTGATAATAACACAGGACTACATCATCACCACCCATGATCAACGTCACACACTAATTAATCACAATTACCAACACAGAGCAGACAATACACCACACACAGCTCCGTGCATTCACAGATGGGCAAGATGCAACAACAACAGGTAATCAGATATGGTAAGTGGTGGTAGCCTAACGGATTCACCTAACAGATTCACAGATAGCCTACACGTAATCAACATAATCAATAGCTTTGTTCACGTAATATGTGAACAAATAATAAGACAAACTCACACAGCGGAAAACATGATGTATACCCAATCAAGACAGACTAACATCCGCCCTGTACAGAGCACATCGTGTTTGTCCAAAAGGAGAAGAGTCTTACTAACTGACCACCTGCTGCTCCTCCAGTTAACTGACCACCTGCTGTTCCTCCAGTTAACTGACCACCAGCTGCTGCTCCAGTTAACTGACCACCTGCTGTTCCTCTAGTTAACTGACCATCTGCTGTTCCTCCAGTTGACTGACCACCTGATGTCCCTCCAGTTAACTGACCACCTGCTGTTCCTCCAGTTAACTGACCACCTGCTGTTCCTCCAGTTAACTGACCACCTGCTGCTGCTCCAGTTAACTGACAACCTGATGTCCCTCCAGTTAACTGACCACCTGATGTCCCTCCAGTTAACTGACCACCTGCTGCTTCTCCAGTTAACTGACAACCTGATGTTCCTCCAATTAACTGACCACCTGATGTCCCTCCAGTTAACTGACCACCTGATGTTCCTCCAGTTAACTGACCACCTGATGTCCCTCCAGTTAACTGACCACCTAATGTCCCTCCAGTTAACTGACCACCTGATGTCCCTCCAGTTAACTGACCACCTGATGTCCCTCCAGTTAACTGACCACCTGATGTCCCTCCAGTTAACTGACCACCTGATGTCCCTCCAGTTAACTGCCCACCTGCTGTTCCTCCAGCTCCTCCTGCAGCAGCTCATCTTCATATCAGAGGAACACACCACACCACTCTCTTCCTCTCACATCGTCGCTCTCTGCTTCCACACACACACACTCGTTTGAGGTTTGGGCATTGTGTGAAGAAAACACAGAGGCCACGGTTGTCACACGCTGCCTTTTGCACGCTGTCACACTCAGAGCTTGGTGCCAATCCTTTCCTCAGGGTCACGGGGGCCGACAGCACAGCCACGGAACTGCCACAGAACAGCCACGGAACTGCCACAGAACAGCCACGGAACTGCCACAGAACAGCCACGGAACTGCCACAGAACAGCCACGGAAAAGAAGACAGGATCAAACACTCAGGGAGATTGAAGGACTTAGAGAGGAGGACAGACACACAGGGGAGAGATTGAGGGTAAGTTAAAAAAAGAGGAGATAGAGAGAAGGAGTTGGAGAGAATAAAAAGGAGGGTGGGATCTAGTGTAGATGGTAGACGAGAGCTGAAGAAGTGAGACAGTTAGTGAAGATCACGGTACCTTCGATGATGTTTACTGAGAGTTACAGAGAATTGCACATAAAAGGGTACATATTGCAGTATGGTATATCTAGAGAGATAGCGAGAGATGCTTAGAGAGAGTTGGGTGAGGAAGACTGACAGGGCTACAGAGAGTTATAACGAGGTAGAAAGAGGAAGGATGGTATTCGGCTGAGAGTGAGACGGCACATACTGTGTCAGTGAGAGTCTGAAGTCTGAGGTTGTGAGAAAGGGAATGGTTGGACTAGCACCAGAGAACACAGACAGTCAATACCCATTACAATGACCCCTACAGTATACAGAATCAATCGATTACTCTGTCAAATACCTATTTTGCAAAAATTCCTTGTCGATGAAATGGATCACATAAGATTAAGATTTGCCTCACACATGCACGCAAAGAACACTCGGCAGTGTACACACTGACGGCTATCTTAGAAAATGAGTCCAACCATGTTGAGATGAGATACAAAGGGGAACGACAGGGGGTGAGAAGAGAGGTATTTACTGGGTGACTTTGTAGGGTTTTTCTGGGACACTTCTCCCTTTGATACCATGACATGCCATCTACAGAGGGCAACACTGTAAACATCCTGCTTACACACCTCTACAGTGTGTTGACCCGTCTGGGCTAGACCAGCCTTGATTATAGCCTGTTTGATCTGTGACACACGAATCTACATTCTATTGGCTCATAGTGTTGGTTAAAAGTAAAACTAAACATTGCACTCTTTATCTGTCCCCGTCTCAATCGCTCTCTTTCTCTCCATCTCTCTAATTGCTCCTCAGATGTACAGTCTTTGTTATGCTGGATGTAAGATAACGAGGTGGCTGCGTAAACAAACCCATGGTGATGTTCCTTCTTTAATGATCTGCCTCTCGTTAGAACCATTAAATTAGAAGGCAGAGCACTCGTAGTCGCTCGATTCAATTTCACCGTGACCTTTCCTCACCCCTTCCTGTCACCCGGGTGCACAATGCAATCACTAGGTCTCCACTGGCATTCCAATGTCTGGCGGTCTGAGGGAAATAATTCATCAAATAATATCACAATTAACTACGCTTAACACTGAGCCCACGAGGGAGTCCCTCCCTGGAAATGAGAGTGAAGCTTATGCGAGAGAGATAGATAGAGAGAGAGAGAGAGAGAGAGAGAGAGAGAGAGAGAGAGAGAGAGAGAGAGAGAGAGAGAGAGAGAGAGAGAGAGAGAGAGAGAGAGAGAGAGAGAGAGAGAGAGAGATGATGTCTGTGAATTAAACTGTAATAATAAATGGTAACCACAACGGGAACAAGATTTAATGACATGAAATCGAACTTATATGAAATGGAAATCTATTCTCTGTTTCTATTTCTACCCTCTGATGTTAAGTATGATTCACAGTGATGGGGTATAGTGAATGTCCTCTCTCCCTCTGATGTTAAGTATGATTCACAGTGATGGGGTATAGTGAATGTCCTCTCTCCCTCTGATGTTAAGTATGATTCACAGTGATGGGGTATAGTGAATGTTCTCTCTCCCTCTGATGTTAAGTATGATTCACAGTGATGGGGTATAGTGAATGTCCTCTCTCCCTCTGATGTTAAGTATGATTCACAGTGATGGGGTATAGTGAATGTCCTCTCTCCCTCTGATGTTAAGTATGATTCACAGTGATGGGGTATAGTGAATGTCCTATCTCCCACTGATGCTAAGTATGATTCACAGTGATGGGGTATAGTGAATGTCCTCTCTCCCTCTGATGTTAAGTATGATTCACAGTGATGGGGTATAGTGAATGTCCTCTCTCCCTCTGATGCTAAGTATGATTCACAGTGATGGGGTATAGTGAATGTCCTCTCTCCCTCTGATGCTAAGTATGATTCACAGTGATGGGGTATAGTGAATGTCCTCTCTCCCTCTGATGTTAAGTATGATTCACAGTGATGGGGTATAGTGAATGTCCTCTCTCCCTCTGATGTTAAGTATGATTCACAGTGATGGGGTATAGTGAATGTCCTCTCTCCCTCTGATGTTAAGTATGATTCACAGTGATGGGGTATAGTGAATGTCCTCTCTCCCTCTGATGTTAAGTATGATTCACAGTGATGGGGTATAGTGAATGTCCTCTCTCCCTCTGATGTTAAGTATGATTCACAGTGATGGGGTATAGTGAATGTCCTCTCTCCCTCCGCTGTTAAGTATGATTCACAGTGATGGGGAATAGTGAATGTCCTCTCTCCCTCCGCTGTTAAGTATGATTCACAGTGGTGGGGTATAGTGAATGTCCTCTCTCCCATCACTGAAGTCTCTCTCTCTCTCTCTCTCTCTCTCTCTCTCTCTCATCAGACCCCTATCCTCTCATATAATCCTGTCAAAGGAAAGCTGAAAGGGAATTAAATCTGAGGCTCCCAGGAACAAGGGAGCTTAACAATCACTTTGTTTGGTTTTACTGCAGACAGAAGAAGAAAAAATGACAATAAAGATAATGAAAAATAAATGTTCCATCTTGTGGGTTGTTTTCTCTATTGAATAGGTAACTATGTGCAAAGAGTGGAGGAGAGAGACAGACAGGAGGATGATAATCTGTCACAGAGGCTGGACAGGTTATTGCTCCTGTAAGGTTATGATGGCTAGGTCTACTTTGATAGCCCTGGTTGGTAAGGCGTCTTTGTAAAACTAAACCTGGTACATTACAGTTTTTTACAATCACTTTGGCACTAATTTCAGAACCTTGATGTCATTTTTCAAAACTCTAGACACAAAACTCACAACCAATGATCAAAATGCAAATTTTTCAAAACTCTAACACTTTTTTCAATTGCTTGGATACAATACACATAAAACTAAGATCATTTGTTCATTTAACAAAAATCACCTGTTCAATATGACACAACTTAACATCAAAGTACTACTATTTCAAAAGGCATTACATTTCAGATGAGTGTCTATTCATTTCATTACAATTATCCAACTATTAATTGATACAACTGCTCAAAATGATAAGTAACTGTTGCATTGCTCTTAATGCATAGTTGTATGGAAACAGACAAACAATATTCCATGTTTAGATCATGAAAGTTTCAAAGTAACGAGATTCATTGTCACCAATTAGCGTGGAGCATGAACCAATTAGACTACATTATCTATGGATGTAATATTTCATCATCATTCTTTATCAGACACTGTTTCTATGATCCCCTTGTAACCTTCCTTGATGAGCTCGATCAGGCCTGTAGAGCTGGTGGCGTGACCTATGTCATTGTGTGGGATAATGTCAGGTTCCACCATGCTCATATGGTGCAAGCATGGTTTCAGGCCCATGCACAATTTACCACCCTGTATTTACCCCCATACTCTCCTTTCCTTAACCCGATTGAGGAATTTTTCTCCACATGGAGATGGAAGGTTTATGATAGGCGCCCTCATGAACAAGTCACTCTTCTCCAGGCCATGGATGACGCATGCAACGACATCACGGCAGACCAGTGTCAGGCCTGGATTCGCCATGGCCAAAGGTTTTTTCCAAGATGTTTGGCTAATGAAAACATCCATTGTGATGTAGATGAGAACCTGTGGCCAAATCCACAAGACAGAGTTGATGAAAATGTAGAAGTACAGTAATCACTCCTATGTTTTGCTTTTTACAGTACAAGCAAGCAAGTTGAGGAACACTGCATTTGATGTTTTACAGTACTGTATTGTTTTTCATCAATATATTTCAGATTTTGTTCAATGATTCCACTGTGTCTGTAGTATTCTCTCTACTACTGCAGTACTTTTACAGGGATGTATTTACATGTAGTACCATAATGAAACATGTATCACCTATTTTGTACTACAATATTTAATGATCGTACGAACAATGACACAGTGAAACTATCGGTTGCTTGTGTGTGGGTGATCTAAATTAACGTTTCATTTGTTTTTTGAACCAATGATTGTGCAAGTGCAAGATTTCTTTAAAGATATGAATGCACAATGCAATGTTTTGAACATTGGACAGCCTGTGTTACAAGTGATGACCGTTTTGAGTTTTGTGTCTAGAGTTTTGAAAAATGACGTCAAGGTTCTGAAATTAGTGCCAAAGTGATTGTAAAAAACTGTATTATCAGACATCCCCAGCCTGTCTAATGCTTGGATTAAATAATCATTCAGAAGATTGCATACTTCCAAAGCAAATTAGCTTAAAACTACCGCAGGTTAAACACACTAATCGAATGATGTATAAAGCAACCATTAAACTGACAATTAGCAGCAGTAATGATGGTGAATGTTTGAAAAGGAGACACAGTTTGGAGGCCTCTATAGAACAACAGAGTGCTAGTCAGTCCACCTCACGGGAACTAGTGTTTACAAATGATTTGTTTCTCATCAAGGGCCCTTGTGCTGCTTCTCTTAATGGCATTCTCCTGAAACTGAAAGGAAACACCAACAGCTTGAGAGAAGTGTGTGTGTGTGTATTTAAAAGAGAGAGAGCACTACAGAGAGACCCAGTAGTGTTACAGACAGGACGGGGCTGGGGAAGGCTAGGTTGGAGCGAGAACAGACTGGCTGAGAGATTGTGTGGGCTTGTTTGTCAAACACAAGAGTAGGAACCTGAACCTGGAGTGACAGGCTGACGATACACAGTAGACTACAGCAGTGGACCAACAACACCAATACACAGTAGACTACAGCAGTGGACCAACAACACCAATACACAGTAGACTACAGCAGTGGACCAACAACACCAATACACAGTAGACTACAGCAGTGGACCAACAACACCAATACACAGTAGACTACAGCAGTGGACCAACAACACCAATACACAGTAGACTACAGCAGTGGACCAACAACACCAATACACAGTAGAGAATACAGCAGTGGACCAACAACACCAATACACAGTAGACTACAGCAGTGGACCAACAACACCAATACACAGTTGAGACTACAGCAGTGGACCAACAACACCAATACACAGTAGACTACAGCAGTGGACCAACAACACCAATACACAGTAGAGACTACAGCAGTGGACCAACAACACCAATACACAGTAGAGACTACAGCAGTGGACCAACAACAGCACTCCATGCTCTCTCTCTCTCTCTGTGTGTGTGTGTGTGTGTGTGTGTGTGTGTGTGTGTGTGTGTGTGTGTGTGTGTGTGTGTGTGTGAATGGGTGTGTGTGTGTGGGAGAATGGGCGTGTGTGGGAGAATGTGTGTGTGTGGCAGAATGTGTGTGTGTGTGCATGTGTGCGCGCATTTGTGTGTGCATGAGTGTGTGTGTGTGTGTATGGGTGAGTGTGTGTGTGTGTGTATGGGTATGTGTGTGTGTGTGTTTGCATGAGTGTGTGTGTGTGTGTGTGTGTGCATGAGTGCGTGTGTGTGTGTGTGTGTGCATGGGTGTGTGTGTGTGTGTGTGGGAACGTGAATGCATGTGAGCGATCTGGCTGTTTGTCGTCCCACAAAGTAGCCATCACTGTACCAGGTCCTTCAGTCATCCCCTCCATAAACACCTGACAGACATTACTGTAGTGTACACAGAGATACAGTATTAACATACATGAAGACCATGAGAGATTAACTCATCTTGCGTCACCCCCCCCCACACACACACAGGCAGGCAGCCGTGTGTTTACTTTGGGGGCCGGTGCTAATCGCACACTTGATGGAATCGTTAGCTGATATTCAGTTGAGGTAACCCACAAGGTAACAAAACTCTGAAGGAGCGGAACGAGACAGATGGCAGGGATTCACCGAGGAGAGAAAGGAAAACACATTACATTCCCCTGCATCCTGCAGACAGCATGTGATGCCCATTTCATTGTCTTAAAAACACCTGATATCTAATCTAATCCTGACCGATAATGACACAATCTCTCTCCCTATACCCACTCATATATCCCTCTAAAACGGGTCTGCAGCCTGGGCAGGTAGAGACGGACATACATTACAGATGACAGACAAAGCAGACACGTACAGACTGATGAATGTTACCACCCATAGAGATCTCCTTTTGATTGATCTGACAGGAGAGAAAAAACAATTGAAAGATATTTTTTAAATAATATGCGTTGCAACAAAAGCGAATTAATGGTATGAGGTGAAAGCGTTTTGGTGGGCAGCTGGCATGCAGAGCTCTTTCTTTCTGAAAGATGAGTGAATTTGCAGGTGCTTTGTCTCCATGGACACTATTCTCCTCCTCTCAGACAGACAGAAAGACAAAAACCATAAACAAAAACAGAAGGGATCTGTTGCAGCTCTGTCGAAGCCTGGGTTTGTACTTTGTCAATGGTAGGTTACGCGGGGACTCTTTGGGGAGATACACCTATTGCTCACCTCTTGGCCACAGCACAGTAGACTATATGATTACAGACACTGACCCTTTCTCTCTCAGCTCATTCACCGTCAAGCCACTAACATCTCTGTCTGATCACAGCCAAATTACGTTGTTCCTCAAAATAACAGACATGGAAACAATCACACATTCACAGCCCAGTAAGCTGTACAACATTAGAAATTCATACAGATGGGCCCAAAACAGCACAGAAGAATTCCAGAAAGCAACCAGTAACCAAATATCCAAACACTCTTAGATAACTTTCTGGATACCACATTCACTGACAGTAAAGAAGGCATCAATCTAGCAGTAAAAAACATCAACTATATATTCATCCACTCACAGTAAAGAAGGCATCAATCTAGCAGTAAAAAACATCAACTATATATTCAGGCAAACGGCAAAAGAAACACAACTGAAATGGATACAAAACAAAACAAAAAGGACCACAAATGACATCATGGTTTGATGCAGATTGTAAAACTATAAGGAAAAAACTTAGAACACTATCAAACCAAAAGCACAGAGACCCAAATAATGGTGAATTACGCCTTCATTACCGTGAGACTTTAAAACTCTATAAACGTACACTCAGAACCAAAAAAGCACAGTACAACAGCAAGCAGCTGGCAGAAATTAAGGAGTCCATAAACACAAACAACTTCTGGCAAAATTGGAAAAAACTAAAGAAATCACGCACACATACACACACACACACACACACACACACACACACACACACACACACACACACACACACACACACACACACACACACACACACACACACAATTAATTACGTTAGTCTTGGATCAGCAGAGCGCCAATACAGTTACTGTATTTCCTCAGCAGCTGCTGTGAAACGTGAGAGGCTCTACTTGTAAATGATTGTCATATGTAATGACTGGCTGGCTGCTACTTCACTGTATTGTGCCTCTGGGACTTCACTCAGCCCATTCATCTCATTAAAGTTCACACTGTTAAGTCTATGTAATTTCATTCACATTTACTATTTAAGCTAGCAAGATAGCTGTTCATTTGTTTACAAATTACATAACATTTCTAAGATGTACTTGTGAAAGTGGGTCACTTACTAGGGGAGGAGAATCTAACAATTTGTGGAACCCATACACCAAAGAGAAGTCCCCATCTGTTTTATGGACCTGCTGTGAGTTGCCTATATGCAGCCAAAACAGGAAAATAAATGCGGTCAGAGACCTACTTGAGCAGCACCACCACCTCAAGATTCTGAGCCTGCATGGCAGGGTTGGTCCTACAAAGCCAGAGCCCCCTGATGGGAGAGCATTATATACAAGGAAATTCTCAAAGCTGCTAATGAGAACCTTGACGACCTTGTACCTAGCCGGTGGGGATTCCGGTGGGGTACCCCCACCCAGGTAGTGGAAGTGCTGGCAACACTGGCTGCAGTAACCCATGGGGAGGGGGTCACACTCGGACAATCAGAGAGGGGGCTTATCATTGTGGCCCAGGTGGCACAAAATAATCAAAGGTCTGACTGCACGGAGATGCTTGGGAGAAATGGTTACAACGGGGGACCAGAGTGTTTGTGTCTCAGGTGAAGAGGGTGGATCTGATCTCCATCACCTAGGACTTGACATAGATTAAATAGATTAATCAAATCTCACATTGTTTTCAATTTCTGCTCAATCATGCATGCTTTCTCAATCAGCTGTAACTGTATATGCATTCGTAAATCAGGTCCTTTCTGAGTTGGGCTCTGGGATGTAACAACTGTTGAGCATCTGATTTTATGGTTGATTGTGGAGGAAAGGGGTTCAGTGTGTTAGAGTATGTGCATGTGTGTTTATCCCACATCTGTTGCAAGGGCGTAAGGATGTTAGGGAGAATATAGGATGAACCACAATAATTGTTTGCTAAAATAATAATTGCTTGTCAAAAATGAAATGTAATACAATGGCAATTCGGGTTATATGTTAAAATCCTACGCATAAACTGCTGACATTATTACGCATATTAATTGATAATGGTGGAAAATAAGATATGCAAGATATTTGAATAGATATATATATATATATTTAATAGTTATATATATATATTGAGGTGACAGCATTGGAAATGCTTTTGGCGGTTAACCTGCTTCTGTTTTGTGGGTGGCACTGTGTGCTGTTTTCGATGGATGGGTCCTGGCCTCTCGGGGCCCTAGGGATGCGGAGGGACGGGGGTGGGATGCCGATCACTGGAATGACGGCTCAACTTGGGTTGGGGAGGGGCTTTAGCAGGGGAATTAGTGGAGAACAATTGGAGGGTTACTTAGTAGCAATGCAAATATCATGGTACAGCTATATGGACACTCAATCATTACGGTATTTTTTATTTACAAACATATATAATGATAAATAGACTTGAAACTTGTATCTCATTATGGTGTATGGTGAAATAAGTATAGTTTCGTCAGCCCTGTCCGGCCCGTTCCTGCTCTCCGCACCTAGTCTGTGGTGCGCGTCGCCAGCCCAGTCCGGCCCATTCCTGCTCCCCGCACCAAGTCTGTGGTGCGTCTCGTCAGCCCGGCTCGGCCCGTTCCTTCTCCCCGCACCAAGTCTGTGGTGCGTTTCGTCAGCCCTGTCCGGCCCGTTCCTGCTCTCCGCACCAAGTCTGTGGTGCGCGTCGCCAGCCCAGTCCGGCCCATTCCTGCTCCCCGCACCAAGTCTGTGGTGCGTCTCGTCAGCCCGGCTCGGCCCGTTCCTGCTCCCCGCACCAAGTCAGTGGTGCGCTTCGTCAGCCCGGCTCGGCCCATTCCTGCTCCCCGCACCAAGTCTGTGGTGCGTTTCGTCAGCCCGGCTCGGCCCATTCCTGCTCCCCGCACCAAGTCTGTGGTGCGTTTCGTCAGCCCTGTCCGGCCCGTTCCTGCTCTCCGCACCTAGTCTGTGGTGCGCGTCGCCAGCCCAGTCCGGCCCATTCCTGCTCCCCGCACCAAGTCTGTGGTGCGTTTCGTCAGCCCTGTCCGGCCCGCTCCTGCTCCCCACACCAAGCCAGTGGTGTGCGTCGTCAGTCCAGCACGGCCCGTGCCTGTTCCCCACACCAAGCCAGTGGTGTGCGTCGTCGGTCCGGCACGGCCCGTGCCTGTTCCACTGGTGCCTGGTCCGGCACCGGTCAGATGCGTTACGCCGGAGCTAGAGCAATCCGCTCCATCAGTGTGCAGTCCAGCTCCGGCCAGCGGGGCCAGACCGGACCAGGGGTACTTTGGGGGGTTGGAGAGGGAGTGGGGATCAGGCCCGGAGCCGGATCCGCCGCCAAGGCGGAGTGCCCACCCGGTCCCTCCCTGGTGGTATTTAGTTGGCGCGGTCGGAGTCCGCGCCTTTAGGGGGGGGTACTGTCACGCCCTGGCTCTGGGGACACTGTTATGTTGAGCCAGGGTGTGTAATTCTATGTTTGTATTTCTATGTTGGCCTGAGTGACTCCCAATCAGAGGCAACGAGTGTCAGCTGGTTGTCTCTGATTGGGAGCCATATTTAACTGTCTGTCTTTCACTTTGTGTTTGTGGTTTCTTGTTCGTGTTGGTTTGTGTTTAAACCATAGACGTCACGTTTTTTCGTTTGTTGTTTTGATCGTGTGATCATTAAATAAATAATAATATGTTCACCTTCAACGCTGCGCATTGGTCCTCCTCCTTAGACGATCGTGACAATGGAGTTGAAGGATGCAACTAATAACAACTAACAACAAATAACAACAAGATAACTAATAATGTAAGCATACTGTGTCCATAATAAGTATATAGGTTGTAGGTTGGGAGCTTTTGTGAAAGAGCACAGTTAGAAAGATATGGCATTTAGAAGCAAACCGGATGGACATCATGAAAATGATCGGAGGGGTTGGGAGTAGAAGAAGTTCAGGAGAAAAAAACAAACAAAATATAATTATTGTAAAATTGACTGTGTCCATAAAATGTATATAGTAAGTATACGCTGGAAGTAGAGGCCTAAGCATTGTTGTTCACTAGTTTACTCCAATTAGGGAAAGGGTGGTGGGGTTGGAAAGTAATAAAGGGGAATATATATCTTTTTTAAAGGATATGTATGTGTATATATGTATGTATGTGTGTATGTATGTGTGTGTGTATATATGTGTATGTATATATATATATATATATATATATATATATATATATATAAACATGGGGGATTGGAAGTGATGCAGACAATTACATTGATGGAAGTTACAATCTATCTGCAATATTAAGCTGATCTACCCCCTAAAAAAATGATTTTGTGGAAAGCTGTTCTCCCTGTAGTTAAATCTGGTAGTCACACAGCCAGGCAGGGTGGTCCCATAGTGATGTATAGAGATCGCAACGTTGTATCTCTGCCATTATGGCGTCTGTGACAGCATGGGCAGCCATCTCCATTTCAAAGTAGTCGATGTTCTCCTTCTTTAGTGTTTTGAAAAAAGTGTAAAGCTAATATTGGTGTTTTACCTCCTCCACCTGCAGGGCTGAAGTATTGAACCAAATATTGTCATTCTTTTATTGTGGCCACTAGATGGCAGTCACCTAGTTTAAAGCCATTTACAAACTAGGTAAACCAATGTGAAGAAGAAGACAATGCTCTGCTCATTGGCTGATCGCTGCCAACCCCATAGCAATCCATACCCCTGTTGATTACTTTAAAATGTCTGGAAGCCCTCAATGCCAATGTCCATGCAAAAATGTCCATGTATCGATCTCTATACATCTCTATGGGGGACCGGACAGAGTGATGAGGCCAGTATGGGTCTGTGTGTCCTAAAGGTGAAACCAGGACACCCCATACCTTTAGAAAAACAGCCTAAAGTCAAATGAACACTAGTCAGAGTGCAAACCCATTGTCTGCTTATCGACCAGACACTTTACTCTGACGGATGGCTCTGGAGCAGCTGAGAGGGCTGAACTGAAATCTGTGGTGAGGGCTGTCGATGAAGACCCGACACAGTATCTGACCTTGGGCCAGTGCCAAGTCCTGCAAGTTTCTATTTCCTTCAGGGAGAGGGTGGATGAGCTGAGGAGGTGAGAGGTCACACAGAGCCAAAATAATACTGCCCACTGGGAGGTAAAGAGGGCCCTTGTGTCTTGTTAAGTTCGGCTGGCACCTAAAAGACCTTCGATTGAAAAACGAGAAAAAAGCAGCAATAGTACTATTTGTCCATTTTGAGACGCCGTAGCCGGTATACACTTCCTCAAAATAGTCAGAATTAATCTAAGATAACTCAAGAAATCTGTCATTAATTTGGACGTTTTTGCCAAAGAGATCTTAGGTCACGCAATTTTACATCTAACTATGCAGTATTTTTTCTATGAAACAATGTGCGCGAAAACAAGTCGTCTATTAACAAAGACTTTATTGAAGAATCCCAGACAAAGTTTGGTAGAGTTCGTGCATATATTATGATGAAATGCCATGACATTTTTGAACATTTTGGACTTTGGTGAGGGTTTTTTCGGCTGTTCGTGGTACACAAATCATTTTCTGACTTCGGCTCCGAACTTCGGCTTCCCAAAAACTCACTAGAAGGCCAAAACGGACAAAAACATCACAAAAAGTCTGAATAATAACAAACTCTACCGAAATGTTTCGGCTGGGAAGCATGCGGACGCCTTTACACACACACAGACACTGTCTCCAGAGGTGGAGAAGATGGCCTATAATGGGTCCAAGTTTAAAACACTGAATTACATTCAATAAATTGACTTTCCACCGGTGTGGCCAGCCCTTTCCCAGGTGAGGGATGGGTGGGCTGGAGAGGTAGCAACTTAAACTCAGTCCTCACATTGCCTTGCTAGGAGAAGGGATAGGGTGGTATTATCAATGGCATTTTCTACATGGCTGGCCAAAATCAGGCTAGTTGGCATCATCTGCAGACCAGAAAGTGGACACTGCCATATAATATTATAGCTGTGTGGAGTCAGGATCACTGTGCCTTGACCTGAGTAACGCTTCCATGACAGACCAACTCTACTGAGCCTTGACCTGAGTAACGCCTCCATGACAGACCAACTCTGAAGAGATGAGATTCTCCTCATTAATGCAACACTTTTCACTTGCTCTCTCACCCTCCCTCCCTCCCTCCCTCCCTCCCTCCCTCCCTCCCTCTCCACCAGGGTTCTAAAAGGCTCCAAATGGTCTGTGATTATTTTGCATGAGTGTGAAGCGTGGGGAAATGGCTTCCACAGCCCGTTAGTCTACAGCCAGGCCACTCAGAGAGGAGGCTGGATGAGGGAGGATGATGCCGCTGCAGATAATTGATTGGTGTGGGTAGTAGGGTAAGGTACACTATATTTCAAACAGAAGATGTTACATCACAGAGCATCATTGTGGCTGCACAGCCTTCTACCTTCCATCCTTACACAGGGACACTGATGAGGTAGCAAACTGGGCTCTGTTCACCAGTTACACACACACTAAATATAGCCCCCATAATGAAGGAAGGGAGGGTCGACTCTACTCAAGAAACAATACAGCTGCAAATTAGAGGATGTGTGTTTGTGTGCATGTGGAGTGTGTGTGCATGTGGAGTGTGTGTGCATGTGGAGTGTGTGTGCATGTGGAGTGTGTGTGCATTTGTGTGAAAATCATTATGTATAGCGCCAACCGTATCCCTTATGTAAATTGCATGACCTACTATAGAGTGTATTCATGTGTGTCAACAGTTTGGAGAGAACTCTATCCTCCCACATCGAAAATCAGTTGTCGCAAGGTGAATAATAAAGACAGAATGTATTAAATATACTGGATATCTGTGATGGGACCACTCGCTACAGAGACCTCCAGGAAACTCACTTTTAGCATTAGCCTACGGGCACCGGTACCCAGAGAGAGAGAGGAGGGAGGAAGGGAGATGGATAGAGAAAGAGAGAGGGTTATAAAACAGTCTACCGTAATGTCAATCACAGTTGGCATGTAAAGATTCATAGGAGTCACATGAAAACATGCATTAAAAAGGGGGACTGAAAGTTGTTACTTTAAAATTCATGGAAGTTGACAAGGAACTCCTCCATGCAGGATGGCACATTAATGTAAATAAGATGGTTGAATAATCCACAGGACCCACCAATTATATAACCTGATCTCTCTCTATGGTGGGAGGGAGGGAGCTGGATGTTGAGAGAGAGAGAGAGAGAGAGAGAGAGAGAGAGAGAGAGAGAGAGACAGAGAGAGAGAGAGAGAGAGAGCGAGCGAGCTTGAGAGAGAGAGAGAGAGAGAGAGAGAGAGAGCGAGAGAGAGAGAGAGAGACAGAGAGAGAGACAGAGACAGAGACAGAGAGAGAGAGAGAGAGAGAGAGAGAGAGAGAGAGAGAGAGAGAGAGAGAGAGAGAGAGAGAGAGAGAGAGAGAGAGAGAGAGAGAGAGAGAGAGAGAGAGAGAGAGAGAGAGAGAGAGAGAGAGAGATTGGATCATTGGTCATCCTCCCTCAACACCCACACACAGTCTAGTTAATAGTCACAGGACCATACACATTGATGAGAACTAGCCGATGAAATAAACATACAGTGTTGATATTTGCATATTTGTTGTTTCCAACATCTAGTTTATGAATGCTTCATTTAGTAACTCAATTCAGCAGCATGCTAAAGGGTTTTGTTTATGCGGTTTGTGTTGTGCTGTAGGAGAAAGCCTAGTATAGTTTCCTCTAGAGAAATTCAATATGCTGTAAGTCAATTACAGGGTCCACTGAATCTCTCTACTCCATTTTAAATCATGTCACAAAATCAGCATTGGCAAATATGAAAAGTTGAAAAGGAAACACACTGTAATTATACAACACCGTGTTCTCCACTGTGCTCATTTGATTGCTCATACTGGATGAGGCCGCTGATCTGTGAAGACAGATTTTAAAAGTCCAGCGCTCTAGTGATATGGGTTTAATGCCGTGATTCATAGCCTCCAATGCTTTACTCAACCAATCCCTGCAGTCCAGTCTCAGAGTCCATGAGTTGGAGCCCACCAGGGTCAACTACTGTCTGAAAATGAAACATGAAATCAATAGAATCATATCAATCATTCATGCCATGAGCACTGAGCAATCAGGGTACAGACGTACAGCATGTCTCTACACCTGCATGTTGACCAGGGCCATGGCATGTTCTAACCATGTGATCTCTGTCTGCAGTAGACATGTCCACAGGGACCAGAGATAGACACAGGGAGGGATGCAGGGTCACAGCCAGGGGCGGACTGGCATTTGCCCGAAATGCCAGATTTAGCCCAGTGGGCCTCTCTGACTTGGGTTTTTCGCGCAAAATAATAATTATCTGGCTAATAATGGGGGCCTCAAGGGAAAAAAATGGTCCAGTGTGTTAGGAATGCAAGGGCCCGATTTCTGGTCCCAGTTCGTCCCTGATCACAGCTCCATCAACAGCTTCCTCCCATAGGCTTTGTGACAGTACTACTATACAGGCTGGGTCATATTAACCCAACCTCTGATCCTACCTGTCTGTACTGTATCAATAGAATAGACCCACACTGCTCCACAGTCACTGACATGAGCTATATGAGATGAGCTATCACTTTGTTTGGAGTCACATGACAGCAGCAATAAAGCTCAGAGGAAGGGCCAAAAAATTGGCAAAGACTCCAGTCACCCAAGTCATAGACTGTTCTCTCTGCTACCGCACGGCAAGCGGTACCGGAGCGTCAAGTCTAGGTCCAAAAGGCTCCTTAACAGCTTCTACTGCTGAACAATTAATCAAATGGCCCCCCGGACTATTTACAATGCCCCCCCCCCCCCCTTTGTTTTTACACTACTGCTACTCGCTGTTTATTATTACATTTTAGTAATTTAGCAGACGCTCTTATCCAGAGTTACTTACAGTTAGTGAGTGCATACATTTTCATACTGGCCCCTACCAACATGTACAAATTACCTCGACTAACCTGTACCCCCGCACATTGACTCGGTACCGGTACCCCTGTATACAGCCTCGTTATTACCTGGACTAACCTGTACCCCCGCACATTGACTCGGTACCGGTACCCCTGTATACAGCCTCGTTATTACCTGGACTAACCTGTACCCCCGCACATTGACTCGGTACCGGTACCCACTGTATACAGCCTCGTTATTACCTGGACTAACCTGTACCCCCGCACATTGACTAGGTACCGGTACCCCTGTATACAGCCTTGTTATTACCTGGACTAACCTGTACCCACGCACAGTGACTAGGTACCGGTACCCCTGTATACAGCCTCGTTATTACCTGGACTAACCTGTACCCCCGCACATTGACTAGGTACCGGTACCCCTGTATACAGCCTCGTTATTACCTGGACTAACCTGTACCCCCGCACAGTGACTAGGTACCGGTACCCCTTTATACAGCCTCGTTAATACCTGGACTAACCTGTACCCCCGCACAGTGACTAGGTACCGGTACCCCTGTATACAGCCTCGTTATTACCTGGACTAACCTGTACCCCCGCACATTGACTAGGTACCGGTACCCCTGTATACAGCCTCGTTATTACCTGGACTAACCTGTACCCCCGCACAGTGACTAGGTACCGGTACCCCTGTATACAGCCTCGTTATTACCTGGACTAACCTGTACCCCCGCACAGTGACTAGGTACCGGTACCCCTGTATACAGCCTCGTTATTACCTGGACTAACCTGTACCCCCGCACATTGACTCGGTACCGGTACCCCTGTATACAGCCTCGTTATTACCTGGACTAACCTGTACCCTCGCACATTGACTCGGTACCGGTACCCCTGTATACAGCCTCGTTATTACCTGGACTAACCTGTACCCCCGCACATTGACTCGGTACCGGTACCCCTGTATACAGCCTCGTTATTACCTGGACTAACCTGTACCCCCGCACATTGACTAGGTACCGGTACCCCTGTATACAGCCTCGTTATTACCTGGACTAACCTGTACCCCCGCACATTGACTCGGTACCGCTACCCACTCGTTATTGGTTTTTTATTGTGTAACTTTTTATTTTTAACTTTAGTTTATTTAGTAAATATTTTCTTAACTCTATTTCTTGAACTGCATTGTTGGTTAAGGGCTTGTAAGTATTCGGCGCATGTGACAAATACAATTTGATTTGATTTGTTCTCAGCTGTCTGACAATGTATGTGATGCATGCAGTGTATCATCCATGAAGAGAATCTTCTAGACATCTGCAAATAAATCAGGATAATATTTGGGGATTATTTGATCTCAGATTGGATTCTGAAGTGTGAAGAGGGCACCCAGAATGACAGGCTTTATGAATTAGGCATGTGTGTCATGCTTCATTTGATAGCAGCATTTCACAACGTTACGCACTTGGGATATATTTGGAACCACACACTCAGGGAGGAACTGCTAGTTCAAAGATTTTACTATGCTTTGTGTGTGTGTGTGTACGCGTGCTTGCGTGTGTGTGTTTATAAGACAGAGTCTATTTAACCACAGATCCTATAGCCAAACAAGCTATAATGTTTACCATCATTTGCTAAGCTCTGGTCATAAACAAACACACTAATGATCCTAAACGCACAAATTAAGTGGTTAAAATAGGAAAATATCATTACCAAACAACATACACTAAATCGCCTTCATAATGTTCAATGAAGCTAAGCCAGTAACAGTACTTCAACCCCCTCCTATACTGCTGTTCTGGGTGGGAGACACAGGGAGACTTCCTGTTCTGGGTGGGAGACACAGGGAGACTTCCTGTTCTGGGTGGGAGACACAGGGAGACTTCCTGTTCTGGGTGGGAGACACAAGGAGTCTTCATGTTCTGAGTGGGAGACACAGGGATACTTCCTGTTCTGGGTGGGAGACACAGGGAGACTTCCTGTTCTGGGTGGGAGACACAAGGAGTCTTCATGTTCTGGGTGGGAGACACAGGGAGACTTCCTGTTCTGGGTGGGAGACACAGGGAGACTTCCTGTTCTGGGTGGGAGACACAAGGAGTCTTCATGTTCTGGGTGGGAGACACAGGGATACTTCCTGTTCTGGGTGGGAGACACAGGGAGACTTCCTGTTCTGGGTGGGAGACACAGGGAGACTTCTGCTCCTTTCAGTAACAGGTCTATTGAGCACCTGCAGAAACAGTCTGAACAGAGCCTAAGGCATGGCAGAAACAGTCTGAACAGAGCCTAAGGCATGGCAGAAACAGTCTGAACAGAGCCTAAGGCATGGCAGAAACAGTCTGAACAGAGCGTAAGGCATGGCAGAAGGAGTGAAGGAGTGGGGGACAGACAAAGAAACTGTGATATTTCTGTCACAGTGATTCAGAAACAGAAATTAAAAGGGAGCATGTTTTGAGTCGGGGCTGAGCCAGGGGAGGCGGGGGGATGGATGGGGGCAGGACACAGAGAGGGTTCTGTGGGCAGGGCCCCAAGTGCCAATTGGCTCATGGGGAGCTAGTGTGAAAGCACTGGACACGGGGCTGGTTGATCACTAATTGTGCTGAGCGATTAGTGCTTTTTGAGGTCGGTTCTGTTTCGGTTCGATTCTTAATTATTATTATTTTTTTATCACGGTTTTCGGTTTCGATTATTAAAGAAAAACATTAAATACATTATGAAATAATTACATTAAAAAGATTTGAGCTTTTTAATGGAAATTACAAAGCAAAAAACAGTGACCCTTAAATTGCCAAAACATTGAAAGTATTCTATTGTCTCTGTCAGGTCCACATTGGGGTAGACATCCATCGAAAATAAAGAGACATAAAAATGGTTTTCACAAGTTCATCTGACTCTGGGGAAGTAGATAAAGTGCCTAATTGCCAAAATCCGGAAGTATCCTTTTAAAATCATCATCTTATCTCTAATCAGGCAGTAGCAGCCAGCCAGACAGACAATGTTATCTCTGTGCTCCCCGTACTGTACTGTCTTTAGTCATCCTATTTATCTAGGCTAGCCTGCCTAAGTATGCTGCAGAGCTGTCTGACCAAATCATTTGACTAGTTCTTAAAAGGCATACTTTCAAGATCTGTGTCACGTCTCCTCCCGTTGCTCCCCTCCGGCGCTCTGATTTGCTGGTCACCTCAGCAACACCGGAATGGAAACCCAACGCACTTTTGTTTACTATTTATTGTTTATGATCTACTTTATATCCTTGGTTGGTGACAGAAGCACCAGATCATCAGCAAACAGTAGACATTTGACTTCAGATTCTAGTAGGTTGAGGCCGGGTGCTGCAGACTGTTCTAGTGCCCTCGCCAATTCGTTGATATATATGTTGAAGAGGGTGGGGCTTAAACTGCATCCCTGTCTCACCCAACGGCCCTGTGGAAAGAAATGTGTGTTTTTTGCCAATTTTAACCGCACACTTGTTGTTTGTGTACATGGATTTTATAATCTCCTATATTTTTCCCCCAACCCTACTTTCCATCAATTTGTATAGCAGATGCTCATGCCAAATTGAGTCAAAAGCTTTTTTGAAATGAACAAAGCATGAGAAGACTTTGCCTTTGTTTTGTTTTGTTTGTTTGTCAATTAGAGTGTGCAGGGTGAATATGTGGTCTGTCGTACGGTAATTTGGTAAAAAGTAAATTTGACATTTGCTCAGTACATTGTTTTCACTGAGGAAATGAACTAGTCTGCTGTTAATGATAATGCAGAGGATTTTCCCAATTTTGCTGTTGACGCATATCCCACGGTAGTGGTGCAGACTCCCGAGTGGCGCAGGGGTCTAGAGATCCTGGTTTGAGTCCAGGCTCTGTCGCAGCCGGCCGCAACCGGGAGACCCATGGGCGGCACACAATTGATCCAGCGTCGTCCAAGGTAGCGGAGGGTTTGGCCGGCAGGGATGTGGGTTCGTTTCCCACGGGGGGCCAGTATAAAAATAAAAAATAAAAAAATTAACGTATGCATTCACTAACTGTAAGTCGCTCTGGATAAGAGCGTCTGCTAAATGACTGAAATGAAATGTAAATGTAGTTATTGGGGTCAAATTTGTCTCCACTTTTGTGGATTGGGGTGATCAGTCCTTGGTTCCAAATACTGGGGAACATGCCAGAGCTAAGGATGATGTTAAAGAGTTTAAGTATAGCCAATTGGAATTTGTGGTCTGTATATTTTATCATTTCATTGAAGATACCATCAACACCACAAGCCTTTTTGGGTTGGAGGGTTTGTATTTTGTCCTGTAGTTCATTCAATGTAATTGGAGAATCCAGTGGTTTCTGGTAGTCTTTAATAGTTTATTCTAAGATTTGCATTTGATCATGTATTTTTTTTGCTGTTTGTTCTTTGTTATAGGGCCAAAAAGATTGGAGAAGTGGTTTACCCATACATCTCCGTTTTGGATAGATAACTCTTCGTGTTGTTGTTTGTTTAGTGTTTTCCAATTTTCCCAGAAGTGGTTAGAGTCTATGGATTCTTCAATTACATTTGATCTGATTTCTGACGTGCTGTTCCTTCTTTTTCCGTAATGTATTTCTGTATTGTTTTAGTGATTCACCATAGTGAAGGCGTAGGCTCAGGTTTTCTGGGTCTCTATGTTTTTGGTTGGATAGGTTTCTCAATTTCTTTCTTAGGTTTTAGCATTCTTCATCAGACCATTTGTCATTGTTGTTACCTTTCTTCGGTTTTCTGTTAGAGATTTTTAGATTTGATAGGGAAGCTGAGAGGTCAAATATACTGTTTAGGTTTCTACTGCCAAGTTTACACCTTCACTATTACAGTGGAACGTTTTGTCCAGGAAGTTGTCTAAAAGGGATTTAATTTGTTGTTGCCTAATTGTTTTTTGGTAGGTTTCGACACTACTTTCCTTCCATCTATAGCATTTCTTAATATTATTCAGTTCCTTTGGCTTTGATGCCTCATGATTCAGTATTGCTCTGTTCAAGTAGACTGTGATTTTGCTGTGGTCTGATATGGGTGTCAGTGGGCTGACTGTGAACGCTCTGAGAGACTCTGGGTTGAGGTCAGTGATAAAGTAGTCTACAGTACTACTGCCAAGAGATGAGCTATAGGTGTACCTACCGTAGGAGTCCTCTCGAGTCCTACCATTGACTATGTACATACCCAGCGTGCGACAGAGTTGCAGGAGTTGTGACCTGTTTTTGTTGGTTATGTTGTCGTAGTTGTGCCTAGGGGGGCATATGGGGGAGGGAATGCTGTCACCTCCAGGTAGGTGTTTGTCCCCCTGTGTGCTGAGGGTGTCAGGTTCTTGTCCAGTTCTGGCATTTAGGTCGCCACAGACTAGTACATGTCCCTGAGCCTGGAAATGGAAATGGTTGATCTCCCCCTCTAGGATGGAGAAGCTGTCATCGTTAAAGTATGGGGATTCTATTGGGGTGATATAGGTAGCACACATGAGGACATTTTTCTCTGTTGAGATCATTTCCTTATTAATTTCTAGCCAGATGTAAAAATGTTCCTGTTTTGACTAATTTAATAGAGTGGGTTAGGTCTGCTCTATCCAAATTAGCATACCCCCTGAGTCTCTTCCCCGTTTCACACCTGGTAGTTTGGTGGATGGGACTACCAGCTCTCTGTAACCTAGAGGGCAACCATTGGGTCCGTCTCCTCTATACCATGTTTCTTGTAGGATGACAATGTCTGTATTTCCAATTTCTTTGATGAAGTCTGGGTTTCATAGTGTCTAGTGTTGTTTTCGTGTGGTCTAGGCCCGGACCATTGCAGTAGGTGTGAGCAGAGCATGTTGAGCATCTGATACATACCTCTTAGGTCGCAGAATGGGGCTTGGGGGGGTGCATTAGCAGGGGTTGGGCCTGTTGCTCTGCTCACGACCTGGGCATATGTGCGGCTGTCATGTTAAGGTCCTTGCTGCAGGGGCGGGGGGCATGGGGGGGGGGGGGGGGGGCAAAAGGGGCATAGGTCTGATCTGGGGAGGCCTATATAGGGTGTGGCCAGTGTTTGTTTGTGGTGGTCTTAGCTGGTTGGGGTGTGGCTGGTGAAGCTGTGGTCTGGGTGTAGGTCCTCTTGGCGTGGGTTCTCTCGGTGCAGGTCCTTCGGGAGGGGGTCTTGCAGGTCTGGGAGGGTGTCTCGCTGGTTTGGGTGGGTTGTCCGTTGCTCTGTTGCTCCTGTGTGAGGTGCTGGGGCTGCGGTTGAAGGTCCTGGCAAAAGTTGGGATTGCTGCCTTGAAGAGGTGGACCTGGTCGTAAAGGCTGTTCAAGTCCAGGGTGGAGTGGTGGGCCAGGAAGACATTAGGTTTTGAGGCACAGTCCCGGGAAATGCTTGCATTCACCCGCTGAATGGTGGCAAGGTGAATGTATTTTCGTAGTAGCAGGGTGGAGATAACCACTTGTGTGTTGGGGAAAGTGGAAGAAGCTTTTTCAATCACTCCCTTGAGTGCTGTGGCCACCCTTTCCTGCTGGGCCCTCAGGTCGTTTGTACCTGTGTGAATTATAATCTGTCCTCTGACAACAGCTCCAGGGCATGCCTAATGCCTAGGGTTTGGCCACCAGAGTTTAGCCACTTTGTGTTTGGGAAAAAGTTTATTCTCTTGAATGTATTTGCCAATTGAGTCAATGAGGAGCACAATTTCTGGCTTTTGTGTGTCCTCAGTGGATGTGTGGGGGTTGTCGTGGGAGCTGACAGGGGGGCTGTTAGGAGGGGGTGGGGTCTGTTTGGTTGGTTGGTGGGTCCTGTGTTGTCTGTCCCATTGTGGTGTTGAGGTTGTGGTCCGGGTCTGAGGTGGGCTGTTTTGCTGGCTTCTCTGGGGGAGTGTCCTGCTCTCTGTCACACCTCAGCTTTCTCACCTCCTCCTTCACTGCTGTTAGCTGTGCCATGTGTTCCTCTCCCTCCTCCTTCACTGCTGTTAGCTGTGCCATGTGTTCCTCTCCCTCCTCCTTCACTGCTGTTAGCTGTGCCATGTGTTCCTCTCCCTCCTCCTTCACTGCTGTTAGCTGTGCCATGTGTGCCTCTCCCTCCTCCTTCACTGCTGTTAGCTGTGCCATGTGTTCCTCTCCCTCCTCCTTCACTGCTGTTAGCTGTGCCATGTGTTCCTCTCCCTCCTCCTTCACTGCTGTTAGCTGTGCCATGTGTTCCTCTCCCTCCTCCTTCACTGCTGTTAGCTGTGCCATGTGTTCCTCTCCCTCCTCCTTCACTGCTGTTAGCTGTGCCATGTGTTCCTCTCCCTCCTCCTTAAGTTCTCTCACCTCAGTCCGGCGTGCAGCCAGCTCTCTCAGACAGCCGTCCATCTCCACCTTCAGCCCTCCGGGTCTTGTTGGGGGGGGGGGGGTGTTGTTGTGCTGGTCTGTTTTGTGGGTCTGTTCTGTCTGGATTGTGTGGACTAGCTCTCTGAGCTCCACCATGTCTCTCTCCAGCTCTGTGAATTTATCCCTCTCAATGATGGAGGAGCAGTGCAGTTGTGGGACCTGGGTGTGTTCAGTGCTGGGGGGGTGACTATCATCATCTGCAGGACAGTTTGAAGTTTTAGGTATGGAAATTTGATTTGGTTTGAAGGTCTTATTGTAGAGGGTAGTATACTGTATAAGTCCTTCGAAAAAAATCTATGTTTATCTACAGTTATCCAACTATAATTATATTTCTTGCATAAAAACTCAGGAGTTCTCTCTCTCTCTCTCTCTCTCTCTCTCTCTCTCTCTCTCTCTCTCTCTCTCTCTCTCTCTCTCTCTCTCTCTCTCTCTCTCTCTCTCTCTCTCTCTCTCTCTCTCTCTCTCTCTCTCTCTCTCTCTCCTCTCTCCTCTCTCCTCTCTCTCTCTCTCTCTCCCTCTCTCCCTCTCTCCCTCTCTCCCTCCCCGCTTCTGAGACTTGGTCCCTGATTAAAATATGTGTGCAGTTTATCAAACAGCCTGGATCAGAGCAGAGGAGGTCTACCGCGGCTCATCAGTCATGATCAAAAGAGAGCAGGGAGTTGAAGGCCTGGGTTGTGTCTGGCTGACTGCCATCGATCTGCGCCCGGTTCCACGATAGCGGTCGCTAAGTGCGTCGTTGGAGCATGTGTTGATACTGATAGGATCGAAAGAAAGGGAGCGCTGGTCTCGGATCAGCTTTCTCCATTCAAATATTTTCTTAACATTAGAATTCTTTCACAATACTGACGACGGATCAGCTCCTAGAGAGATATTACCACCTATGGCTGCAAATATTGAGGCAACTTATTATAATGCTTACCTAATACAAATGCACTAAATCACTGATTTTCCACATCATTGCGCACATGTTAGGCTACACGTCAATAAAATATATTTAGACAAATTACAGACAGTAGCCTACAAGTAGCAAAATAGCAGTGGTGGAAAAAGTACCCAATTGTCATACTCTCATTGACCAAAAGTATGTGGACACCTGCTCGTCTTACATCTCATTCACAAATCACGAGCATTAATATGGAGTTGGTCCCCCCCTTTGCTGCTATAACAGCTTTCACTCTTCTGGAAAGGCTTTCCACTAGATGTTGGAACATTGCATGCGAGGACTTGCTTCCATTCAGTCACAAGAGCATTAGTGAGGTCGGGCACTGACGTTGGGCGATTAGGCCTGGCTCGCAGTCTGCGTTCCAATTCATCCCAAAGGTGTTCGATGGGGTTGAGGTCAGGGCTCTGTGCAGGCCAGTCAAGTTCTTCCACACCAATCTCGACAAACCATTTCTGTATGGACCTCGCTTTGTGCATGGGGGCACTGTCATGCTGAAACAGGAAAGGGCCTTCCCCAAACTGTTGCCACAAAGTTGGAAGCACAGAATTGTCTAGAATGTCATTGTATGCTGTAGCATTAAGATTTCCCTTTACAGTAACTAAGGGGCCTAGACCGAACCATGCAAAACAGCCCCAGACCATTATTTATCCTCCACCAAACTTTACAGTTGGCACTATGCATTGGTGCAGGTAGCGTTTTCCTGGCATCCGCCAAACATAGATTCGTCCATCGGACTGCCAGATTGTGAAGCGTGATTCATCACTCCAGAGAACGCGTTTCCTCTGCTCCAGAGTCCAATGGCGACGAGCTTTAAACCACTCCAGAAGACGCTTGGCATTGCGCATAGTGATCTTAGGCTTGTGAGCGGCTGCTCGGCCATGGAAACCCATTTCATGATGCTCCCGACAAATAGTTATTGCGCTGACATTGCTTTCAGAGGCAGTTTGGAACTCTGAAGTGAGTGTTGCAACCGAGGACAGACGATTTTTACATGCTACGCGCTTCAGTACTTGCCGGTCCCATACTGTGAGCTTGTGTGTCCTACCACTTCGCGGCTGAGCCATTGTTGCTCCTAGATGTTTCCACTTCACAATTACAGCACTTACAGTTGACCTGTGCAGCTCTAGCAGGGCAGAAATATGACGAACTATGACGGTGCCACGTTGAAAGTCACTGAGCTCTTCAGTAAGGCCCTTTTACTGCCAATGTTTGTCTATGGAGATCGCGTGGATGTGTGCTCGATTTTATACACCTGTCAGCAACAGGTGTGGTTGAAATAGCCGAATCCACTAATTTGAAGGGGTGTCCACATACTTTTGTATATACAGTGTACCTTAATAGAAAATGACTCAAGTAAAAGTGAAAGTCACCCAGTAAAATACTACTTGAGTAAAAGTCTAAAAGTACTTGGTTTTAAATATACTTAAGTATCAAAAGTCAATGTAATTTCAAAAATATATAATATAATATATATATATAAAAGTATAAATCATTTCAAATTCCTTATATTAAGCAAACCAGACGGCACCATTTTCTTGTTTTATTTATTTATGGATAGCCAGGGGCACACTCCAACACTCAGACATAATTTCAAATGAAGTATGTGTGTTTAGTGAGTCCGCCAGATCAGAGGCAGTAGGGATGACCAGGGATGTGCATGAATTGGACCATTTTCCTCTCCTGCTAAGTATTCAAAATGTAATGAGTACCTTTGGGTGTCAGGGAAAATGCATAGAGTAAAAAGTACATTATCATCTTTAGAAATGTAGTGAAGTAAAAGTAAAAGTTGTCAAAAATATACTTAAGTACTTTACACCACAGCAAAATAGAACTCTTGATTGAACATGAAATGTATTTAAATATGATTGAAATAGACCTATAGCCTTTATATTTTAATGCTGTCATCGGTTTTAATATGAAGCATATGTGTATACGTTGCTTGTTTGTATCAATTGCAAACACATTGGCAACTTTGTATTTGTAGTCAACTTTGTTCTGAAGTTATCGGTGGTCACAGAGAGACGGACAAACCATGTGATTCTATGTTTAGCAGAGATCGTCTGTGTGTAAAGTGACGCGTAAAAAAGAAAGCTACAATCTAGATTGGAGTGGTTGGTCAATACTGACCAGACACTGGAGCACTAATAATCTACAGAACTCTGAGGTACTAGATTAGATTAAATTATTGGTCTGGCAGGGAAATTAAAATCCTACACTTGAGGTCCGGAGTGCTGATTTTCTGTTCTACCTGGTAATTAATTGCACCCACCTGGTATCCCAGGTCTAAATCAGTCCTTGATTATTATAATTTTTTATTATTTTTAAAGCAGTGGAACTGGTTTTGAGGTCCGGATTTTAATTTGAAGGGTCTAAGGGTTCATTACTACCATCCTTTCTAGCATGGCCCGAAATTGTTGACTGCTGGAGTGGAAGATGAATTATAAAAATATAATTATAGTTTTCAATGTCAGGAAGAGGCTATTAGCACGATGGTAAACCAGTGCTGCATCTCAGGGCTTAGTGCTCTCCTAGCTGACTGAATTAGCAGCGACACAAGGACATTCAGCCATGTCGTTCCGCACTCTAGCTACTACATCTCAGCGGTGGGCCCAAACAAACAGAACAAATGAGGATAAAAGACAAAGCTTCTCTCTGTCTGGAGAGAATAGCTGCTTGGCATGAAGATAGATGGTTCAACATATACCTGTATATCCATGAGGGACAATAATGTATTGCTGTGGGTTTCTTTCCATCTTTCACCATAGAGAACTATTACATTATTCATTTGATTAGCTTCTCTGTGGGCCGAAACCTCTCGCTGTAGATTTCACACAGTCTTGTATTCATTCCGTTTACAGAACTTCTCAGTGGACCATGTGTGAGGCAATCTCACACTGAAGGCTGTAAGTTACCATAGGTGCTTTACAGTAATGCCCAGCTCTGCAGTAAAAAACCCATCTTGCCAGGGCCAAATATACATTTTCTGAACTATCACTGGATTATGTAGTTGTGTATATATTTACTAGCACTGCCAGTAAATGTATATGTTACACATCTACATTTACCTATGATATCAAAATCTCCTATGCATACTAACACATACTAATGCCCTGCCAA
>NC_140009.1:8277581-8377581 GCF_964263955.1 Coregonus lavaretus | reverse complement strand
TACTACCCCCATAGTACAAAAGTTGACCTACTCTATTCTGTGCTATTTCTTCACATTATAAGCGCAGCAATGCGCACACGGCAGTAGGCTGTAAGCGCTAATGTGCCATTAGCAGGAAAACACCATTCTCAAAAGTGACCACAAATGTGATTATGCATGTGTGGCTTTTATTATAAAGGTGTATTTTTATGGTGAACATTATCTTCCCCAAACTTGAAACTCACGCGCTGTGAATGTATGCCAGTTAGGCTCTACACCCGTTGTAAAGCGGATTAATGTGCTTCATTTTAAGAAGTTATTTGGCCACTCATACAAACCTTATCAAAACATATAGGCCTAAAATGTAATTCATTCATTCATATAGGCCTATTGGCGATTTGACACGAAAATAAAATGTAATTCATTCATTCATATAGGCCTATGGGCTAGGCTATGATTTGAAAAAGTCGCCCCAAAAAAAGCATGCGGTGTTTGCCATAAGCTGGGCATCATTCACTAGTGATAATATATAATTCACAAGTGATAGGCTAATATTGTCACCCATCAGACTATTCTTGATTTAATCTAGTCTTTACATATACTAGATAATGTGTGTGAAATTTGTTTTGATTTAGAATGGACCATTGTCATGCACCTGTCACGAAACAGGGGCAGCGGAAAAAAATACTTCATCTATGCACTTAAATAGCGAATGGTGGACGCTTTCACATGGTTCATTTTCATGCCAGCCAGGCAGGCTATACTCCTTTTGTAAAGATAAGCAATGTGCTTAATATGAGGAAAGTTGAGAAATAAATATAGTAGGCCTAGCCCATAGAAAGCTGATGGGATCCTCCTCTTTTTAATAGAGGCCATCACTCTGTTCTCACACAATTGCAAAGCCTATAGAAATGTTGCGCAACATGAGCTCATGGGCTCTCATGAAGTGTTTGATTAGATTTTCGATTACATTTGAATTGATGTCAGAGTGATTAGAGGGACAATAGAGTGCTGAGTACCAGGCAGTTAGCAAGTTTGGTAGGATACTAATGACCAGCAGCAGCATCAGAGCTTGGAGAAGCCTAGTTACCATGACTAAACGGTCACGTGGAATTTGACAGCCATCATGACTCGTGACCGCTGGTGTCGCGGTAATACGGTCACCATAACAGCCCTAGTCCAAACCACATGTATCTATCATATATGGTTCAAAAGTTACCTACAATTTACTCTGAGAATTTAGTATGTTTAGAGTGAATGGAATGTCATCACAGGCATGGTCAAAAAGTGGTCACTGCTCCGTAGAACTCTGTGGCAGAACGGCACTAACATCGAACGTCACCTGACAAGCTAACTAGTGGCTGCAGGTTGCTGAGTGAAAACATGGGCTTTTTCTAAATGAAATCCGCTAAATACAAAACTAAATTGGGACTAAATATATATTTATTTACAAAGATAAAATACTGAATTTCAATATCCACCCTCCTGAGTCTTTCCCTTTAAATCACCATAGAAACTGCCCCTCTCAACATACATTGGCCACGGTGAGGATCTTAAGGTGAAAATGACGAAGGTATCAAGTTGATTTTGATTGGTCCAACCAGCGGAAACACCTCCAAATGCTACCACCTCACAACAGCAAATATGGAAGAGATACAACCAAGAGCAGCACAGTCTAAACTAGCAACGGTCACAGCAAATTAACGTTCATACTGGAATGCATTTCAATTAACAGGTGTGCCTTGTTAAAAGTTAATTTGTGGAATTTCTTTCCTTCTTAATGCGTTTGAGCCAATCAGTTGTGTTGTGACAAGGTAGGGGGGGTATACAGAAGATAGCCCTATTTGGTAAAAGACCATGTCCATATTATGGCAAGAACAGCTCAAATAAGCAAAGAGAAACTACAGTCTATCATTACTTTAAGACATGAAGGTCAGTCAATACGAAACATTTCAAGAACTTTGCAGAAACCATCAAGGGCTATGATGAAACTGGCTCTCATGAGGACCGCCACAGGAATGGAAGACCCAGAGTTACCAGCCTCAGAAATTGCAGCCCAAATAAATGCTTCACAGAGTTCAAGTAACAGACACATCTCAACATCAACTGTTCAGAGGGGACTGTGTGAATCAGGCCTTCATGGTTGAATTGCTGCAAAGAAACCACTATTAAAGGACACCAATAATAAGAAGAGAACTGCTTGGGCCAAGAAACACGAGCAATGGTCATTAGACCGGTGGAAATGTGTCCTTTGGTCTGGAGTCCAAATTGGAGATTTTTGGTTCCAACCACCGTGTCTTTGTGAGACGCGGTGTGGGTGAACGGATGATCTCTGCATGTGTATTTCCCACCGTAAAGCATGGAGGAGGAGGTGTTATGGTGTGGAGGTGCTTTGCTGGTGACACTGTCTGTGATTTATTTAGAATTCAAGGCACACTTAACCAGCATGGCTACCACAGCATTCTACAGCGATACGCCATCCCATCTGGTTTGGGTTTAGTGGGACTATCATTTGTTTTTCAACAGGACAATGACCCAACACATCTCCAGGCTGTGTAAGGGCTATTTTACCAAGAAGGAGAGTGATGGAGTGCTGCATCAGATGACCTGGCCTCCACAATCCCCCGACCTCAACACAATTGAGATGGTTTGGGATGACTTGGATGGCAGAGTGAAGGAAAAGCAGCCAACAAGTGCTCAGCATATGTGGGAACTCTTTCAAGACTGTTGGAAAAGCATTCCAGGTGAAGCTGGTTGAGAGAATGCCAAGAGTGTGCAAAGCTGTCATCAAGGCAAAGGGTGGCTATTTGAAGAATCTCAAATATAAAATAGATTTTGATTTGTTTAACACTTTTTAGTTTACTACATGATTCCATATGTGTTATTTCATAGTTTTGATGTCTTCACTATTATTCTACAATGTAAAGAATAGTAAAAATACAGAAGAACCCTTGAATGAGTAGGTGTGTCCAAACTTTTTACTGGTAGTGTATATCTGAGATATATAAGAAAACATAGGACTTTTCTTGACCCACGTTTGGTCACGTTATTTTTGGCACATTTGACCCCCTATGCACTTTCTGCCATTTTTACAACCCGGTACTGGGTCACCTTCAGACAACTCCCCTGAAGCTTGTGTGCGTCGTAGAGCAGAGAGTCTCCCCTTTCAATACTGGTGACATATTAGTTTGTAGCTCCAATGGTTCGGTCTGGACAGTTGGATTTGTTTGAAGACCTCTTCGAAATGAGGACTTGTGGATGTCGTAGAGCCAAACACCTCTCGATATTGGTGAGATATTAGTTTGTAGCTAATACGTCACAGACGATTTTGTGATAATGTTCTTGTCCGGATCCTCTTGTGTAGAAAAAGGCCGCTTTCACAAGCCCTATGTTATGGAATTGGCGTAAACTATGTATATCGGCGGAAAGAGGGGATTGGGCTGCAGCCACTACAAGAAATGGTAAGTCTCTAGCATAAACACACAGGGAGCTATTCAATATTCAAAATGACGTCACTGTGTGAAACACGAGTTTGTCAATCGACTTTATTAACTAGGCAGTAACAGACGAGGACACAGTCAGCATTTACCCTGTCTGACTTGGCCTTGGTCTGTAACCAGAATACCTAATGACAGATGAATGGGTTAACACCATAACTGTTCTGTATCAATAACACAACTACAGTATGCATGTCGATCTATAGAAGAGGGTGACAGAGAGAATGACATCTCTGTGGTGTAAATTTATGAATCTATCTTTCATGACTTTTATGGGTGCTAAAACTGGCTTCTCACACAGACTTTTTTTTATGGTTTATTCAAGAGCAACAACTTTTTTTTGCCACAACTCCTTTAAGATGCTTTTTACAGCAGCAGAACCCCAGTCCCTCCAGGATTTCGCTGGTATCTTTTGTGATATTTGAGGATTCAAATGCTTGATTTTGCTGCAGCAATTCTGACATTTTTCGTGGCAATATGCAATGATTTTGTCAGATTTGTCATGAAAATGCGCTGACGAGGCAAAACGTTTGTCGACGTGTGGCTTGATGGAACCATATTATGTTGTAAATGTGTGGTGAATGGTTGAAATTGTGAACCATATTTTTGTACTGCGGTGATGGATTTGTTTTTTGCGATAATATTGCAATGATTTTATGAGGAAATACTGCAGAGATTTGTTAAATTTGCAAGCCCTTGCAAAATATGCAGAAAATGGTTGATTTTGGCAAAAATATTGCATTTGCAGAATCGCGGAATCTAGGAAGGACTATAACCTTCAAACTCAACTCTGGAGCTCAAAACCAGTTCCACTGCATTTTTTCATTGTTCCATTCTAATCAGGGATTGATTTAGACCTGGGACGGGTGCAATGTGTGCAATTAATTATCAGGTAGAACAGAAAACCAGCAGGCTCCGGACCTCCAACACACTATCACTCAATCTGTGATTGAAATGTACTGTATACAAAATTGTGTACTGCACACAAAAAAAAAAAAAATATCACAATAATCTGTGATACTGGGTTAGGACCTCATAGGGTAAGAGTTGAATACCCCTGGACTATAACATCCACAAGCTTTTATTAGCTCACTCAGTCTCTTAGAACCTCTGGCCTGACTCTTGGTTCCTATAGTTTAGTTATTACATACATCTATGCTATCTATGCTTGATGATCGTATTATGGTAATGGTATCTCCCCCCCCCAAAAAAAAATGCCAATAACAGCAGGGACCTTGACGTTTGTGTTTCTGCTCTTTGGAGAAACACAATGAGCACAGACCGTGGGTGACGTCACACACATTATGAGCGCACAACAGAATCCTGTCAGTCAGCATAATTGATGAGCGTTATGTGTGTATAAGTTGAGGATGAGTCAGCGCGAGACTGTATAAATGTCTCAGGGACACTGTGCTGTGGTGGTGCCTTTAAGAAAAGTATTTAATCTAGTGAAATACCCAGAGGAAACTAATGGGTGGGGGTGAAACATGCATGGTTGGGTTTCCAGTAGTTGTTAAATAGACTGGTTTCTCGTGGGAATACAGTAGCTAGTGCAGAGTGAAGGCATACTGCAGCTACGATCTTGAAGATGAAAATCAAACTGCACATGAGAATGTAATGTTCTATTAGCGAGTTGATAGTATCCTATTAGGCTCCGATTTCAGATAATGGTCATTAGTATTCCTAGATAAAATAATAGCAGGGCTGTGTAAGTCACTGTAAATGTGGAGGTTAAACGCGCCTTCCCACTCCAGACGATACGGTATCCCTGCCTCCGGCACAGGCAGCCTGTCATGCTAAGGCTGTCTAGTCCACAGTGCAGAGGCACAGCACAGTCATTCAAAAAAAAACTCCCCTCTCTTCTGGGTGAAGGAAACTTCCCGTCCGGAAAGTGAAATGAGCTTGAGAAGCTGCAGTGCAAAACCTCAGCCACACACACACACACACACACACACACACACACACACACACACACACAACACAACACACACTCCCTCCTAAGATACTTAGCTAGCAAACGTTCTCTTTGTGGTGGTGTATTCAATCTTCTCCCTCCCTGAGCATCGCATCAGCCACAGTAAAGCCCTGGGTTTTCTACCATTATATAAGTAGCTTTGCTGGGACTGTGAGAGAGTGTCAGGATGGGGAAGCCAGCCCCTACATACAAGATAAAGAGGGAGACTTCATTGCCTGGAATCTCTGACTTTGTATTTAATTAAATCTAACCTAATCTACAAGTTTTTAGGCACAGTGGATCAGCTTTCAGAAGCAGTGCAGTAGCTTTCAGAAGCTGTGCAACAAATACTTAAATCTCATGGGCATGCTGTACTGTGTCTCCAAGAATAGCAGTATTTATGCTTCAGCAGCATAAATGGACCTTTTTCCTATGAAGGTGTGGTGTACAGACAGACTGTCACACATGGGAGGAGGGTGGGCGGAGGGGCGGGGGACAGGGAGGAGGACAAACAACACACTACTGGGACAGGGAGGAGGACAAACAACACACTACTGGGACAGGGAGGAGGACAAACAACACACTACTGGGACAGGGAGGAGGACAAACAACACACTACTGGGATAGGGAGGAGGACAAACAACACACTACTGGGACAGGGAGGAGGACAAACAACACACTACTGGGATAGGGAGGAGGACAAACAACACACTACTGGGATAGGGAGGAGGACAAACAACACACTACTGGGATAGAGAGGAGGACAAACAACACACTACTGGGCACAGGGAGGAGGACAAACAACACACTACTGGGCACAGGGAGGAGGACAAACAACACACTACTGGGATAGGGAGGAGGACAAACAACACACTACTGGGATAGGGAGGAGGACAAACAACACACTACTGGGATAGAGAGGAGGACAAACAACACACTACTGGGCACAGGGAGGAGGACAAACAACACACTACTGGGCACAGGGAGGAGGACAAACAACACACTACTGGGATAGGGAGGAGGACAAACAACACACTACTGGGATAGGGAGGAGGACAAACAACACACTACTGGGCACAGGGAGGAGGACAAACAACACACTACTGGGCACAGGGAGGAGGACAAACAACACACTACTGGGATAGGGAGGAGGACAAACAACACACTACTGGGATAGGGAGGAGGACAAACAACACACTACTGGGCACAGGGAGGAGGACAAACAACACACTACTGGGCACAGGGAGGAGGACAAACAACACACTACTGGGCACAGGGAGGAGGACAAACAACACACTACTGGGATAGGGAGGAGGACAAACAACACACTACTGGGCACAGGGAGGAGGACAAACAACACACTACTGGGATAGGGAGGAGGACAAACAACACACTACTGGGCACAGGGAGGAGGACAAACAACACACTACTGGGATAGGGAGGAGGACAAACAACACACTACTGGGCACAGGGAGGAGGACAAACAACACACTACTGGGCACAGGGAGGAGGACAAACAACACACTACTGGGCACAGGGAGGAGGACAAACAACACACTACTGGGATAGAGAGGAGGACAAACAACACACTACTGGGCACAGGGAGGAGGACAAACAACACACTACTGGGATAGGGAGGAGGACAAACAACACACTACTGGGCACAGGGAGGAGGACAAACAACACACTACTGGGCACAGGGAGGAGGACAAACAACACACTACTGGGATAGGGAGGAGGACAAACAACACACTACTGGGCACAGGGAGGAGGACAAACAACACACTACTGGGCACAGGGAGGAGGACAAACAACACACTACTGGGCACAGGGAGGAGGACAAACAACACACTACTGGGATAGAGAGGAGGACAAACAACACACTACTGGGCACAGGGAGGAGGACAAACAACACACTACTGGGATAGGGAGGAGGACAAACAACACACTACTGGGCACAGGGAGGAGGACAAACAACACACTACTGGGCACAGGGAGGAGGACAAACAACACACTACTGGGCACAGGGAGGAGGACAAACAACACACTACTGGGATAGAGAGGAGGACAAACAACACACTACTGGGCACAGGGAGGAGGACAAAGAACACACTACTGGGATAGGGAGGAGGACAAACAACACACTACTGGGCACAGGGAGGAGGACAAACAACACACTACTGGGCACAGGGAGGAGGACAAACAACACACTACTGGGATAGGGAGGAGGACAAACAACACACTACTGGGCACAGGGAGGAGGACAAACAACACACTACTGGGATAGGGAGGAGGACAAACAACACACTACTGGGATAGGGAGGAGGACAAACAACACACTACTGGGCACAGGGAGGAGGACAAACAACACACTACTGGGCACAGGGAGGAGGACAAACAACACACTACTGGGATAGGGAGGAGGACAAACAACACACTACTGGGATAGGGAGGAGGACAAACAACACACTACTGGGCACAGGGAGGAGGACAAACAACACACTACTGGGCACAGGGAGGAGGACAAACAACACACTACTGGGCACAGGGAGGAGGACAAACAACACACTACTGGGATAGGGAGGAGGACAAACAACACACTACTGGGCACAGGGAGGAGGACAAACAACACACTACTGGGATAGGGAGGAGGACAAACAACACACTACTGGGCACAGGGAGGAGGACAAACAACACACTACTGGGATAGGGAGGAGGACAAACAACACACTACTGGGCACAGGGAGGAGGACAAACAACACACTACTGGGCACAGGGAGGAGGACAAACAACACACTACTGGGCACAGGGAGGAGGACAAACAACACACTACTGGGATAGAGAGGAGGACAAACAACACACTACTGGGCACAGGGAGGAGGACAAACAACACACTACTGGGATAGGGAGGAGGACAAACAACACACTACTGGGCACAGGGAGGAGGACAAACAACACACTACTGGGCACAGGGAGGAGGACAAACAACACACTACTGGGATAGGGAGGAGGACAAACAACACACTACTGGGCACAGGGAGGAGGACAAACAACACACTACTGGGCACAGGGAGGAGGACAAACAACACACTACTGGGCACAGGGAGGAGGACAAACAACACACTACTGGGATAGAGAGGAGGACAAACAACACACTACTGGGCACAGGGAGGAGGACAAACAACACACTACTGGGATAGGGAGGAGGACAAACAACACACTACTGGGCACAGGGAGGAGGACAAACAACACACTACTGGGCACAGGGAGGAGGACAAACAACACACTACTGGGCACAGGGAGGAGGACAAACAACACACTACTGGGATAGAGAGGAGGACAAACAACACACTACTGGGCACAGGGAGGAGGACAAACAACACACTACTGGGATAGGGAGGAGGACAAACAACACACTACTGGGCACAGGGAGGAGGACAAACAACACACTACTGGGCACAGGGAGGAGGACAAACAACACACTACTGGGATAGGGAGGAGGACAAACAACACACTACTGGGCACAGGGATAATAAACTCCGGGGCGACTCGTGAAAGAACCTAAACTGGCTCAATTACTGCTGCAGGCACACAGACAATTCTGAAAGCCCCAAAAACGCCCCCGTGTCTGTTGCTCTCCTATTCAGCGCAGGTTCCTCTGATCCCCATGGTCAATCAAAAACACTGACACGCACAGCAAGATCAGAGAGGGGGGGTGGTCGCACGGGGGGGCTATTCTGAGTGCAAAAATGGGGGGGGGGGGGGGGGGTGCAACTCAATATTAAAAAGGTTTTACTAATGTTTTGTATACTCAGTGTATATGACAGTATTTGCATGCATATTAAGAAGTATGTCTTCAAAGTCCTGCTGTGCTTATTAAAAACGTAGTTATGAGATGGTGTTTTCAGGCTGAAAGATATAAAGACCTTCAACACATGAATTCATTACAATCTCTTTTGTATTCTTGAGTGTCCCAGGGGACATTGCCATAGTGGCTTCATGTCCTGTGGTGTCTGTCTGCCATCTGACAAAGACTGGAGGGTTGCCAACACAGTTATCTCTGTCTAAGAGAAATCATGCCATTTTCTATCTCACGTACAGTGGGGAGAACAAGTTTTTGATACACTGCCGATTTTGCAGGTTTTCCTACTTACAAAGCATGTAGAGGTCTGTAATTTCTATCATAGCTACACTTCAACTGTGAGAGGCGGAATCCAGAAAATCCAGGAAAAATCCAGAAAATCACATTGTATGATTTTTAAGTAATATATTTGCAGTTTAGTGCATGACATAAGTATTTGATCACCTACCAACCAGTAAGAATTCCGGCTCTCACAGACCTGTTAGTTTTTCTTTAAGAAGCCCTCCTGTTCTCCACTCATTACCTGTATTAACTGCACCTGTTTGAACTCGTTACCTGTATAAAAGACACCTGTCCACACACTCAATCAAACAGACTCCAACCTCTCCACAATGGCCAAGACCAGAGAGCTGTGTAAGGACATCAGGGATAAAATTGTAGACCTGCACAAGGCTGGGATGGGCTACAGGACAATAGGCAAGCAGCTTGGTGAGAAGGCAACAACTGTTGGCGCAATTATTAGAAAATGGAAGAAGTTCAAGATGACGGTCAATCAACCTCGGTCTGGGGCTCCATGCAAGATCTCACCTCGTGGGGCATCAATGATCATGAGGAAGGTGAGGGATCAGCCCAGAACTACACGGCAGGACCTGGTCAATGACCTGAAGAGAGCTGGGACCACAGTCTCAAAGAAAACCATTAGTAACACACTACGCCATCATGGATTAAAATCCTGCAGTGCACGCAAGGTCCCCCTGCTGAAGCCAGCGCATGTCCAGGCCTGTCTGAAGTTTGCCAATGACCATCTGGATGATCCAGAGGAGGAATGGGAGAAGGTCATGTGGTCTGATGAGACAAAAATAGAGCTTGTTGGTCTAAACTCCAATCGCCGTGTTTGGAGGAAGAAGAAGGATGAGTACAACCCCAAGAACACCATCCCAACCATGAAGCATGGAGGTGGAAACATCATTCTTTGGGGATGCTTTTCTGCAAAGGGGACAGGACGACTGCACCGTATTGAGGGGAGGATGGATGGGGCCATGTATCGCGAGATCTTGGCCAACAACCTCCTTCCCTCAGTAAGAGCATTGAAGATGGGTCGTGGCTGGGTCTTCCAGCATGACAACGACCCGAAACACACAGCCAGGGCAACTAAGGAGTGGCTCCGTAAGAAGCATCTCAAGGTCCTGCAGTGGCCTAGCCAGTCTCCAGACCTGAACCCAATAGAAAATCTTTGGAGGGAGCTGAAAGTCCGTATTGCCCAGCGACAGCCCCGAAACCTGAAGGATCTGGAGAAGGTCTGTATGGAGGAGTGGGCCAAAATCCCTGCTGCAGTGTGTGCAAACCTGGTCAAGACCTACAGGAAACGTATGATCTCTGTAATTGCAAACAAAGGTTTCTGTACCAAATATTAAGTTCTGCTTTTCTGATGTATCAAATACTTATGTCATGCAATAAAATGCAAATTAATTACTTAAAAATCATACAATGTGATTTTCTGGATTTTTGTTTTAGATTCCGTCTCTCACAGTTGAAGTGTACCTATGATAAAAATTACAGACCTCTACATGCTTTGTAAGTAGGAAAACCTGCAAAATCGGCAGTGTATCAAATACTTGTTCTCCCCACTGTATATGGCTGTTGTTGTTGTTGTTGTTCACTTAACAGTGGCACACATAGAAAACAAGCCATCAAAAAAATATGTTCAGATCGACCCAAACTTTAAATATGTGTTCAGATCGACCCAAATTTAAATGATGTGTTCAGATCGACCCAAACTGAAATTATGTGTTCAGATCGACCCAAAAAAACAGCCTATTAGCATATCATACAAAGTGTTTGAGACCCTACCTGCTTAGAAATGTTTTAGCATAATACATTCTCTAGATAGCAAGACCCCGAAGCTTAGTGCCACCAAACAAGGACATAACCGACTATTTAAGTGAGCCAAGTGCTTTGCAGTAATTGCCAGAGGAAGTTCTGAGACATGGTTAAAATAAAACCTGGGGAGATGACAGCACTGTGGAACTTATTTTTAATCAGGCTAGTAGCAGGCCGGCCAATAGGGAAGGCCTGACAGCTCATCAAAAGACTACAGCCAGTGTTTGGAATAATCTTAGAAATGAAGCACATACTAAGTAGAAAGGAAACGAAAGGAAACTGCAAAAAAAAACGTAAGCCCAGGGCCGGTTCCAGGCAACGATAAATAAATCATAATAATAATAAATAACAATGTAGGAACTCAGTCGGGGTCTCAACTATTAAGAGTAAGAAGAGTGCAGTTTCTAAATGTGTTTGTGCTTCAGCAGTTGTTCTCTTGTTATGTCAGTCACTGACAGTCACTCAATGGTAGTTAGTCTAGCCAGGTATCTAAACTTGTAGTCGAATACTGTCCTGGCAAGCAGGGCACGTGCCCAGGGGCCTTGACCTCCAGGGGCCCTGACCTCCAGGGGCCTTGACCTCCAGGGCGCCCTCCCATTGATTTTGTTAGTCATTCTCACTCAGATATCATATTAACATGGCATTAGTCATGGCAAAATGTGTAGAATTACAGGGCCTAACCCCAGTCTTCACCGTAGATGATGCAGGACTAGCTATAAGTAGGGCCATGTGTTTTGCACAATCATGTGACACAGCAAGATTTTACCCTGTATTTTAAGCCTTATCCAGAAATTAGAATTAGACCAAACATGAAAGCGATTATCTGAGGATGGAGCTGGACCATCTGCCATCAAAAGAAAAGGGGACAGTTTGATGAAAAAGCTTCAAATAAATGTTGAAATCCAGGCATGTCACATGATTGCGCAAAACTCAGGGCCCTAGCTATAAGTGTTCATTTCACAAAGCCCTGACAGCAACAGAAGAGGAGGTAGTCACAGGTTGGCACGGCGACGCAACCACTGTCACTCTAAATACAACGATGTTGTAACTTTTGCCTCCTGGGTGGCTCTTCGCCCCCAACACACACACACACACACACACACACACACACACACACACACAGTACACATCTAAATACAAACATACACACAGTTGTTGTCAAGAAACAGCAATGCTCGCTTGATCAAGTTGACTGTGAGACCGAGAGTGTGAGTGAAGGAGTGAGAAAGAGGGCTAGGGGGGAATACAGATGTGTATTGCGCATCATGTTCTGGAGGGCCGAGGGAGGGGCTGGCCGGCTGGCCTCAGAGCCCATTGCCACTTTTCATATTGGGAAGCTTAGCGTACAGGTCAGAGCCTCAGCTTAGCTTATTATACACAGCATACAGCTGCCAGTCCACACAGCACACACACACACACACACACACACACACACCATTACATCACTACCTCACTGTCAGGGATTATTGTTCTGACACACAATAAGAAGCAACACTGAGACACTAATATAGAGAAGAACACAATCAGAACACTACTGAAATTGATGTTTTAGCTTGGTCTTTCAACCAGACCTAGGTTCAAATACATGTGTATTTGATTATTAGTTATTTAAGTACTTATTTTCTGTGTATTTGAATATTTTTTTATAATGTGGCCCGGATCAACAACTTCCTATAAATAGTATACTATTTGAAAGTATTTTCAAATACTTATTTCAAATACTACTTTCAAATACCTGGGTTAAATGCATTGGAGTACATGCCAATACTTTCCAAGTGTATTTTAAAATACATTCGAATATTTAACCACGTGTCTTTTCAAATAAAAATATCTGAATATGTAATTTAATGTCACAACCACAAGTACAGTGAATGCCTTTCTTGCTAGCTCTAACCCCAACAATGCAGTAACCAATAACAATGTAAAACTACAAAGTTAGAAAAGATAAATACACAATATATAAAAAAATAAGAAATAACCAAGATGTAGTGTATCACGGACAACCAATTAAACATGACAGCATCTAATGTCTGTGGAGAAGGACGAAGGCCCGTGTTCACAGAGGTTTCACTCGCTCTCCTACCCAGGGATACTTTTGATAAAACAAAGGCTGACAGTATGAGTATGTTCAGAAAGCAGTGTAGAAACAAACTGAGAACCAAACCGCCTACAGAAAACCAAATGGAAACAACACTAGTGCTTCACCTTATAGTCACTAATTCTGCTGTTTTCTATCACCAGTATGTGACTCGGTATTATGACCACGAAAGGTCATTGTGATGCAGCTGTCTGCTAAGTAGCGTACTCATCATCTCAGAATGGCAGCTGATAATGTAAACAGAGAGCAACAGGAAACTGCAGAGAAACACTCAGAGCTAAACAGCCATATATCTTCTCTCTCCAGGGGTTATTCGAACTGTATAAACATACATAACCTTAGAACTATCGGGCCTCGGGGAGATGAAAACAGGGTTTTGTATATCCAGTCTGTTTACTTAATCAGGATGAGTCAATCTTCTAAGCCCAAATACAGCTTGAGACAACTGAAGCTCCTCACTATTGCACAACAGTCTTAAAAGATCTTAGTGACACTAGTAAATTAGAACTTAACAGAATCTGCTCCTGAGAAAGCTTAAAGGGATACTGTGAGATTCTGGCAATTCTACTCTGACCCAGGGTCAGATGAACTTGGGGATACCATTTTTATGTCTCTGCGTCCAGTATGAAGGAAGTTAGAGGTAGTTTCGCGAGCCAATGCTAACTAGCGTTAGCGCAATGACGAAGTCTACGGATACGGTAGCATCTCGCAGTATCTCTTTAACAATGCTGTGAAGAGCTTTTTTCAGTGCCTTATTCTAGTTAAATTATTCAACTTTAGCAGACTGGGAGTGTTGGCGCTCAACCTGATATTATATTATCCTGTTGCAGTAGTCGTACAGTACCGTATGAGCTGGACTCTTACCTTTCTCTATAGAGGTAATGCCCATGGAGGGCTGTCCCAGGCTGGCCCTCCTCTCCCACTTGCCCTCGTCAGGGTTGTAGACCTCCACAGAGGACAGGGGGCTCTGCTGGCTGTCCATGCCCCCCATCACCATCACCTGACCGCCCAGGGCCACCGCCGACGCCCCCGCCCGGGCTGTAGGGAGCGGAGGTAGCTGGGTCCATGTCTGGCTCCCTATGTCCAGCACCTCGGCAGTGTCTAGAGGCAGGCCTGTCTCACTGCAGCCCCCCAGCACATACAGCAGGCCGCCATGGAACACAGGGGTGCAGTAGACCCTGTGCGTGGACATGGGGGGGAAAACCTCCCAGTACAGGGACTTGACTGGGCTCACTGCCATCTCGAGTATAGGCATCTCTCCTGAGGCTGGCAGGGGTGATGGGTCATTACACGCTCGGAGGGGGTGGGGTTAAAAAACCAGACAAACAAAAACAAGAAAGAGAGAAGCGGGGGGGGGGAAATACGGAACAGTCTCCTTTCTTGCTGCGTTGCTACATTAGCCTCTGTCTAAAGAGAGAGAGAGAGAGAGAGAGAGAGAGAGGGGAGAGGGAGAGGGGAGAGGGGAGAGGGGAGAGGGGAGAGGGGAGAGGGGAGAGGGAGAGGGAGAGGGAGAGAGAGGGAGAGGGAGAGAGAGGGGAGAGGGAGGGAGAGAGGGGGGGGAGGGAGAGAGAGAGAGAGAGAGAGAGAGAGAGAGAGAGAGAGAGAGAGAGAGAGAGAGACAGAGAGAGAGAGAGAGAGAGAGAGAGGGAGAGAGAGGGAGGGAGAGGGAAGGACTACCTCAGCAATCTGCCAGATGCCTCCACTCCACCAAATGTTTTATTCATTCATTTGATGATGTTTTAGTGCAGGGGACCATCTGTCCTTTCTTTCCCTTTACTCACTCCTTTCAGGGGGCTTTATTTTGGTTTAAAAAAATCACTGCAGTTGATTGGTGTTTGCTACTCTACAGGGAGGAATATGCAAAAAAAAAGGTTTTGTGAAGGCTTCCTGGGGCAAACACACTTAAAAGGTGTGCCTGGCTTTATGCGTAATTGCTGTGAAATGTTATTGTCAAGTGGGAGATTGAGCTAGATCAGAAAACAGGGGAGAAAAAGAAACCTGCCATCACGTTCTCAGCCAAAGGCAAGTATCATCGGCTCCAGCTACTATATGAATCGGGTGAAGAGGGTAATAATGAAACAAAGAAAATGAAACAGTCTTTAAATGATATCTCCCTCTGAGTATAATGGGAACAAGCTCTCTGGGTCAGACAGAATCATTCTAATTAGACCAAAACTCTAAATGCCAGAAGGCAGCTGTCAAGGCCCGACTGGGGCTGAGGAGTACCGTCTGTCCCCCTGGGACACAATGAGGCTCCCACAGAGATCCCTGGCCTGTGGAAAATAAAACAGCCAGCCCTCTGACCCTGTGGAGGATTCAGCTGTGGCCAGCCAGCGCTGTGACATTTACAGTCAGGGCCAGGCCAGGGGGTATGGGGGGGGGGGGGGGTGGAGAACTGGAACAGTATGATCCACACACCAGCAGCAAAACCCACTCCAAAGGTCACTGCTTCCACTGTGGCTTTCAGGGATCGGGTCGCACCGACAGAAAGTGTCACTGGCACGCAAGCATTGTTAATTATGAAAACGCGGAGAGGGTATGTGAGTATGGTATGGGTGTTGTGGAAGGAGAGAAGAATAAACGGAATAGGGAAGAGAATAAGTGAGAAAAGGGGGAGATAGACAGGTAAAATAAAAGAAATAAAATAACAGACAGAGAAAGACAGGTATGGATAGATGTAGAGAGATCCTCAGAGACACGGTGCTGCAAGGCTACTTGAGTCTGAGTCAGTCTGAAACAGGTGTGAGGAGGATGCAGGGAGTCGTTTCTCCACCCAGAGAGAGCGGATGGACAGAGATCTCCTCAGAGATCTCCTGTGTGTTTACAGAACGAGGACGGCGAACCCCCTTCTGCTTCTGCACTGCCTCCACAGGTGTATCCTCCCTCTTTAGGCTTCATGTGTATCCGCCTCCGACACACTCTGAACCCCGGATCTCTGGGCCTTGTTGTTAGGTTACAACGTCCCTATGTATCCCTGCAACAGCTGTGTGTTAGTTCCTCAAGGTGTTCGACAGAAACACACCAGATGCTGGGAGTCAGTTGTGACATCATTAAACAAACAAATGAGCTGGGAACACAATGACTTCTCAGCTCTACAGGGAGAGAAAAAAACAACAACAGTTCGCCAGAGGTGAAAGCAAACGTTTTTTTTCCCCCCTGGTAATCAGAGTTGGTGGATTACAAATTCAGGAGGGGACATTATAGACTGAGACAGGACTTGTTTGTATTCCAGGAGCAGCAATCTGACTCTCCCACGGCAATCTCTTGTTGCTGTTACTCAGTGGTTGGTGTAGTCCAGGGGTGATTGGAGGAGAAAGGTGGAGTTGTTTTGTGGCAGAGTAGGTCCTGGAGGAGCTTACCTAACCTACTGCTGCAGGAAGGGAAAACAAACAAGACAGAACAAGAGAAAAACAATCAATTAACTTGTAGCTATACTGTGCAGAGATCAAAAGAGGGAATAATATAGAGAGAGAGAGAGAGAGAGAGAGACAGAGACAGAGACAGAGAGAGAGAGAAAGAAAGAGAAATAGAAAGAAAGAGAAAGAGAAAGAGAAAGAGAGAGAAAGAGAGAGAACCAGTTGGCTCAGTAATTTACTGCCTCCTCAGGTGGGACTACATATCATGTAATTAGATCAGGCTAAACCAAATCCCAACAGAACGAACCACAGTGGAATCAACTCCGTTGACGACAACAGTCAGGTTTCACTTTTTATGATTCCCCTAACAGATTGAAAAAGACATCAGCAACAGGAAATAGGCTTGACTTCATTCATTGGTACATCTATATTGCAACGTTGTTCTAATCTAGTGCCACTATATTTCCTGTGGAGTGGGTCACGGATATTATTATTTTAGTCTCCCAAACCTTCGAAGCTGCAGTGTGTGACCTTAATCTAGATTGAATCTCGTTGATTTGTTTTCCTCTCAGTAGGAGAATGCAAAGCACTTGACTCTGCAGGCTCAGTCAAGGACACTAATACTGAGATCAGTACCATAACAACAACACTATACCATGAAGACTTTTATATCTGCCTGGCTTAACATGTAATGAACTGATGTTCATTACATTCTTCAAAAATAATATGTACTCTAAATGAATACCAAAGAAATATTTCTAAAACAATACATGTAAACAGTTGTATCTTTAATGTACACTGGTTTGGATGTGCAAATGTGTAGTACATTGGTTTGGATGTGCAAATGTATGGTACATTGGTTTGGATGTGCAAATGTATGGTACACTGGTTTAATGTGCAAATGTATGGTACACTGGTTTGGATGTGCAAATGCAAATGAAAAACATCAACAGAAATCTTAATATAGCATATCGACATGTCTTTAATATGTAAATTCCCCCTTTTCACGACTGTATTTCACCTCCTTTTGTTATCTTCTGAGGCCCTTAGATCAGGCTAAACCAAATCCCAACTGAGGCCCTTAGATCAGGCTAAACCAAATCCCAACTGAGGCCCTTAGATCAGGCTAAACCAAATCCCAACTGAGGCCCTTAGATCAGGCTAAACCAAATCCCAACTGAGGCCCTTAGATCAGGCTAAACCAAATCCCAACTGAGGCCCTTAGATCAGGCTAAACCAAATCCCAACTGAGGCCCTTAGATCAGGCTAAACCAAATCCCAACTGAGGCCCTTTACCTCTTTCCATCCCTTTCATACCCTTCTTGTGCCGGCTGTGATCCCCCCTCTCTCTTTGAGCAGACAGACAGCGCCACTGAAACACTATCAGACCCCAGCAAACCAAAATTGGTTCTGTGAAAGTTCCCAGAACATTCGTTAGGTCGCGGCAAATGTTCTCATAACACAAAAACTGTTTGTATTAAACATTTGCCTGATGTTGCAAGAACATTCATAGAACACATTTAGTCTGTTCTTTAAAGGTTCCCAGAATGTTTCATTAGGCTGTCTGTGTGAACAGTCTGGTGGGAAATCACAAAAACTGTCCAGTTTACATTTTAGTCATTTAGCAGATGGTCTTATCCAGAGCGACTTACAGGAGCAATTAGGATTACGTGCCTTGCTCAAGGGCACATCGACAGATTTTTCACCTAGTCAGCTAGGGAATTAGAACCAGCGACCTTTCGGTTACTGGCACAACGCTCTTAACCACTAAGCTACCTGCCGCCCCAGTTGTGCGGATGATTATACAATGTTTATTTTAGAGTGCAAAAAACATTCACCTGATGTTACAGGAACATTCCAAAAACACATTTGTATGTTCCTTAAAAGTAACTAAAACATTTATTTAAGTTGTGGGAACATTGTGGGGATATGACAGGAGATGTGTTCCCAAAACACTAAAACTGTCCAGTTGTCTGGATGATTCTACAATGTTCCTTTTATGTTGCATAAACCATTCACCTGAGTTCCAAAATAAAATGTATTTATAAATCCCTTTTTACATCAGCAGGTGTCACAAAGTGCTTATACAGAAACCCAGCAATTAAAGGTTCCCAGAATGTTTCATTAGGTTGTGGGAACAGTCTGGTGAGAACATTGTGGGGATGTCACAAAAGATACGTTCCCAAAACACAAAAACTGTCCAGTTGTGCAGATGATTCTACAATGTTTCTTTTAGGGTGCATATAACATTCACCTGAAGTTACAGGAATGTTCCCAGAACACATTTTCTCGGTTCTTTAAAGGTCCCCAGAATGTTTCTTTAGGTTGTGGGAACATTGTGGGGATATGTCAAGAGATACAGTAGGTTCACAAAACACAAAATATGTTCAGTTGTGATGACATTCATGCAATGTTTAAGTTAGGATGCATAGGACATTCCTGTAATGTTGTAGAACACCTTGTCTATGTTTTTAAAGGTTCCCAGAACATTTAATTAAGTTATGGGAGTTGTCTGGGATGTTGCAATATATTATTGTGATATTGTAATAAAATGTAAGGTTGCACAGAATATTCCCACAATGTTCCACAATTTCCAAATAAGTCTGTTTTTATTACGTTCATAACATTTGTTTTAGGTTTATCATAATATTGCAGCAATATACATTTTACCTTGTCTTGGAGGTCCTCAGAACATTTCAAAACCATTATATTTAAGTTTTACCTAATATTACCACAACATTGTCAGCATGAACATTTGCAGATCCTTAAAGCACATTAGAATACATCCCCATTGTGTTTCTCTCCAGATTTAATGGCAATTCACATTTGAGGACTGTATTGCATGTGATAGAGAGACAGATGGCATTTTAACAAAATTCCTAGGACATTTGAACAGCATTTAAGCATTCAAACACATTTCACAATCTGCACATTATTTCATTCATAGGACATTTGAACACCATTTACTCATATAAACACAACCATCTTTTTTTTTTACACTTCACATGTTGACAATCTGCACATGCCAGGTTTAAACCTGCAATGTTTGGTTCCCCAGGTAGGGCTATTGTCCTCTGAACCACCAGGGAAACTCTCATATCTTTTTTCAGTATATACAGTGGGGGGAAAAAGTATTTAGTCAGCCACCAATTGTGCAAGTTCTCCCACTTAAAAAGATGAGAGAGGCCTGTAATTTTCATCATAGGTACATGTCAACTATGACTGACAAATTGAGAAAGAAAAATTCCAGAAAATCACATTGTAGGATTTTTTATGAATTTATTTGCAAATTATGGTGGAAAATAAGTATTTGGTCACCTACAAACAAGCAAGATTTCTGGCTCTCACAGACCTGTAACTTCTTCTTTAAGAGGCTCCTCTGTCCTCCACTCGTTACCTGTATTAATGGCACCTGTTTGAACTTTTTATCAGTATAAAAGACACCTGTCCACAACCTCAAACAGTCACACTCCAAACTCCACTATGGCCAAGACCAAAGAGCTGTCAAAGGACACCAGAAACAAAATTGTAGACCTGCACCAGGCTGGGAAGACTGAATCTGCAAAAGGTAAGCAGCTTGGTTTGAAGAAATCAACTGTGGGAGCAATTATTAGGAAATGGAAGACATACAACCACTGATAATCTCCCTCGATCTGGGGATCCACGCAAGATCTCACCCCGTGGGGTCAAAATGATCACAAGAATGGTGAGCAAAAATCCCAGAACCACACGGGGGGACCTAGTGAATGACCTGCAGAGAGCTGGGACCAAAGTAACAAAGCCTACCATCAGTAACACACTACGCCACCAGGGACTCAAGTCCTGCAGTGCAAGACGTGTCCCCCTGCTTAAACCAGTACATGTCCAGGCCCATCTGAAGTTTGCTAGAGTGCATTTGGATGATCCAGAAGAGGATTGGGAGAATGTCATATGGTCAGATGAAACCAAAATAGAACTTTTTGGTAAAAACTCACCTCGTGAGGACAAAGAATGCTGAGTTGCATCCAAAGAACACCATACCTACTGTGAAGCATGGGGGTGGAAACATCATGCTCTGGGGCTGTTTTTCTGCAAAGGGACCAGGACGACTGATCCGTGTAAAGGAAAGAATGAATGGGGCCATGTATCGTGAGACTTTGAGTGAAAACCTCCTTCCATCAGCAAGGGCATTGAAGATGAAACGTGGCTGGGTCTTTCAGCATGACAATGATCCCAAACACACCGCCCGGGCAACGAAGGAGTGGCTTCGTAAGAAGCATTTCAAGGTCCTGGAGTGGCCTAGCCAGTCTCCAGATCTCAACCCCATAGAAAATCTTTGGAGGGAGTTGAAAGTCTGTGTTGCCCAGCGACAGCCCCAAAACATCACTGCTCTAGAGGAGATCTGCATGGAGGAATGGGCCAAAATACCAGCAACAGTGTGTGAAAACCTTGTGAAGACTTACAGAAAACGTTTGACCTGTGTCATTGCCAACAAAGGGTATATAACAAAGTATTGAGAAACTTTTGTTATTGACCAAATACTTATTTTCCACCATAATTTGCAAATAAATTCATTAAAAATCCTACAATGTGATTTTTTTCCCTCATTTTGTCTGTCATAGTTGACGTGTACGTATGATGAAAATTACAGGCCTCTCTCATCTTTTTAAGTGGGAGAACTTGCACAATTGGTGGCTGACTAAATACTTTTTCCCCCCACTGTAGCATAGATGATATTTCACAGCTGTTTCCAAAATAATCATGGTTAAAGAACACATGGGATTGAACCGGTAATCTTTATCTCAGCAGGCAGATCATCAACCCGCTGTGCCACCAGGGGATATCTGCAGTATTATGGGGGTTATTTCAATTGTATAAAAATATTCCCATCCTCTTTGTATGCTGTGTACTTGTAACACTGTGTTTTAATCACGTGTTGAAAATCTTATGAAATTTGATTTTAGTTGAATAAAGCTTTCTTTAAATAACTTGTATTCTTGTGTATTCATATGCTTCTTACATACAGGCTCAGAACCTTCAAACTACATAAGAAAAAAATATACATTTTCTCAATTTCAATCAAAACACATACATACAATACCCATTTTGAAAAATTATGATACATAATAAATATACAAAACCCAAGGTTCAATAAAAAAATATTTTATTGATTTAAAAGGTCCAATGCAGCCGTTTTTTTTATCTCAATATCAAATAATTTCTGAGTAACAATAAAGTACCTTACTGTGATTGTTTTCAATAAAAATTCTAAGAAAAAACGCAATAGCAAAGAGCAAAATTATAAAATGCATTACACAGCATAAGAAAAGGATGGGAACATTTTAATATTTCAGAAATTGTGTTCTATGTCCTGATTGATCATATCAGACTGAAATAAAAGCCATGGCTATCCCCTGGTGGCGCAGAGGGTTGATCATCTGGCTGCATAGCCGAAGATTGCAGGTTCAAACCCACATATTCTTTAACCCTGTTTCCCCTCATAAAATTGAGGCTAAGGATGTCTTTATTCCTTCCAGCTTTATAAATCCAGTGAGAAAGGTACAATTTTCACTAACTGTAAAAAATAAAATGTGTAAAAATGTACTGTTCAATTTATTTTTAATTTTATTGGCACATACTTTAAACACTTGAAAAATAAGACAGGCTGGACCATATCAAGATCAGCACTCACAGTCTTGGGTATATAAAGAGGATGGGTGACGTGATGATGAATAACATTATAGTCATTTAGCAGACGCTCTTATCCAGAGAGACTTACAGATTTTTAGTGAGTGCATACATTTTTCAAACTGGCCCCCCGTGTGAATCGAACCCCCAACCCTGGCGTTGCAAGCCCCATGCTCTACCAACTGAGATACAGGAGTTACCAGTATTTCCCTGGGTTAGTTAGAGTGCCTACAGAAACCCCCTTCAATTTTTTTCATATTTTGTTGCGTTACAAAGTGGGATTGAAACAGATTTATTGTCGTTTTTTTGTCATTGATATACACAAAAAACTCCATAATGTCAAAGTGAAAAGAAAATTCTTAAAATTTTACAAATTCATAAAAATCCCCAAAATTGAATCACTAAAATGTAGTCGTTACTTAAGTCTTCACCCCTTTGTTTAGGCAAGCCTAAATTAATTAAGAAGTACAATTTGGCTTAACAAATCACATAATAAGTTATATGGACTCACTCTGTGTGAAATAACAGGGGTTGACAAGATTTTTAAATGACTACCCCTTCCTCTGTCCCCTATACATACAACATCTTTAAGGTCCTTCAGTCAAGTATTGAATTTCAAGCACAGATTCAACTACAAAGACCAGGGAGCTTTTCGAAAGCCTCACAAAGAAGGGCAGTGATTCATAGATGGGTAACAATAACAAAATAGTGGATTCGGCTATTTCAGCCACACCCATTGCTGACAGGTGTACAAAATCGAGCACAACCATGTAATTTCCATAGACAAACACTGGCAGTAGTATGGCCTGTACTGAAGAGCTCAGTGACTTTCAACGTAGCACCGTCATAAGATGCCAACTTTCCAGCAAGTCAGTTTGTCAAATTTCTGCCCTGTTAGAGCTGCTCCGGTCAACTGTAAGTGCTGTTATTGTGAAGTGGAAACGTCTAGGAGCAACAACGGTAAAACCTGTTAAGTGGTAGGCCACACAAGCTCACAGAACGGGACCGGCGAGTGCTGAAGAGCGTAGCACATAAAAATCGCCTGTACTCGGTGGCAACACTCACTACCGAGTTCCAAACTGCCTCTGAAAGCAACGTAAGCACAATAACTGTTTGTCAGGAGCTTCATGAAATGGGTTTCCATGGCCGAGCAGCCTAAGATCACCATGTGCAATGCCAAGCATCGGCTGGACTGGTGTAAAGCTTGCCGCTATTGGACTCTGGAGCAGTGGAAACGCGTTCTCTGGAGTGATGAATCACGCTTCACCATCTGACAGTCCGCCGGACGATTCTGGGTTTGGCGGATGCCAGGAGAACGCTACCTGCCCCAATGCATAGTGCCAACTGTAAAGTTTGGTGGAGGGGCCTCCCGAGTGGCACAGTGCCTGAGGCGTCACTACAGCCCCGTGTTCAATCTCAGGCTGTGTCACAGCCGGCCGTGACCGGGAGACCCATGAGGCGGCACACAATTGGCCCAGTGTCGTCCGGGTTAGGGGAGGGTTTGGCCGGCCGGGATTTCCTTGTCCCATCGCGCTCTAGCGACTCCTTGTGGAGGGCCGGGTGCCTGCAAGCTGACCTCGGTCACCAGTTCTACAGTGTTTCCTCCGACACATTGGTGCAACTGGCTTTCGGGTTAAGCAAGCAGTGTGTCAAGAAGCAGTGCGGCTTGGCAGGGTGGTGTTTCGGAGGACGCATGGCTCTTGACTTCGCCTCTCCCGAGTCCGTATTGAAGTTGCAGTGATGGGACAAGACTGTAACTACCAATTGGGGAGAAAAAGGGTCTGATGAAACAAAAATAGAACTGTTTGGCCATAATGACCATCGTTATGTTTGGAGGAAAAAGGGGGTCACTTGCAAGCCGAAGAACACCATCCCAACCGTGAAGCACGGGGGTGGCAGCATCATGCTGTGGGGGTGCTTTGCTGCAGGAGGGACTGGTGCACTTCACAAAATAGATGGCATCATGAGGAAGGAAAATGATGTGGATATATTGAAGCAACATCTCAAGACATCAGTCAGGAAGTTAAAGCTTGGACAATGACCCCAAGCATACTTCCAAAGTTGTGGCAAAATGGCTTAAGGACAACAAAGTCAAGGTATTGGAGTGGCCATCACAAAGACCTGACGTCAATCCTATAGAACATTTGTGGGCAGAACTGAAAAAGTGTGTGCGAGCAAGGAGGCCTATAAACCTGACTCAGTTACACCAGCTCTGTCAGGAGGAATGGGCCAAAATTCACCCAATTTATTGTGGGAAGCTTGTGGAAGGCTACCCAAAACGTTTGACCCAAGTTAAACAATTTAAAGGCAATGCTACCAAATACTAATTGAGTGTATGTAAACTTCTTACCCATTTGGAATGTGATTCAATAAATAAAAGCTGAAATAAAGAATTCTCTCTACTATTATTCTGACATTTCACATTCTTAAAATAAAGTGGTGATCCTAACTGACCTAAGACAGGGAATTTTTTACCAGGATTAAATGTCAGGAATTGTGAAAAACTGAGTTTAAATGTATTTGGCTAAGGTGTATGTAAACTTCTGTCTTCAACTGTATTTTCGGGGTACCAGTACCAAGTCGGTGAGCAGGGGTACGAGGTAATTGAGGTAAATATGTACATATAGGTAGGGATAAAGTTACTAGGCAACAGGACTGATAATAAACAGTAACAGCAGTGTGTGTGATGAGTCAAAAGAGTTAAATTTAAAAAGAGTCAATGCATATAGTCCGGGTAGCTATTGGATAACTAACTATTTAGCATTACTTGGGGGGAGGGGTCCTGTTGGTTCCAGACTTGCTGCATCCATACTGCTTGCCGTGTGGTAGCAGAGAGAAAAGTCTATGACTTGGGTGGCTGGAGTCTTTGACAATTTTCCTGTCCTTCCTCTGACACCATCTGGTATAGAGGTCCTTGATGGCAGGGAGCTCAGCCCAAGTGATGTACTGGGCCTTACACATTACCCTCCGTAGTGCCTTGCGATCTGATGCCAAGCAGTTGCCATACCAAGCGTTGATGCAGCCAGTCAAGATGCTCTCAATGGTGCAGATGTATAACTTTTTGAGGATCTGAGGACCCATTCCGAATCTTTTCAGCTCCTGAGGTGGAAGAGGCGTTGTCATATCTTCTTCACAACTGTGTTGGTGTGTGTGGACCATGATAAGTCCTTAGTGATGTGGAAACTAAGGAACTTGAAGCTCTCGACCCGCTCCACTTCAGCTTCTTTGTCTTGCTGACATTGAGGGAGAGGTTGTTGTCCTGGCACAACACTGCCAGGTCGCTGACATCCTCCCTATAGGCTGTCTCATCATCGTCGGTGATCAGGCCGACCACCGTTGTGTCGGTGGTTAGCCTACAGACTGGGTCAGGGAGAGGTTGTACATTTCAGTGAAGAGACTTGCCAGCTGGTCAGCATGTGCTCTGAGTACGCATCCTGGTAATCTGTCTGGCCCCATGGCCTTGTGAATGTTAACCTGTTTAAAGGTCTTACTCACATCGGATACGGAGAGCAAGATCACACAGTCGTCCAGAACAGCTGGTGCTCTCATGCATGGTTCAGAGTTGCTTGCCTCGAAGCGAGCATAGAAGGAATTAAGCTTGTCTGGTAGGCTCGCGTCACTGGGCAGCTCGCGGCTGGGTTTCCCTTTGTAATCCGTGATAGTTTGCATGTCCTGCCATCCGAAGAGCATCAGAGCAGACGTAGTGCGATTCGAGCTTCGTCCTGTATTGACATTTTGGACATTTTGATGGCTCGTCGGAGGTCTTGGCGGGATTTCTGTTTGGGATATGTACATACGGTCACTGTGGGGACAACTTCGTCGATGCGCTTATTAATGAAGCCGGTGACTGATGTGATAAACTCCTCAATGTTATTGGATGAATCCCGGAACATATTCCAGTCTGTGCTAGCGAAACAGTCATGTAGCTTAGCATCCACTTCATTGGACCACTTCCGTATTAAAGTTCTTCCTGTTTGAGTTTTTGCTTGTAAGCAGGAATCAGGAGGATAGAGTTATGATCAGATTTGCCAAATGGAGGGCGAGGAAGAGGTTTGTATGCGTTTCTGTGTGTGGAGTAAAGGTGATCTAGAGTTTTTCCACCTCTAGTTGCACAGGTGACATGCTGGTAAAAACGAGGTAAGACAGAATTCAGTTTCCCGGCGTTAAACTCACCGGCCACTAGGAGTGGCGCCTCTGGATGTGCATTTTCCTGTTTGCTTACGGATCGTTGAGTAACTGTCTTAGAGCATCAGTTTGTGGTGGTAAATAGACAGCTAAGAAAAATATAGAAGAAAATCCTCTGCAGCTTATCATGAGGAATTCTAACTCACATACCTCCCCCTTAACCTTACCTGAAGCTGCCGTTCGTTCTTGACGACGCATAGAAAAACCAGCTAGATGTATATTATCCATGTCTTTGTTCAGCCACGACTCCGAGAAACACAGGATAGTACAGTTCTTCAGGTCCAGTTGATAGAATAGTCTTGAACGGAGCTCGTCCAGTTTGTACTTAGTAAGTGAAGTAATATTTATGAATCAGCATCTGTCAGCAGTAGGCTATAATAATGTGCTATCCTTGATGTTGCCACACGTTACCTCAGCCCCGTGAAACCACTTGTAGGCTACAGCAGGTGTCCAGGTTCTACTAAGCAGCCTCAGCCCAGGATGTTGTTGCGTTCGTGTTTCACTTCCTGGGTAAGTTTTGTGAGAGCTCTCCTGTCTTCTCTTCAGAAAATGCTTTCAGGCACTCAGAGACAATTGCATAATTACTTCTGCTGGCACCTTTCACGAATAATACTCAAAATAATTTTCACAAAAAATGCACAGCCACCTCATCATGGTTGAGTTGGTTGGTTTTAAACATAGAATAAGCATTTCCCAAATACACAGTTGATGGTAAGGAGCCAAATAGCCCTTGTGGTTTCACGTTCCTCTTATCTTCTTCCCTACATCAAAAATTCAATCAGAAATGTTGATGCTGGCCGTCATTCATAATTTATTTCCCCTACGTCCAGTCATCCACTGTGTTCCTCTGTCCCCCCGCCACACACACCCCTCTACCATCCCTGCTGACAGTCAGTCCCCCCCCCCCCCTCCTCAAACAAGATTAATTCAGTTTGGGTGGGTCCCACAGAGGGACAGAGAGGAAAAGGAGACAGGCTCAATTCAGAGATACAGAACAAGCCACAGGCAACACAGGCTTAGAATATATAATATACAGTACAGATATAAAATCACTAGTGATAGTCTACATGCAGTAAATTCAAAAGTACACATGCACTGTCAGAGATATGCTGCCACTGACATTCTAAGGGGTATATTCATTATGGAATGTTAATATAACACTGGTATGCGTTAGGCTTAGGGGCGGTTATACCGGGGTATTTGGAAACAGCCACGGTATGTTTTTTTCAATACCGCCAATACCGTTGAAACTATTTATTTGAAGTTTTTCCAAGACATTTTAATATTTGTAGCTACTTTAAGTAAATACCTGCAGACAACTTGTGCAATACGTTAGGAGATAAAGCAGATGGTGTTCTTCATTTCACCTGTCACGTTTACATGATGAAGCTTACCGTAGTTCCCCAGAACAGTTGAGCCAGTCACGTGTTTGTTTGTAAATAGTACAAAGGGAGAAAGCTGGAGCAGGTGAGTCCAGCTGTGTGTTGACAGCGGTCGCGTTTTATATTGAAAGTCAACAGTGTTTTTTTTTTGCTTCAACAGAGTGAACAGGGATGTGCAACTATAGTTTTCCTTCACAGAAAATACATTGGTGCAACCATTCGGCAGAAAATTGCTTCATTTTCATCAGATGACAACAGAAGTGCAACGCTATTTGGCTGGCAGGCACACAATACTGTAAATGAGCTTACAATTAAAAGGCAAGGTCATCATTTTCTAATGTTTAGGCCTATCATAGAAAGAATGTAGCTAGTTATATTTCCTAATGTTTTGTTTAAAGTTAGTCTTGCATTTTACCAGAGAAAAATAGGCTGGTTACCTTGAGAAAAGTACCGGAAAAATTTAGCTCCACATCAGTCAGATGCAGTGCTGTCTGCTGATAGAACCCCCGTTCCCTGAATTCTCATCCGAGTTTAGAAGTTCATCTGAAGCACAACATTAGTATGACGCAGACCAGAAATTATAATAAAAAGCATTTTAGATCTGCGTTTATAAAACACAGCAAGATATTTATATGCGTTTTATATATTTTTTTCCTGCGTGAAAAACTCTGAATTCTGCATTAACACAACCCCTAAGTTTAACTTGCTATCTACGCAAGTGGCTGAATTAATAAGGTGGACGGGCATCATATTGTGTTCGCTTTCTGCCGTGTTTGAGAAGTCAAAGCCCTTAGGATGAGTTATTTGTACAGCGGCCATTGCTATCTTCATTTCCTTGCGTTTTCTTCTCCTCTCCGTTCTCGGCCCGTCAGCTCCCCCCCCTCCCCCCCTCTTGTCCCCTCTTCTCAGAGCAGAGCAGGCAGGTCCGTTGCCCTAGCGACTCCAGACTCCACAGACACTGCGTGTAGACATGCTGCTGGAGAGACAGTACTGTTCTTCCTTCAGACAAGCGCGTGTCAAAACGTTGTTCATTTGCACAATGTCTCTGGTTCACATTCGCTTGTAAATGTCCAAACTCACCAAAAATGACATTCGGTAACTCCTACCTATATGTATAACTTAATGAGCTGGATTGCCTGTCTTTGCAATTCGTTTATTTTTGTTTGCGCTCGTTAGCATATTTAGCTAGCAGCCTCCATGGAAATGTGCTATTGCCTGTGTTAATGTTGTTAGCATTCTGGTAATCAAAGCCCAATGGGCTTTTTTGCGGGGGGGGTTTTGGCGCCACCCCTTTGTGTACTAAGCCGGTAATACCGTAAATCCCTGGGTGAGAGAAGGATGTTGCATATCAAAATGCTGTAAATTACTTCACACTGATCAGTGCAAAGGAATACAGAGTGGCGGTAATTTGCTTTCTTCAAAAGATATCCTCAAATCCCTCTCTGGTGCGTATGCACACTTCCTCTCTAACTTCACAGGAGGTCCAAATACTGCAATGAAAGGAAATGTTGTACATTTTGCAAGTAAAACAACACTGTAAATCAACCCTGAAAGTTCAAAAAGTTTGATGTTATCGTGGTAAACAACAAAATGTTTTAAAGACGTTCAATTATCTCTACATTGTCAGAAACACACATTGTCTTTGGTAGTCATCATAACCCTTTAGCTGTTGGCATTACAGTATGTTCAACATGTTTCTGGTCCTCTGGGCTTGGCAACTAGCTACTAGCTCCATGCTAATGAGACTAGATCCATCACATCGTAGAACTAATCGAAGCGTCATCACAAAGCTCAGCCTTCCCCGACCGCAAAGACAAGAGTGATTCACAGCCAGAGGAACCACACCGAGAGGATGGATGACTTCAGCGAGTGTGAAAAATCATTTACAGGTCGACAGCAAACCCACACCCACATACACACACATCATTCATATTATGAACAAGAGAGAGACAGATAGAGGGAAGGAGTAAGACGCAGATGGTAGAGAGAATGTGAGATCTAAATACAAAGTGAGAGAACGTTGCCCTATAGCACACAAAAAACGATACATACCTTGGCCTAAACATCAGCGCCACAGGTAACTTCCACAAAGCTGTGAACAATCTGAGAGACAAGGCAAGAAGGGCCTTCTATGCCATCAAAAGGAACATAAAATTTGACATACCAATTAGGATCTGGCTAAAAATACTTGAATCAGTTATAGAACCCATTGCCCTTTATGGTTGTGAGGTCTGGGGTCCGCTCACCAACCAAGAATTCACAAAATGGGACAAACACCAAATTGAGACTCTGCATGCAGAATTCTGCAAAAATATCCTCAGTGTACAACGAAAAACACCAAATAATGCATGCAGAGCAGAATTAGGCCGATACCCGCTAATGATCAAAATCCAGAAAAGTGCCGTTAAATTCTATAACCATTTAAAAGGAAGTTATTCCCAAACCTTCCATAACAAAGCCATCACCTACAGAGAGATGAACTTGGAGAAGAGTCCCCTAAGTAAGCTGGTCCTGGGGCTCTGTTCACAAACACAAACAGACCCCACAGAGCCCCAGGACAACAACAACAACAAAATTAGACCCAACCAAATCATGAGAAAACAAAAAGAGAATTACTTGACACATTGGAAAGAATTAACAAAAAACAGAGCAAACTAAAACGCTCTTTGGCTCTAAACAGAGAGTACACAGTGGCAGAATACCTGACCACTGTGACTGACCCAAACTTAAGGAAAGCTTTGACTATGTACAGACTCAGTGAGCATAGCCTTGCTATTGAGAAAGGCCACCGTAGGCAGACCTGGCTCCCAAGAGAAGACAGGCTATGTGCACACTGGCACAAAATGAGGTGGAAACTGAGATGCACTTCCTAACCTCCTGCCAAATGTTTGACCATATTAGAGACATATTTCCCTCAGATTACAGAGATCCACAAAGAATTCGAAAACAAACCCAATTTTGATAAACTCCCTTATCTACTGGGTGAAAAACCACAGTGTGCCATCACAGCAACACGATTTGTGACCTGTTGCCACAAGAAAAGGGCAACCAGTGAAGAACAAACACCATTGTAAATACAACCCATATTTATGTTTATTTATTTTCCCTTTTGTACTTTTAACTATTTGCAAATTTTTACAACACTGTATATACAGTGAGGGAAAAAAGTATTTGATCCCCTGCTGATTTTGTACATTTGCCGACTGACAAAGAAATTATCAGTCTATAATTTTAATGGTAGGTTTATTTGAACAGTGAGAGACAGAATAACAACAACAAAATCCAGAAAAACACATGTCAAAAATGTTATAAATTGATTTGCATTTTAATGAGGGAAATAAGTATTTGACCCCCTCTCGATCAGAAAGATTTCTGGCTCCCAGGTGTCTTTTATACAGGTAACGAGCTGAAATTAGGAGCACACTCTTAAAGGGAGTGCTCCTAATCTCAGCTTGTTACCTGTATAAAAGACACCTGTCCACAGAAGAAATCAATCAATCAGATTCCACCATCATGGCCAAGACCAAAGAGCTCTCCAAAGAGGTCAGGGACAAGATTGTAGATCTACACAAGGCTGGAATAGGCTACAAGACCATCGCAAAGCAGCTTGGTGAGAAGGTGACAACAGTTGTTGCGATTATTCTCAAATGGAAGAAACACAAAAGAACTGTCAATCTCCCTCGGCCTGGGGCTCCATGCAAGCGCTCACCTCGTGGAGTTACAATGATCATGAGAACGGTGAGGAACCAGCCCAGAACTACACGGGAGGATCTTGTCAATGATCTCAAGGCAGTTGGGACCATAGTCACCAAGAAAACAATTGGTAACACACTATGCCGTGAAGGACTGAAATCCTGCAGCGCCCGCAAGGTCCCCCTGCTCAAGAAAGCACACATACATGCCCGTCTGAAGTTTTCCAATGAACATCTGAATGATTCAGAGGAGAACTGGGTGAAAGTGTTGTGGTCAGATGAGACCAAAATGGAGCTCTTTGGCATCAACTCAACTCGCCGTGTTTGGAGGAGGAGGAATGCTGCCTATGACCCCAAGAACACCATCCCCACCGTCAAACGGAAACAGGTGGAAACATTATGCTTTGAGGGTGTTTTTCTGCTAAGGGGACAGGACAACTTCACCGCATCAAAGGGACGATGGACGGGGCCATATACCGTCAAATCTTGGGGGAGAACCTCCTTCCCTCAGCCAGGGCATTGAAAATGGGTAGTGGATGGGTATTCCAGCATGACAATGACCCAAAACACATGGCCAAGGCAACAAAGGAGTGGCTCAAGAAGAAGCACATTAAGGTCCTGGAGTGGCCTAGCCAGTCTCCAGACCTTAATCCCATAGAAAATCTGTGAAGGGAGCTGAAGGTTCGAGTTGCGTCAGCCTCGAAACGTCAGCCTCGAAACGTCAGCCTCGAAACCTTAATGACTTGGAGAAGATCTGCAAAGAGGAGTGGGACAAAATCCCTTCTGAGATGTGTGAAAACTTGGTGGCCAACTACAAGAAACGTCTGACCTCTGTGATTGCCAACAAGGGTTTTGCCAAAAAGTACTAAGTCATGTTTTGCAGAGGGGTCAAATACTTATTTCCCTCATTAAAATGCAAATCAATTTATAACATTTTTGACATGCGTTTTTCTGGATTTTTTTGTTGTTATTCTGTCTCTCACTGTTCAAATAAACCTACCATTAAAATTATAGACTGATCATTTCTTTGTCAGTGGGCAAACGTACAAAATCAGCAGGGGATCAAATACTTTTTCCCCCTCACTGTATATACATAATATGACATTTGAAATGTCTTTATTCTTTTGGAACTTCTGAGTTAATATTTATTGTTTATTTCACTTTTGTTTACTATCTACTTCACTTGTTTTGGTAATGTTAACAAAAAAAAAATATTTTACCTTTATTTAACCAGGTAAGCCAGTTGAGAACAAGTTCTCATTTACAACTGCGACCTGGCCAAGATAAAGCAAAGCAGTGCGATAAAAACAACAACACAGAGTTACATACAATGGGGAAAAAAAGTATTTAGTCAGCCACCAATTGTGCAAGTTCTCCCACTTAAAAAAATGAGAGAGGCCTGTAATTTTCATCATAGGTACACGTCAACTATGACAGACAAAATGATGGAAAAAAATCCAGAAAATCACATTGTAGGATTTTTTAAAATTTATTTGCAAATTATGGTGGAAAATAAGTATTTGGTCAATAACAAAAGTTTCTCAATACTTTGTTATATACCCTTTGTTGGCAATGACACAGGTCAAACGTTTTCTGTAAGTCTTCACAAGGTTTTCACACACTGTTGCTGGTATTTTGGCCCATTCCTCCATGCAGATCTCCTCTAGAGCAGTGATGTTTTGGGGCTGTCGCTGGGCAACACGGATTTTCAACTCCCTCCAAAGATTTTCTATGGGGTTGAGATCTGGAGACTGGCTAGGCCACTCCAGGACCTTGAAATGCTTCTTACGAAGCCACTCCTTCGTTGCCCGGGCGGTGTGTTTGGGATCATTGTCATGCTGAAAGACCCAGCCACGTTTCATCTTCAATGCCCTTGCTGATGGAAGGAGGTTTTCACTCAAAATCTCACGATACATGGCCCCATTCATTCTTTCCTTTACACGGATCAGTCGTCCTGGTCCCTTTGCAGAAAAACAGCCCCAAAGCATGATGTTTCCACCCCCATGCTTCACAGTAGGTATGGTGTTCTTTGGATGCAACTCAGCATTCTTTGTCCTCCAAACACGACGAGTTGAGTTTTTACCAAAAAGTTCTATTTTGGTTTCATCTGACCATATGACATTCTCCCAATCCTCTTCTGGATCATCCAAATGCACTCTAGCAAACTTCAGATGGGCCTGGACATGTACTGATTTAAGCAGGGGGACACGTCTTGCACTGCAGGACTTGAGTCCCTGGTGGCGTAGTGTGTTACTGATGGTAGGCTTTGTTACTTTGGTCCCAGCTCTCTGCAGGTCATTCACTAGGTCCCCCCGTGTGGTTCTGGGATTTTTGATCACCGTTCTTGTGATCATTTTGACCCCACGGGGTGAGATCTTGCGTGGAGCCCCAGATCGAGGGAGATTATCAGTGGTCTTGTATGTCTTCCATTTCCTAATAATTGCTCCCACAGTTGATTTCTTCAAACCAAGCTGCTTACCTATTGCAGATTCAGTCTTCCCAGCCTGGTGCAGGTCTACAATTTTGTTTCTGGTGTCCTTTGACAGCTCTTTGGTCTTGGCCATAGTGGAGTTTGGAGTGTGACTGTTTGAGGTTGTGGACAGGTGTCTTTTATACTGATAACAAGTTCAAACAGGTGCCATTAATACAGGTAACGAGTGGAGGACAGAGGAGCCTCTTAAAGAAGAAGTTACAGGTCTGTGAGAGCCAGAAATCTTGCTTGTTTGTAGGTGACCAAATACTTATTTTCCACCATAATTTGCAAATAAATTCATTAAAAATCCTACAATGTGATTTTCTGGATTTGTTTTCCTCAATTTGTCTGTCATAATTGACGTGTACCTATGATGAAAATTACAGGCCTCTCTCATCTTTTTAAGTGGGAGAACTTGCACAATTGGTGGCTGACTAAATACTTTTTTTCCCCACTGTATGGGGTAAAACAAAACATAAAGTCAAAAATACAACAGAAAATATATATACAGTGTGTACAAATTATTATTATTATTTAATTTTTTTAGCAAGTTATGGAGGTAAGGCAATAAATAGGCTATAGTGCAAAATAATTACAATTAGTATTAACACTGGAATGATAGATGTGCAAGAGATGATGTGCAAATAGAGATATTGGGGTGCAAATTAGCAAAATAAATAACATTATGGGGATGAGGTAGTTGGGTGGGCTAATTTCAGAATGGCTGTGTACAGGTGCAGTGATCGGTAAGGTGCTCTGACAACTGATGCTTAAAGTTAGTGAGGGAGATAAGAGTCTCCAGCTTCAGAGATTTTTGCAATTCGTTCCAGTCATTGGCAGCAGAGAACTGGAAGGAATGGCGGCCAAAGGAGGTGTTGGCTTTGGGGATGACCAGTGAGATATACCTGCTGGAGCGCATACTACGGGTGGGTGTTGCTATGGTGACCAATGAGCTAAGATAAGGCGGGGATTCGCCTAGCAGTGATTTATAGATGGCCTGGAGCCAGTGGGTTTGGTGACGAATATGTAGTGAGGACCAGCCAACAAGAGCGTACAGGTCACAGTGGTGGGTAGTATATGGGGCTTTGGTGACAAAACGGATAGACTACATCCAATTTGCTGAGTAGAGTGTTGGAGGCTATTTTGTAAATGACATCGCTGAAGTCAAGGATCGGTAGGATAGTCAGTTTTACGAGGGCATGTTTGGCAGCATGAGTGAAGGAGGCTTTGTTGCGAAATAGGAAGCCGATTCTAGATTTAACTTTGGATTGGAGATTCTTAATGGGAGTCTGGAAGGAGAGTTTCCAGTCTAACCAGACACCTAGGTATTTGTAGTTGTCCACATAGTCTAGGTCAGACCCGTCGAGAGTAGTGATTCTAGTCGGGTGGGCGGGTGCAAGCAGCGTTTGATTGAAGAGCATGCATTTAGTTTTACTAGTGTTTAAGAGCAGTTGGAGGCTACTGAAGGAGTGTTGTATTGCATTGAAGCTTGTTTGGAGGTTTGTTAACACAGTGTCCAATGAAGGGCCAGATGTATACAAAATGGTGTTGTCTGCGTAGAGGTGGATCTGAGAGTCACCAGCAGCAAGAGCGACATCATTGATATACACAGAGAAAAGAGTCGGCCCAAGAATTGAACACTGTGGCACCCCCATAGAGACTGCCATAGGTCCAGACAACAGGCCCTCCAATTTGACACATTGAACTCTATCTGAGAAGTAGTTGGTGAACCAGGCGAGGCAGTCATTTGAGAAACCAAGGCTATTTAGTCTGCCAATAAGAATGCGGTGGTTGACAGAGTCGGGGTAGTGGTATCCAGGTGGAAAGCATGGCCAGCCGTAGCAAAATGCTTGTTGAAATTCTCGAACATATGTTCTCGAACATATGTTTCCCATGCCAATAAAGCCCTTAAATTGAAATTGAATTGAATTGAGAGAGGGGTGGTGGCGGGAGAGAGAGAGAGAGAGAGGGAGACATGTATGTATTTTGAGCTAGAGAGATAAATGTTTGTATGTAAAGCTCACAGCTTTATCTGCCACTCTGATGAAACAGCAGGAGAAATGGCCACTGGTAGCTTAAGTCAACTGTCTAATCAGACACTTCACTGGCCCACACCATAAAGACAGCCCAGCCCAACTGGGATAATCAGAATTGAAGGCCCTTGTAATAACAAGCACCACACAACAGAGGCATGATCCCAGGCTCACATACAAGGGGAACAAATACCCATGAGCCAGATTAACCCCTACCTGGGTTCATCCACCAGTCCCCATCATCCTACTCTCATCAGTAGGAAAGTAATGTTTGAACTCTGCATGTGAAGCTTTAGGGCTCTATTCAATCTGTGTCGCTGAAGCGTTACAGATTAGCGCAATATACATTTAAAAGGTCATCTACTTTTTTTTTTTTTTTTTATTTATTCTTATTTGATTTTTATTTTTATTTTAAATTTTGTTTTTTATTAAGTTTTACACACACACAGACAAGACAAAGCAATATAAATAATATACTCAACTAGACAAAAATACAAATAATACATATTTAAAAAAAATAATAACTTTAAAGATACCATACTTTAGACAAGTTAAACACACCAGGCAGAAGGCTACAAAAGGTTAAAGGGCAATCTATAGTATAGGGACAGAGCAAATACCTCACCATTGTTCCTGTAAACAGTTAAGGGATGGGGTGGAGAAATGCAACCACTCACAGACAGTCAAGGCCACAGACCAATCATCCACTGGACCAAAAATAAAAAGTTACAATGCTTTAAAAATAAAAAATGAATATTGATAATTTTATGTAGGCGTGAACAGAATTTAAAAAATTAAAATAACTGGGAAAAACAAGCTCACACCTTAGTCTCTGCCCGGGCGAGATGAACAGGGCATCCGCAGGTCACAATCAATAAGGACATCAACCTTAATGCCCCCCACCCCCACCCCAGAAAAAAAACACAGAGAAATGCTCATCCAACCCCTAAGTCACAGGGAGGTCAAATACAGACTTATTTTGGTTTTAATAGGAATGCTATCAGAGGATGGACTGTTTAAAGTAAGACCGGAATGGAGCCCAAGCCTCATTAAACAGTTTGGGGTTCCCACGTGAATTGAATTTAATTTTTTCTAGTTTCAGAGAGCACAACACATCTCTCACCCAATATTTATAAGATGGGGGAGCTGCCATCTTCCAGTTCTGTAGTATTAGCCGTCTAGCTAAAAGAGTTGTATAAGCAACAGTGTCCGACTGGATTCTTGACAGGGGGGTGCTTATGGGCAGTACTCCAAAAAGGGCTGTAAGGGGAGAGGGATCTATAACAGTGTTATATATATCAGAGAAACATTTAAATATTAATTCCCAGAAACCTGACAGTTTATGACAGCCCCAGAACATATGCAACAGTGTGGCCGGTTCAATTTTACATCTGACACAGGTAGGATCAAAATCAGAGAATATTCTTCCAAGTCTGGCCCCAGACCAGTGGATACGGTGAACCACCTTGAATTGAATGAGGCTGTGTCTAGTGCTAAAAGAGGACGAATGCACCCTGCGCAGCACAGATTCCCAGGTGTCTTCCCCAAGTTCCTCCCCCAAATCCTTTTCCCATCGAGTCTTTAAAGGCACCAAAGAAGGGTTCTGTAAGTCATGAATGATTGCATATACATCTGAAATTGCGCCCCTAGGAAGCTTGTTCAGCTCCAGGATGCTCTCTATAGCTGTATTCACAGGCCTATGGGGAAATTCAGGTGTGTTAGCTCTGACAAAGTTCCTAGTCTGGAGATAGCGGAAAAAGTGGGATTGGGGGAGGTTGAACCTTTCCTGTAGCTGAGCAAAAGAGGCAAATGTATCATCAAAGAATAATTGGGCTAGTGAGGAGAGGCCTAGTGAGTGCCAGATGTCAAAAGCCCCATCATTCAAAGATGGAGGAAATAAAATGTTCTGATTGATTGGGCCTGATAGAGAAAAGCCTCGGAGGCCAAAGGCTAAGCGGAACTGATTCCAAATTTTAAGAGACTGCTTTACAATTGGGTTGACACACCTTTTGCCAAGGGACACTGGGAGAGACGAGCACAACACAGAAGAAAGTGCAGCAGGTTTACACGATTCAGACTCCATCTGGACCCAGATTGGTCTAGGGCCAGTAGGATCAGTCTGCAGCCAGTACAGAAGGGCTCTGAAATTTGCAGCCCAATAGTATGTCTGAAAATTTGGTAGAGCTAAACCCCCCAATGACTTAGGCTTCTGTAAATGTTTTCTACCAATCCGTGGTACCTTGCCATCCCAAATAAAATGCATGAATGTTTGATCCAGTGAAATAAAAAAAGATTTTGGAATAAAAATGGGTAGACATTGAAATAAATATAGAAATTTGGGCAACACACTCATTTTAATGACATTAATCCTTCCGATAAGAGAAAGAGGTAGCGCTTTCCAAAAAGCAAAAGATTGTTTCAAACTGTCTGCTAGAGCAACCAAGTTTTCCTGAAACAGATTTGAATATTTCCTTGTCACTTTGACTCCCAAGTAGGTGAATTGATCCCGGACAATCCTAAACTGAGAGCTTGTAAAAGAGCACTTTAAAGCAGCCTTGTTTACAGGAAAAAGCTCACTCTTGCCTAGATTCAGCTTGTACCCTGAGATTGATCCAAACTTTTTAAGAACAGATAAGGCGCGTGGCAATGAGGTATCAGGGTTAGAGATAAACAAAAGGAGGTCATCCGCATATAGCGAGACTTTCTGCTCTGAGCCCGTCCGGATTATTCCTTGAATGGCATCATTAGAGCGTAATGCAATGGCGAGAGGTTCGATTGCCAAAGCAAACAACAAGGGGGAGAGTGGACAGCCCTGTCTGGATCCGCGGTGCAAGGGAAAATAGTCAGAGGACAAGTTGTTAGTCCGTACCGAAGCCATGGGGGAAAAATAAAGAATCTTTATCCACGCAATGAATTTGGGGCCAAAGCCAAATCTATAAAGGGTGGCTGTTAGGTAATCCCACTCAACGCGGTCAAACGCTTTTTCTGCATCAAGTGAGACCACCACCTCTGGGTCCTCCGACGCAGGGGAGTACAGTATATTCATAAGGCGCCTAATATTGAAAAACAAATGCCTATTTCTCACAAAGCCAGTCTGGTCAGAGTGTATTACTTGATGCAGCGAGCCTTCCATACGGATGGCTAAAAGCTTGGCTAGGATTTTGTAATCACAGTTTAAAAGCGAGATTGGGCGAAAGGATCCACATTCCAGAGGGTCTTTGTTTTTCTTTAATAGTAATGAAATTGAAGCTTGATAAAGACTAGGCGGTAGCTTTGAGGTATTAAGGCACTCTGCAAATAGTCGAAACAAGAATGGGCAAAGCAGACCAGAAAACGTCCTGTAAAATTCGGTTGGAAAACCATCCGGACCCGGTGATTTACCGCTTTTCATTGCGGACACTGCTGTTGCAATCTCCTCAGGTGTAAATTCTTCTTCTAGATAGTCATGGGTGTCTGTATCAATTGAAGGCATATTCAGGCCATTAAAGAAGGAATCAATCAGCAAAGGGTCTTGAGGGGATTCAGAGGTGTATAGCGCAGAATAAAATTGTTTGAATTGATCATTGATCTCTTTATGTATAACTGTGGTGGCACCAGACGGGGTCCTTATTTGTGGGATTAAACGTGAGGCCTCAGATTTACGGATCTGATGTGCAAGGAGTTTACTGGCCTTGTCGCCTTGTTCATACACTCTGTACCGAGCTCGCAAGAGTAGCTGTTCAGCTTGCCTGGTAGAAAGCTCATCAAATTCAGATTGGAGTAGTTGGCGCTCTTTATGCAGATCAGAGGAAGGAACCGTGGCATACTTCTCATCCAATGTGGCTATGGATTCGCTCAGGTCCCGAAGTCGCTGAGAGCGAACTCTGTTTTGGTTGGCTGTATAAGAAATAATTTGGCCACGTAGGTATGCTTTGAGAGACTCCCATATGGTAGAGCAGGACATACCTGGTGTTGAATTAGTTTCTAGGAATAAGGTGATTTCAGAAGAAATGAAATTGACAAACTCCTTATCTGAGAGTAAAATGGGGTTAAGACGCCATTGATAACACATAGGAGGTCGCTGGGGAAACTCTAGTTCAAGCACTAATGGAGAATGGTCCGAAATAACAATACTCTTGTAAGTACACTGCCGAAGGTTAGGCAAAAGTTTTTTGTCCAAAAAGAAGTAATCAATCCGGGAGTATGTTTGATGAACATGAGAATAAAAGGAATACTGTCTATCTGTAGGATGTAGGAAACGCCAGGCCTCAAACATGGCATATTTCTGAAGAAAGGCTTGAATAAGTAGGGCACATTTAGATGGGCCTGTAGTTGTTCGTGAGGACTTGTCAAGAACTGGGGACATTTTGCAGTTGAAATCCCCCCCTAAAATCAATAAATGAGAGTCTAAATTGGGTATAGCAGACAAAAAGGAAGAAATGAAACTTGTGTCATCCCAATTGGGAGCATAAACACTAGCCAAAACAAGAGGGGTAGAAAACAGTTTACCGGTTACTATGACGTATCGTCCCTTAGGATCAGCGATAACCTCAGAAGCTACAAAGGGAGTGACTTTATCAACCAAAATGGCAGCCCCTCTTGATTTACTATGAAAGTTAGAGTGGAACACTTGACCAACCCAGTCCCTACGCATCCTGAAGTGCTCACCAGTCCTCAAGTGAGTCTCTTGTAGAAATGCAACATTTTCAAACCCTTTAAGTGTGTCAACACCCTCTTACGTTTCACTGGGTTATTAACCCCTTTGGTGTTCCACGAAATGTATTTGATCGCATTGTTTCGGCCCCTCTGGGCATTCCCGTTATACAACCCTGTCATTAGAGCATAGAATGGAAAAGCAATGAGCGCCCAGAAACCCCAGTATAACTTGTCTCAGAGTAATAATGTACGGTGGTAGATGTTGAGAAAAAGTACCGAAAAAAAAACAAAAAAGACAGAATGACAACATTAGAACTGAACAATTCAACCCCTCCCCCCACCCCCTCCCCCCATCCCAGACAGTACCTCCCCAAACGAGGTACAAGCCTAAATAGAGCATGTTCTCTTCGCACAGTATGTCTGTGAGAGTGCGGTCTTAAACCTAAACCCACAGTCCCGCTCTTTAAAGTCGTGTTTTGTTAGTGGATCAAACAGCAAAAAGAGATAATCATTTTTTAAATAAAAGAAATTAAGGTGAATCCCTTGTGCAGACGAAATTACAAAAGCACCACTTGTAGATGTATATAATTATATTCCCAGTCTTATAGCAGGCATTTGAGAGAGAAAATAAAGAAAATAAATAGAATGTGTAACGGCTCTCAGCCGAAAACCTAATTTGAAGTAAGGAAATCGTAGTAAGACAATCAAAAATGATAATAATTATTATTATTATAATAATTGTCTAGTTGAATGCTGAGACAGCTTACAACCAAGACCAAAAAACTACGTGTGCGCAACGTTTAACGCTTGCTGGGCATAAATGACGCTCTGAGCCTTAAAATTTAAGTGAAGACCCCAAAAAAACGTGTCGCCTCGGGAAGCATTTACTGTTTACTGGGTCAATGCAAACGGCTGCAGTAAGCAAATAACCAAGAATATTTTGAGTCACTGAGACACTATGTAAACAAACTGAATAGGTGAGCAAGACAGCCTGGAAAACACAGGAGTATAGTAAAACCGCAATACAATGAGATTAAAATGACTGAATGCTTGTAAGGCAAGCACACTAGATGATCAAAACATTAGATCACATCAAATAAGCCTGAATGGGTACGCCAACCCCCCAACTATACAAAATTAGCATGTTGTAGCTAAACAGTTGTACCACAGGTGGGTTACTTACTATCCACAGTTCGCTAGCAACAATTGCTGAACTATGAGCAAGTTCAAGACTTCTTGATGTGACGTTGAATGTGAGAGAGAGCCTCATCCGGAGATTCAAATGTGTAGTCTTTACCATCATGAGATAGCCATAAACGGGCCGGGAATCGCAGTCCGTACTTCACACCTGGGTGGTCCCGAAGTAGTCGTTTGGCCTGTCCAAAGGCTGCGCGCTGCCTGGAAACAGTGGGGGAGTAGTCCTGGTAGATGGAGAAGCTCTGTCCTTGAAAGCTCAGAGTGGTATTGCGGGCTCGTCGGAGAATCTCCATCTTCTCATGGAAAAAGTGCACTCGAAGAATTATGTCACGGGGCCTCTCCCCCTCCCGGGGCTTTGGGCGCAGCGACCGGTGGGCACGATCAATCAGGGGCTTTTCATCCAAGGCTAGAACATCCTTCAGCAGCCCAGAAACGAAATCCGTGGCGCGAGGCATTTCCGCTGACTCTGGGACTGATACAAGTCTCAGGTTATTGCGGCGAGAGAATCCCTCCAAACTTACACAGCTCTCCTTCACCTTTTTCAAGTCCGCAGCTAGGCGTTTCACGTCAGCCTCCAGGGATGTAGTTAAGTCGGAGACATTTGTAGCGAAGGTCTCCAGTGCTGCAATCGTTGTAGTGTGCGACTCCATTGTTGTTTTGAGTGATGCGATTGCCGGCACTGTCTCGTTCCGCAGGATGGTTAGATCTGCTTTTAAAGTATCAGAAACCTCCTTTATTCGGGCCTCAATCGTAGCAACCACCTCCGTTTTCATTTCAACTATCTCAGAGCGTAGTAGTTTGATGGCCTCGAGAATGTTCACTTCGGCGCCGCCAGGCCAAGCCGCCCCCCCGGGTAGAGTATCAGTCCCCGGGTCGTCAGGCTCAGGGGAGGGCGGTGATGAGAGTGTGTCTTGTAGGCCGGGTTTTCTCAAAGTCATGCTTTTGGCCTTATGTTTCGTCGACATGCTGATATTTGGAAGTAAAGTAGTCTTGGTTTTTACGGGAAGGGATCACCAAAATAATATATGAAAATAAATACGGTTTTGCTGCTAAATTCACATAAACTTTAAAAATACCACGGGAGCAAACGGAAAACACGTCAGTCGCACATGGCGTCCCTCCAATCCCCCTAAAAGGTCATTTTCAATGGAGTCGACATATGCAGTGTTTACCGTGAATGCAGTCTCCACTAAATTTAAATCACGCTGTAAAGCTGAACTTCCGCGATACGGATTGAATCTATCCAGAGGGGATCTAAGAACAGAACACAGCAGGATTCCGCTGAAGTGTTTGGAACCTACCTGAGCTGAGAGAGTGAGTGATGGTCATTATAAAAGTGCCCTCCTCTTAGTCCTATTTGAAGAGCTACAGGTGACCTGTTCCAGCGCAGGGTAACAAGAGCTAGTATCAAGTCTCATCTCCCACCACTTGCATTATACAGTGTTAGTGACAGTTGTCATCATGGCAGAGGGAGTGTAGGACCGACACTTCCCTGCTAACAGTGTCCACAGCAGCCAGAGAGGGAGGAAGAGAGAGAGGAAATAGGAGACCACCGCAGCTAAATCTGTGGCCAACAGGGCACTTGTGTAGACAAAACACATATCCCTTCACTGATGAAAATGTCTCCACAGAACAGCGCTGGCACTTTCTCCCTCGGTAGCAGCTTTTTGCCATGACCGGGTGGGTGTCTAGGGACTTCTATTCTTTTGAGCTCATACTTCTGAACCTTGATTCCCCTAGGTCTCATGTCCTCTTTAAATAGATAGAAGGATGTGTGAGAGAGAGAGAGAGAGAGAGAGAGAGAGAGAGAGAGAGAGAGAGAGAGAGAGAGAGAGAGAGAGAGAGAGAGAGAGGTAAGATGGTGGGAAAACAGAGAGAATGAGAGAGGGTGTGTGAAGGAGGTGCATGAATAAAAAGAAGAGACTTAGGGACAGAAACAGAGGGAGGCGTGATAAAGGAAGAGAAACAACCCAAACCAACAGATACAGTAAGGATGGAATAGGAAATGAGGAAAAGTGATTCAACAAAAAACATGCAGCGAATCGTATAGCGTCTCCATAGTATAGTAGGCTGATGCTGTTTACCCAACACTAACATCCTGTTTTTACTACCCCTCTCCTCTCCCAGGGAACGTTCTAACGGAACTCCCAACGGGCATTCCAACAAGCTGTCTAAGAACGTCGCAGGAACACTGTACGCCTCTTTATGAAGTTCCCTGAGTTCCTTGGGTGGCAGGGAGGGGAAGGAGCACAGTAAAGCGATGAAGCAAGCAGTTTTCTAACAACGTTAATAATCATGCTGGGTTTAGGATTAGCCCTGACGAACTTGATTTAAGAGGTAAAATATGCTTTGGGAGAAATCAGTCCCCTCTTCGCGGGGGTATCAATTAATTTGGATATTGCAGAGCATTACACCATCTGCAGCAGGGCAATTACACATTTCCCCATCAGATTGTACTGATAAACCAACAGAGGTGTGTGTGTGTGTGTGTGTGTGTATGTATGTGTGTGTGTGTGTGTGTGTGTGTGTGTGTGTGTGTGTGTGTGTTCATCTGAAAGTGCGAGATGAAGAAAAGAAAAAAAGTTGTGTTAAAGAATTATCTTATTAGTAAAGGGTGTCATTCCTGATCTGGAAGGTAGAAAGTACCTCTACAGCCCTCAAACTGTCCTCTAGCCTTCCTACCCCATTCCTTGGGAGTAGTTATTGTAGGGTGGCTTCTGTCAAACTATATTTTACACCTGGTTGATTTATGAGGGGGGGGCGGGACTTCACACTAGGATGTGAATATCACAGGTGACCTGTGACTTCACATGATGTTGGTTTTGTTCTGTCAAACTGTATTTCACACCTCATGATTTATGAGGGGGGCGTGGCAGGAGGTAATACATTTAGGTAATTCAATTACATAACCATGTGGTCGCCACATGTTGTATGTAAACACCTTTGATCTGGAGTGCTTTGATGTAGGTTTTGCTGCAGGGTGTGTGTGTGTGCCCAGGTGTGAGGGGCTTGTTGTGATCCTGTGGCCTTTCTCTCCATAACAAAGTAGTCAGATCAAAGGTGGTTATCTAATTTTATTACCTAACTTTATTCCCTTATGCCACGCCCCCTCGTAAATCATGAGGTGTGAAATACAGTTTGAAGGACCAAACCCAACATCATGTGAAGTCACAGGTCACCTGTGATATTCACATCCTAGTGTGAAGTCCCGCCCCCCTCAAAAATCAACCAGGTGTAAAAGACAGTTTGACAGAAGCCACCCTACAATAACTACTCTTGGGGATTTCAATTAGGAAATAACTTTCTGGTAAAAGATAAAATCTGGAAATCCATACAGGGAAAGCCTGGAATGTATAGTATCCATGCCGGAGGGATATCTACCCATCCCTGGTGCCAACCCTCCAGCTGTTCAAAAGGAGATGCTTGGGCACAGATAACTCTTTTCAATTGGTTGAGCAATAAAATGTGGTTGAGTTTGGAACAGATACGCCACAGTTTAATGTTACAATCTCAGTGTGTTTAACATGACTAAGCCTGAGCACTTTATCTACTCCTGACAACCTCCAAATTGGCATCAAAGTGCCTGAGCTTGGCTTCTAACTGCACTGTAATTACTGTGGTGTAATTGGGGTGCCGGTGGGTCAGCTGTGGCCAAGGGAGACCGAGGGAGGGTCGGGGAGGGCCGGCGAGGGCTGAGGGAGACCGAGGGAGGGTCGGGGAGGGCCGAGGGAGACCGAGGGATGGTCGGTGAGGGCCGAGGGAGACCGAGGGAGGGTCGGGGAGGGCCGTGGGAGACCGGGGGAGGGTCGGTGAGGGCCGAGGGAGACCGAGGGAGAGTCGGGGAGGGCCGAGGGAGACCGAGGGAGGGTCGGGGAGGGCCAAGGGAGACCGAGAGAGGACCAGTGAGGGAGATGCAGAGTGGCAGGGTTAAGTGATGGATGTGTACAGCCATCCATCAGAACTCTCATACAGCCAGGAAGAGAAGAGGCTTCAGTGGAGAGGAGAGACAAACTGAAATGGACCACTGACAGTGTGGTGAAGAAGGCGCAACAGAGCCTCTTCAACCTCAGGAGGCTAAAGAAATGTGGCTTGGCACCTAAAACCCTCACAACCTTTTACAGATGCACAATTGAGAGCATCCTGTTGGGCTGTATCACCGCCTGGTACGGCAACTGCACCGCCCGCAACCGCAAGGCTCTCCAGAGGGTGGTGCGGTCTGCACAATTCATTACCGGGGGCAAACTACCCGCCCTCCAGGACACCTACAGCACCCAATGTCACAGGAAGGCCAAAAAGATCATCAAGGACATCAACCACCCGAACCACTGCCTGTTCACCCCGCTATCATCCAGAAGGCGAGGTCAGTACAGGTGCATCAAAGTTGGGACCGAGAGACTGAAAAGCATCTTCTATCTCAAGGCCATCAGACTGTTCAATAGCCATCACTAGCACATTAGAGGCTGCTGCCTATATACATAGATTAGAAATCACTGGCCACTTTAAGAAATTGAACACTAGCCACTTTAATAATGTTTACATATCTTGCATTACTCATCTCTTATTCTATACTATTCTACTGTATCTTAGTCCATGCCGCTCTGACATCGCTCATCCATATATGTATATATTCTTAATTCATTCCTTACTTAGATTTGTGTGTATTGTGTATATGTTGTGAAATGGTTTGATATTACTTCTTATATATTACTGCACTGTCGGAGCTAGAAGCACAAGCATTTCGCTACACCCGTAATAACACCAATACAATTTGAATTGATTTGAGAGACTGCTGCCCTCTTTCACACCACTAGGAATCACCAATGTGTCTCATGGGTTCGGGCTCCTCTCTAAAATCAAACCTATTAGGGGGAGAGTGGGGTAAGTTGAGCCAACCTTGTTTCTAGGAAACCATACACAAAATTAATAATTTGACCAAATATTTAGGAAGAGGTCATCATTTCATGGAGTCTGTGAAGGAAGAAACACATGGAAAAAGTGGCAAGCAAGTTAGAGGATTTATGCTTGTATCTAAACCAAAGTAGATCATTTTAAGATTTTTCTATACATTAGTTGGGGTCGCTATAATCTTCTAGATGAGGTCCTAAACCTAGCATGAAAGTGCATCCTTGTAGCTGTGTTGGCTAATATAGTCTAAATGTTTGCCTTGGGGTAAGTTGAGCCAATAGTTGAGCCAATGGCAAGTTGAGCAAATTGAAGTGTTTTCTTCACAGGCATAATGCAAGGCGTTATCTCTAGGATATGAGGTAACAACAGGGCCTGGCCTATGTTAAAAGTGTTTAAAAAAGTACAAAGTGTTTGTTAGGTGTTAAGCCTGTGTTCAAAGATGCTTAAAATGATTAAAAAACAAAAAGCGATTGTCATTGTGTTGAAATGTGTTTGGCAAATAAAGATAGACATGGTTTTAAAAAGGTAGTGGTAATATTTAATTAGGCTCAACTTACCCCATACCCGGGGTAACTTGTGCCAAGAGAACACTTTTTTTGGACAAGCTATGTTTTCAAGACTGTAATGTTAACATGAATTCTGATTATTATTATTATTTCAAGGGATACACAACATCCTGAAATATACACTGAGGGTACAAAACATTAAGAACACCTGCTCTTTTCATGACAGACTGACCAGGTGAATCCAGGTGAAAGCTATGATCACTTATTGATGTCACTTCTTAAATCCAATTCAATCAGTGTAGATGAACAGGTAGGAGGATTTTTAAGCCTTGAGACATGGATTGTGTATGTGTGTCATTCAGAAGATGTATGGGCTGTTCTGAGGGGAAAAAGGGAGGAGGGGGAGGGTGAAACTCAATATTAGGAAGGTGTTGTATTCGGCGTGTGTCAAATAAAAGTTGATGTGTTTCTAATGTTTGGTATACTCAGTGTATATAGATATCTTTGTTAGAAAGAATAGTATATTTCCGTTGTGACGCTGAACGTAAAAGATTGCCCAACTTACCCCACTCATGTATTTACATATAAATTCCAACAAAGAGATTGACTGAGGATACCTTACACAAAATCTCTTTATTCTGTTTGGAAACTAGTCTATTTATACTCTTGTTATCCGATTTAATCTCTCTCTCTAACATATTCATCCCCTTCCCCTATAACCACACTCCCTAAATGAAAATGTATTTAATCAAATAACTTGATAAAGTCTTTAATTGGTAAAGCTCGTGGACACAGGCGAGGCTCTACACACAAACTAGCCTTTGAAAAGAAGTCCTCCAAGTGGTACGCTTTTTCCTTTTCCAATTTATCAGTTTATTTATAAACTGTTGACAATAAATAAATCACATGCAGCTGACAGTTTGTGGTTCTGTTCAGTGGAGTCTTACATCTAATGTCACCATGAAATAGGTTTGAACAGTCTGAACACAACATTTAGAACAGCTAAAAGACCAGGGAGGGACTGAATCTTTCTACACCAGAATGATGAAAGTAAAATTGAACCTTTGAGGACTCCTCCGTTTGTCTTCATGAAGGCAGTTTTAGCCTTTAGAAAATCAACATCAAGATCCCCTAATTCTAATGTTTAATTTGCAATAATTTCCGAGATCTGTTTGAAAACTAAACACAAGCTTTCCAAATACAAAGGGTTCCTTGATTTGGATAACATTTACTGAATGACATTCATACAGGATCTATGAAAGTTATATGAACTTGTTTTTTGAGAGCATCATGCACTGACTATGAGCAAACAATGATTGTCCTTTTCTACCACAGAGGGAGTTTGGGTGACAACAGGAGAGACAGGTCCTGTTCTCTGGCACAGCAGGCATTGTGCCATCCGGTACCAGAATGATTGAGGGTGGTATTAAACAACACAATGAGGACACAGGCACAACAATGCTTCTCTCCTACTCTGTAAGACAGGCGGGAAAGCTGCATGTCAAACTGTAGAAATAATTATGCAAATGTAGACAGTCTGAGCAGGTTATCATTACAGAACAGAACACATGGCAATTATTACCACAATGTAATGACAGTTTTATAATAATGGTGTAATTTCTAACTGTTGTTGACAAATATTGCAATTAGCGGAGTAAAAATAGCACTGAGTGGCATTGATTGTGCCTACATAATGTAGTAGGAGCAATGTTAACCTCTATGGGATGGGTGTCCAATATATGGGACGGTTGAGCTAAAGTGCGCTAATGTGATTAGCATGACTGTTGCAAGTAACAGCAAACTTTCCAGGACATAGACATGTCTTATATGGGCAGAAAGCTTACATTCTTGTTAATCTAACTGCACTGTCCAATTTACAGTAGCTATCACAGTGAAAAAATACCATGCTATTGTTTAAGGAGAGTGTACAACAACAAAAAACGTATCACGGCAACTGGTTTGATACATTCACCTCTGAAGGTAAATAATGTACTTACATTCAGTAATCTTGCTCTGATTTGTCCTCCTGAGGGTCCCAGAGATAAAATGTAGCATAGTTAAAATCCATTTTTATATTCAAATGTAGGAACTGGGTTCTACCCTTGCTGTCTCTTGCTCCACACCCACCCCGCCCGGCCATCTAGATGTGTGAAAGTTAGTGTATAAGCTAAAGATCCATCATGTATGACATTCCTGGGAGTGTGTAAACTTACATTTTGTATTAGCATATCATTTTTGTATGTTCTCTATAGTTATGTACTTGAAAATGTATCAATTGACCAATTCGCTTCACTGGATCAATCTGAAACGTTGCACACACACTGCTGCGATTTAGTGGCCAAAATCTAAATTGCGCCTAAACTGCAATATTATATTGTGGCCTTTATCTTGCATTTCAAAGTATATATATATATATATATATATATATATATATATATATATATATATATATATATATATATCTCATTTACCAGATCTAATGTGTTATATTCTCCTACATTAATTTCACATTTCCACAAACTTCAAAGTGTTTCCTTTCAAATGGTATCTAGAATATGCATATCCTTTCTTCAGGTCCTGAGCTACAGGCAGTTCGATTTGGGTATGTCATTTTAGGCGAAAATTTAAAAAAGGGTCCGATCCTTAAGAGGTTAATAGAAAACAATTTGTAGGGGAGGTGGCTAATCTTATCGGTTTTATGGATTCTCTGGCTAGTGCTTGTGTGTGCATGTGGTCTGGTCAATCTTTAGCTCAGTGATCCTGTCTAACTTGGGTTTTCTGTGCAAAATGATCATTATCTGGCTAATAATGTCATGGCATGTGTTAGAAATGCCAGGGCCGATTTCGGGTCCCAGTCCGCCCGGTGTGTGTGTGTATAACATGTCCTGACAGTAGGTTACATTTGGCTCTCTGGGTCTGGGGGAGAAAGATTGCGCGACTGAGATAAGAGCTGTCACTTCAAAATTCGTTTTTTCATGTAAAATAGAGACTGAATTAGCCTATGCACAACATTTAGTATATTTATTAATGAAAAGTCATTGTTCAGCTGTTCAGCACTTGGCGGGGACAGACAGTGACAGGGTGTCTCATGCAGAGCAGCGGAACAGCTGTATGCATCTGCACTGGCACTGCTAGCGTTACTGCTCTCCATGCGAGGAAAACACTGGAACAACCCATCAAATCCATCTAAACCACAGACAGGAGTGTGTGTGCTTTCACAACATGAGGATTTTCCACAAGAGATTAGCATTTTATGCGCAAGTTTAATCATTGTAAAAGTGCCTTTTAGTGGCGCGGCCGCCAAAAAACGCTCTTGTGCATCTGCGCGTTAAAGGCGAACAATGCGCATCACCAAATGTATAATGCATTCACGTTGCAGTTTTTATACCCTCGCATCAGAAGTCAAGCATATTTGCTACACACATACAATGCAGTGACATATTAGTCATTTAAAACCTGCAATGCACATTAGGTTTAGGCTAAAGTCCCCAGTCCATAAGCCTATTTTTAATGAGAAAAGTACTGAGCCAAATAAAATATAAACAACAAAGAACGTAGACAGGACACAAAAAGACAACAAAAGTTGAGCGAAAACACACATTACCGTCTTCCTCTGTAGGGATAGACGCAGTCAATGAGACGGTGAGTCCTTTGCACAATCGAAGACAGTATGCGCCTGACAGAAATATTGTTCCCGTTTTACGCTGTCTCGAGCGAAGCCGACCGTTAGCAGGACTCAGACGCCTTTTTATTGGCTCATCATCGCTCGCTCTGCCCTCCCTTCGTTGCCTGGGTTCGCGTGCGCAACAGTTTCTCCATGGCGCTCTCACTTGACAAAGGTTAATTCATTAATTTAAAATAGCTTTATTTGCCCTCTTCAACATTTACTCATATAAGGTCATCAGGCTTTGATATTCCAGGTGCTATTTTTAGGCTACTCTCACATAATTTATTTTTGGTTGGGCATTACACATCAATGCACATCAGTTTATGTTTTCCTCAGTCATTAGTGTTCTCATAATTTCTCTGAAATAGCAAATCGATAATTAACAATATAAAGACATTCGACTGTGCATTGTTATTTCAATCAATTATTGAGTCGGAGTATCAGACATATCTATAAACATAGGCCAGCTAATCTACACAGCCTGGGAGAGCAACAGAGCGCAATTTCCATTCCTAGAATAATAATAAGCTAAAACAAATGTCTTCTCTGTGGTGATTCTCCGATGCTCAATATCTCCTACTTCTGTCAAATTCTACTGCACTGAACAAAAATTGAAACGCAACTTGTAATGTGTTGGTCCCATGTTTCGTGAGCTGAAATAAAATAACCCAGAAATTTTCCATAAGCACAAAATGCTGATTTCTCTCAAATTTTGTGCACACATTTGTTTACATTCCTGTTAGTGAGCATTTCTCATTTTTTTGCCATGATAATACATCCACCTGACAGATGTGGTATATCAAGAAGCTGATGAAAAGGCATGATTATTACACAGATGCACCTTGTGCTGGGGACAATAAAACACCACTCTAAAATATGCTGTTTTGTCACACAACGCCACAGATTTCTAAAGTTCTGAGGGAGCGTGCAATTGGCATGCTGAATGCAGGAATGTCCACCAGAGCTGTTGTCAGAGAATGCAATTTTAATTTCTCTACCATATGCCGCCTCCAATGTCATTTTAGAGAATTTGGCAGTAATTTCAACCGGTCTCACAACCACAGACCAGGTGTATGGCGTCGTGTGGGCGAGTGGTTTGCTGATGTCAATGTTGTGAACAGAGTGCCCCATGGTGGGGTTATGTTATGGGCAAGCGTAAGCTAAGGACAACAAACACAATTGCATTTTATCGATGGCAATTTGAATGCACAGATACACCGTGACAAGATCTGTGACCAACAGATGCATATCTGTATTCCCAGTCATGTGAAATCCATAGATTAGGGCCTAATGAATTTATTTCCATTGACTGATTTCCTTATATGAACTGTAACTCAGTAAAATCTTTGAAATTGTTGCATGATGCGTTTATATTTTTGTTCAGTATAGTTTGAAATGCGCGTTGCACATCTCATTTAGACTCACCTGAGATTGATGTGTATAGGCCAAATATCCAGGATCTCTACCGCCATCTTGAGGAAGCTGGAACCATGAGGTGGAGTCTGTCTCTGGGCTGGGGTACAGTAGGCTTCATACTGTTCCAGATCAACCTAATGAAACCTAATGTCATCAAATGAAATGCGTCCCTAAAATCTATTCCACATGGGAGATAAATGTGTCAGTTCTATGTTACGTGTCCATCTGGAAATTCCACACCCTAGTGCTGAATACCCTAGTGCTGAATACCCTAGCGCTGAATACCCTAGCGCTGAATACCCTAGCGCTGAATACCCTAGCGCTGAATACCCTAGTGCTGAATACCCTAGCGCTGAATACCCTAGTGCTGAATACCCTAGTGCTGAATACCCTAGCGCTGAATACCCTAGCGCTGAATAAGCTCCTGACATTTTGATACGCCCAAAAGAAACATCATAAAAGAAAGATTCAAATTCTTTATCTGTGGAAGATAAAACATGTAAATATGTGTGATTAGAGACAATCAAGCCATTGAGGCTTCATATATATATATATATAGTCAATCTGACATGGACCACAACAAAAATCAAATTATTCCCCTAGAGACCTTTACTTGGAAGTCAGAGGGAAATCTTACCTTGTATTATGTACAGACCATTAACCAAAATAAGCACACTGGACACACACTATCTGGTGTACTGTGAGAGAAGAGTCTTCCTACTGTACACACTGTGCAGACCCATTTGGCTTGTAATGAGAGGACACAGTGTCTGCTGCTGCAATCAGGCAACAACTATGGCCATTACATCAGATTAACCAACTCTGTACACATTGTGCTGGAGATCAGAGGTGTTGATTGGATGTGCCCAGCCTGGTCAGTCTGCACTGCAGATGGGACCACAGTATACCGTCCAGTACCCACACAGTCAACTCCACAAGAAGGTCATTTCAAGATAAAAGTGTCCTGTCACATGTAGTGTATTAACTACTTATTACAATGTCATTACTAATGTGCCTAACTATTTTCCAGACGGAATGCTTGTCAAGCTGTTTTTCTCTCCAAGTCCATGAAGTCAACATCATGGCTATTTTATAAGTGGATTGCTGACCCTACACCCTACATTGAATTATGTCCGAGGCTACAAATACGGAGCTTTCGCCCCTGGCCCGCCCCTCTGGAAATGTCTTTCTCAAAGCTAAGGAGCCGAATCACATTTTGCGCATGTGTTACTTTACACACACATTCAAGTCTCTTTTTACTCTTTCCCAGAGAGGAAGAGGCGAGAGGTTTTACTCCGCCCAAAATCTGTCCACACCCTGAGAACTCTACTTCCCAATGTTTACACATTAAAATCACTACTGACTGCCTGTGTCTTGCTTGTCGATATGCTGTGTACGTCTAGCTTGGCCTAAATAGCTGCGTGTAACGTCGCGCTTTATGTTTGCTTTTTATTACTGTTACAACAGACAAAGAAGTAAAGTTTGTTTCGAACAAGCGGCAGCGGAGTCACGGGGTGAGTGAGCACTGAACAAGCGGCAGCGGAGTCACGGGGTGAGTGAGCACTGAACAAGCTGCAGCGGAGTCACGGGGTGAGTGAGCACTGAACAAGCTGCAGCGGAGTCACGGGGTGAGTGAGCACTGAACAAGCTGCAGCGGAGTCACGGGGTGAGTGAGCACTGAACAAGCTGCAGCGGAGTCACGGGGTGAGTGAGCACTGAACAAGCTGCAGCGGAGTCACGGGGTGAGTGAGCACTGAACAAGCTGCAGCGGAGTCACGGGGTGAGTGAGCACTGAACAAGCTGCAGCGGAGTCACGGGGTGAGTGAGCACTGAACAAGCTGTAGCGGAGTCACGGGGTGAGTGAGCACTGAACAAGCTGCAGCGGAGTCACGGGGTGAGTGAGCACTGAACAAGCTGCAGCGGAGTCACGGGGTGAGTGAGCACTGAACAAGCTGCAGTGGAGTCACGGGGTGAGTGAGCACTGAGCAGCAGCTGGGAAGCGCGCAGCAGATCTTGAACACGCGCAGACATCTTTAGTCCAAAACTTCTGGGTTCCAGAAAATCCGCAACCGCAGCCACTCTGTTGAAGTTTAATTATCACTGTAACTCCCTAATAATAAAACAGAAATAATAATAATACAAATCACACTTAATGTAACCTCACACCCTGAACTGCTAATGATCCCTGATTGATTAGTTCCCCAATGTCCATTATTAGTCTTCACCATGTAGGCTGATAATCAATCACTTGTTCACAACTTAACTGTATCCAAAAGGCCTGAGGGGAAATCAATAGTGCTTTTAGGTGACAGTAATACCCTAACTAATCAATACTTGGTCAGTACATTCCCATACACAGTGTGTCTATGTGACAAAAAAGTACATTTTCTTCCACTCAGGAGTTTATTGAACTCCACACGAGTACAAGCTGATAGTTTAGAATGTTCACCATGAAACACACAAGCATTGTCTTACGTCAGGTGGTGTCACTCCTACGCAACCCTCTTCCCCTAACCAGATGATTAGTCACACTATCTGACTTGAGACAATGACATACAAGAACACACAAAGTACATCCAGATTCAAGCATTCAGACTTCGTGAGTGCAGTCGGTTCAAATAGACAATCTGAATGTGTCTCCCATCAAATATGACTGTTGCCTTAGCAACAATGCCCCCATTCCTCTGTTTCTTAGAATTGAACAGTCTCAGTTATGTACTGCAGTCAAAGGCCTGATTGTGCCTCATCTTCCACAATTACCCCACCGGTCATTGTGATGGGTTACTTAGAAATGGTGTCTCAAATTTGCAGTAGTCAAATGGCAAACTCCATTCAAGCTTAAAAATAAATATTATAAACCTTCAACACAACCTTCCACAAAAAGTGTAAAACACATTCCCTGGATATATCATTGAGAAAATGTTTTCCACATAAGAGCGCTTCCAAAGTAAGTAAAGTAAATTTCCGCACAAACAAACCCGCAAACCAAATACACCCAAATTATATTTGGCCTTAGCTGTATCAAGCTCATCCGTTGTATTGCCATTATAAATAGTCAAACAGTAAGACTAATTGTGGTTCTAAAAGTATTGTAACATGTCTGTTGACTAAAGCATGTGTGAAGTTATAACAGTCTCACTCTCTCAATCTGATATTAGAAACAGTGAAGTATATTACCTGTATATTCTTAACAGGTTTTGGTATACATAAACAATGCCTTTATATTGATTACCTAGTTTTTACATAATTGTAATATATTGGTTGTCAGTGTCACACACCCTGAGAATACCGACCTTAGAGGAGGAGGAGTAGGAGCAACAACAGCAGCTACCTTAACCTCCACCCTCCAGTGTGCAGAACCCCTGAGTTCACCCAACCCAAGCCCTCACCCTGGGGCTCTGGGCTGCAGACAAACCACTTCCTGTCATAGTTCTCCTGGCAGATGCTGATGCGCTGGCTGAAGTACCCTGGGTCTGAGATGGCTCTGAACGGTTGTTCTGGACCAGACAGAGGACATACAGCTCTGAGGTGGAGGTTATGCGGGTCTCTGAGGCGTCTCAGTCCAGGAACACCTTTAGAACCAGACATGGACCTAGAACAGAAACACCATGTGAGGATATTTAGAACATACATACTGTATCTGCAATGGTACAAATCCACATCCATATGAGTATGCACAAACCATCCAAAAGCACATGAACCGAGGAAAAACTGTACCTTTGGATGGACGACGGTGTCCTCATCGTTCTGCCGGATGTTGTCATCAATGAATATGTGCTAGACTTCCTGGTTGAAGAGGTCCAGCCACAGAAGCTTCCCTACCAGGATGGAGTAGGTGTACCTGGCCCACCTACAGAGAGAGAGACCAGTGCCCTGACTACATCACGAACACTGAAACCTTCATGGAGGTCAATACAGAGCACAACTTCTCCATTACAATTACTGTAATACTTGGACTAAATGATCTATTAAACAATGGATTTATGAGCTTGGCAGCAAACTAGGGCACCTCCATTTGTGTGATAAGATTTCAAGCCTTTTGGGACGGGTCCACCTACCAGTCAAAGTGGTCCTGAAAGCCTCCCAGGTCCTGCACAGAGCTGAGGTACTGGTCAGGGCTTGCTCCTCGTCACGGGTCGACAGGCGCTCCTCCGCCCTGGTCAGAACCACCCCCTTCTTACTGCAGCGGATCTGGCCTGGTCAGAACCACCCCCTTCTTACTGCAGTGGATCTGGCCTGGTCAGAACCACCCCCTTCTTACTGCAGTGGATCTGGCCTGGTCAGAACCACCCCCTTCTTACTGCAGCGGATCTGGCCTGGTCAGAACCACCCCCTTCTTACTGCAGTGGATCTGGCCTGGTCAGAACCACCCCCTTCTTACTGCAGTGGATCTGGCCAGGTCAGAACCACTCCCTTCTTACTGCAGTGGATCTGGCCTGGCGTCTCAATCACACTCAGCTGGGAGGGAGGAGAAAGGAGTAGCACTATATAATACCACCTCGTAATAAAGCATTTATAATGGATTAGTAAATAGTTAGATTAATCATTTAGTAATCATTACTCCCGCATTTGTAAATGTTAGTAAGCTAGTTATTCACACTTATATATATATATATATATATATATATATATATATGTTCTTATGATCTTATGAATCTATTACAAAGAACACAGCCTACTTAAACATCTCTCATACCCTACCAGCAGCAGTGCATTAGAGATGAAAGGGTTAACAGTCTATCAGGTATCAATCGGAAATCATGAAAATTGTCTGGACTTTAGTATCCTTTTAGAATGAGAATAAACAATGAAGCTTACAGGTCGTCCTGCAAGTTCTGCTGAATCAAATTATCTTCTTTCACCCTCCCTGCCAATATTCCTACACAAATAGGCCTTGACAGGAGACAGTTTGAATAAGTCATCATGTGGATGTTTTTATACTGCAGCTAACTGTGTAAGGCAGCCTCAGCCCCCCCCCCCCTGCAGAAATCCATGTGTTCTGCTCCAGTAAACTAACTGGTACAGGAACACACTGAGGAGGATGACAAGGGCCTGCAGCCACTCTATACCCAGGGGAGTAGCACCACTCACCTCACCAGTCACCCCCAACCCATAATACGTCTCACCGTGAATGACCTTCTGTGAGTTTGTTTTAAAAGGCACTGTTCCTGGAACAAGTTTTCAGATTTGGACCCCTGTATCCCACTGCCACAACCTCACAAACACAAGCCCCCCCCCATAAATAACAAGCTGTAACATGGTAGCAGCCTACAATGAGTAATGATTGCAATTACTGGGCTATTGATAGAGTCGCTAACATAACAGCAGTGATTATGATAAGAGCAATGTGCACATTTAATATGGCAGTGAGTAAGAGCTTGGTAAAATGCCAGGACAACAGAGTCATTATAGCTATTGTCTTAATGACATCAAATCCAGCATCACACCACCTAAAGCCCTCATCATACCTTAAGTGCTGGGAGGTCGGGGAACAGTGGGTGGGAGCCCTGAGTGAGTGCACGGGACACGGCAGACAGCACCCGAGGAAGGTCTCAGCCAAAGGTATGGCACAGGATGGCAAAGTCCCTCCCCTCTGCCACCAGATACTTCAGTAGCTGGAAGAAGGAGGGCAGGCTCCAGTGGTCCAGCACGCCCCAGAACCGCCGACCTGGTGAAGCCTGCCACCCAGCCAAACTGGAAGTGATAGCTGACAGCGCACTCTCATGGTGGAAGTAGAGAAGGTGAGTCACTCATCCACTCCCATTTACCTACAGACAACAGAAAGAGACAGGTGTTTGGTAATTACACTCAGCAATGGCACCATCGTGGCAGGTTGGCACACATTGGCAATGATTCCACTTATTGAATTGTCATGTCATTCACAGAAAAAAGTTATAGAGGTGTGGGGCATCTGCTCCTTGAATAATATTTTGGATCATTCTCATTCATTATAGCTAGGAGAATTGACTGTACTACCCTCAAATAAAACTGGCTACATGCAGGAAGTGGCTATTTAGGTTTAGACTAGGTGGTATACAGCTACAACCGGAAGTGACTTTTTCGTACCAGGTTAGAATTTACGCAGCAGGTTAGGAGAATTCATGTAGTAGGTTTGGGTAATTATGATAAGGCTATGACAAAGGTTAGGGCTAGCTAATATGCTCTCCTAACCTCGAAAAGTCAATTCCGGTCGTAGCTGTACTCCATCTAGTCCCAACCGCTATTTAGGCTAACTGAGGTCAATGAATGCAAACAGTTTTTTTTTTTTTTACCTTCTTTACATTCCTTGACTGCGGTCCCCTGGCCTACCTGAGGCTCGTCACCTATATTGCAACCCGGCTGGATTACCTTGTTTACGCATTTGTCCCCATGCCACAATTTAAATACAATAATCCAAGGCTGCAATAGTTCCTTGAATTGTCACGGCGTCAGACACCAATATGGGGTTATTGAGATCAACATGAAGGACAACCCTTGAGGGACCAACACTGTGAGGTCGTCTTCAGTGGTATAACTGTTATCATATTAATTGACATTTCCTTTGCTTAGCGTGTGGAGTGGACTGCTCATCCGCCGGGTCATAACTATTACGACCGCCCCCGTTGTTTAGAGAAGTGGGATGATCAACGGTCTTGTCGCAGTCTGACATGATGAGCTCCAGTCCCGAATGATCGGTGGTCAACACCTGATTTTCCTTGACTAAATAACTAGCCAAGTTGTCAGTAAATTGCCAGAGGGTTTAGCTAGCTAGCCAAGTTACTGAAACCAGAGATCCTCGAAACTCTCTTGCCCAATCGTAGATTTGTAGCTACATGTCTATAAAACAGCTATTACACTTGTCAAAACAGGTCATCTTTAAGAGCGCTACGTTTGTACAACTATTCACATACAAATACAACCACCCTACCGGCTTTTCTTGTTGACAGAAACAGTGTTTGTTTTTACTTCCTCATTCTGAAACCGTCGTTTCTTCTTCTCTCACCGTAACGTGTGGCGTCTGAAAGTAAATACAGTAACAAGCGCCATCTACAGAACCAGTGCAGGTTGGAGGACCAACAATTTAACACAGAAAATAGTACAAACGGAGCGTAAAAAAAGTTCCAAAACTCATCTCTGCCAGGCAACTTTATTCAAGTTCCTACTGAATCAGAGTGTATATTCAAATATCCTGTTAGCGCTTCTCAAAAAGGGTTTCATTTATATTAACAATGTATATCTTATACACAGCCGCATTCTCATTAACCCTCACTTTACATTTGCGGTCCAACACAAATTAAGGGAGGGGTGTACAAGAGTCTACGTAAACAGAAATAAAGATATGTAGCAGAAGTGGTAAAAGCATTCTATTCTACGGCTACTGTGTATCAACATGCACATTTCAGTGTGTATCAAGTTGGCATCTTCCCAAAAATTGCATCCACAGGATTTGATAAATTACCAAGTAAAAATGTTTTAAAATCTAAAGCAAAGCAAATAAATCCAAACATTTCTGCACACTACAATGTCAACCCAGTTTACAGAAACCAACAAAGACCACAACATACAGACTAAACCTTGATGAGAAGTAGAAAACACCCCCCCCCCCCCCCCACCCCACACAAATAAATGCTTCCACACCCAGACAGACAGACACACACACCACTCCCATCACCATTTTCCTTCAATCCCAACAGGCTGGGGGGGGGGGGGTGTTTGATGTTAGCAACCTTCCTTTGTGACCTCTGAACCAGACAACCATTGGCTGCAACCTGGAGGCTCTGGGGCAACAGGAGTGTGGAGGCTTTTGTTGTATGTGCAAACACGTGTGATAAGTATGTGTGAGGAAATCTGTTGCATGGATATTACTACATATACAGCATGAGCTGGTATGTCCACCACATCTGTGGTTACATGTGCTGGTCCTTTCGCCCACAAAAGCACTACTGCCATTTTTAGCATTGCACCACTGAGGGGACGCTTTGAAGACGCCCAGTTTATTAGTAAGCACTGAAGTGTTTACTGAGGAGTATATTTCCCAATGTTGCCGCTGGCAACGATCCACAGCTGGAAACTTATGCCAGGGCGGTGGAACCTCAGCCTCAGTCATGCCTTAGTCCACCTCCTCCATGTTGCTGTAGGACAGAGCAGCACATTCTCCAGAGTGTCCAAACAGCTCAGAGGTCACCTCTGGGGTCAGCGGAGGGGGTCCTTCAGGGTCCAGGTTGGTCCCAAAGAGTGCCTGGCTAGAGGCCTGTAAAATAAACCAGTGTTACAAATCATGCTTTTCTCTGGATCAGCTCACTTTCAGGAAGACCAGGCCCGTCTTATCTGTAAACAATCCAAAACCAAAAGCACTGGACTGACCCATTCCTTGCAGACACAAAACAAAACTCAGTTCCAATTGGCTGGACAATTTCCATGTTTGAAATAACATCCAAAAGATTCCAGAGAGAAACTGATTGAAAAATAATATTCATTAAGACAGCATAAAGGTTGACATTTTATTTTGAAAAGCAGTACAAGTGTTGGTTTATTGGGGCAGCATTGAGATAGAAGGACCTGTACGCTTTATTGCTGGGAAATGTCCCACTTTCTTTTAAAATAAAATATTCCATTGACAGAGCGATTTTAAGATTACGATTTTACAATTAAGATTACATTTACATTTAAAATCGTACAATTTCTATACAGCGTATACAAGCAATCTTGAAAATATTTATGCTATAAAATATACACTTCCTTACATCAATAGCTTTCACTTTACACCCACAACCATAGGGAATCTTTGCCATCTGTAGGTAGCCTAGATCATTCACATATCCTGGGTCGACAGTTCACTGAGACAGAGAGTAAATGCATTTTAAATAAGATGAAATACGTACTGCATACCATCACGCTCGGATAAACCACTGTGAGACATACTGGGCATTTAAAGCTGATAGTGAATATACCTGGCCTCTAAACCCACTCACAAGGGGGAGCGTTATGACAGAATGCACTGTGATATCCCTGAGACTTGAACATATTACTACAACACTATTACAGAGGTTAGTCCATATACCAGCAACACAGATAATCATTAAATGTAGCAAATTTCATTGATATTTGGACGGCATCTCCCTTCTAATGACCTGACGTCACTTCTAAACTCAGCTTCATACTGTACATCAGCGCACGTATTATTTTGCTCAAACAGTCGTAAAGCTCTGACATAGCTAGCTACTTCACAAAAAAAAACTTAATGCAAAGCAGCACATTAAAGGTTAAACAATTAAAAATGGCTTTCATTTAGTATGACAGGGATAAGGAAAACGTACGGACAGCAGGGTTGGGCTCTATTTGCACATAATCTCTTGCACATCTAGCATTCCAGTGTTAATACTATTGTAATTATTTTGCACTATAGCCTATTTATTGCCTTACCTCCATAACTTGATACATTTGCACACACTGTATATATATTTTCTGTTGTATTTTTGACTTTGTGTTTTTTACCCCATATGTAACTCTGTGTTGTTGTTTTTAATCGCACTGCTTTGCTTTATCTTGGCCAGGTCGCAGTTGTAAATGAGAACTTGTTCTCAACTGGCTTACCTGGTTAAATAAAGGTTAAATAAATAAAGAAATTTAAAAAATTCCAATTGAAGGCAGTCAATTCAGGAAGTAAACAAAAATTGCAATCCAATCATCTAAAAAAGGGCATTTATTTTCAATGACTTCTCAATAAACTGAAAAGTAAAAGCTATTTATTTCAAAAGTTCACACATTTCTGAATTTTAAATTCAAATCATTTCCTGAATTAACGGCCTTCAATTAGAATTGAGCCCAACCCTGGTGGACAGAAAGCAATAAAACTGCTGAATTAAGAGCTTACCATTGACAACATAAAATCAAAAATAAAATCAGCAACGTGACAAACAAGCAAAAGGCACATAATAGCTTACAGTAAGTCTAAACACTCTGTATTCATTGAGAAGGCAAACACACATTTTAGCTGTCTTCAGGTTACAGTATAAAGTCATGACTGAACAAAGCATGCAGTAATGCCCATCATACCATCCTGGGATGGAGCTAAAGGATTACATATCTGTGAATGAGCAGTACTACAATATCTTATTCCCTCACCCACTCAACACTATTACAGTAGGACTTTAACCCTATACCCTAGTTCAAGTCCTCTCAGCAGCATCACTTCTGCAAAATATAGGCCTAGCCATTCAGAAAATTTGCATTTCATATTTTAGTACTAAAAACCTACATGTGAGAGAGACTTGGCATGGACACAAATAAGGGGAGGATAAGTTAAAGGCCTGTTGGGTTGAAGTATGCTTGAACTACAATTTAGCGTAGATTATACGGACATAAGTTATGGACTGCGGTATATAATAAGGCCAAGTCTTGCTGAGGAACGTTCCTAGTAGACGCTACTAGGCTTGATTAATGGATATGCTATGTATAATTTAGTTTTACATTTTTAATGTGTTCAGCAGCATATTGATTTATAGGCCATCTAAAAAAAAAAAACTGTTTTTTATATTGGCATGGATAGGTCATTAGGCTTTTCATTTCTTAGTGTATAAGCGTACGTGTGTATGTGTGGGGTGTGATGATGGCCACTTAGCCCCAGTTGGCTCTGTAGAGTAGGTTCAGTAACAACGCTAGTAAAGCAGCCAAGGTACCCAGGACGAAATATCGGACGCAGTCGTCGTCGGAATAATTCAAGATCCTTTGGAGCAGCAGCAGCCGCCGCACCTGCCCCTCCACCCCCTCCACCCTCCTGGCTGCTCTTCTCCTCCCCAGCCCGGGACGGAACAGGCCCCGGCGGCCCTCTTCAACACCCTCCTCTTCCTCCTCCAGTTCCTGCCATATCAGAGAGGCCTGCGACGGCGGAAACCTGTGTCAGCTTCTGGGAAAGGATTGGTTGTAAAGCAACGCCACCTCACCACAGCCAGACCTCCAGCAAACCCTCCCCATCCACTGCCCTCTGTCTAATTTATTAACGGTGTCACAGGCCACTGGGTCAAGGACAAGCCAGACTCTTTCAAGGAACAGCATGAGGACACCTCACATCATTATTTTTAACAGTTAGCTAATAGATTAATTAAATCACAGATAATTTGTAACCACAGACAGACTCCCACCCTGAATATAAACTCATGAGCACAAGAAAAACGTACCATACACCCAATCATTTTCACAGGCATTCCACAAAGTTGTGCCTTGATTGTGAATACACACAGCTGTAACTTATTAATCCTGAAGCAATGAACTTTGTTTTCAGCATTTGGACAGAAAACAATGACGCTTAGAAGCCAAAACAAATCAGATGAAAGGGACTTCAGGTTAATAAGTTGAAACATGTGTGCACAGCTTTTCTCCAAGCACCTATTCAATTTAGAAACTATCATAAAACTCTTGATGAACAAACCAATGGCCTAGAGCAATGAAATTAGATCCATCGTCTTTCTCTCATTATAGCTTTAGAAGCAGAATACACATTACCCCTCTGGCAATGGCAACTGAGATCATTTCTCATTTCTCTGAAAGCACCACAAGCAAGCAACCAAATATCACTCCATGAAGAGGAATAGATGAATGAATACAGCATTACATCTCACTCGTGGTAAAAATGTCATCTCAGAACATTTAAATCTACCTCAAAAGAGGGGTTTGGGGTTGAGGGGGAGTCATGTTTGGATCCTGGTATGTCCCTAAGGATGGGGGGGGGTCTCAGCGGTAGAGAATGGCGCCCTCACCTGGCTGGTAGTGGCTCCTGCAGCGGTGGGGGACTCGGCCCCCAGGGGCCCCAGGAAGCGAGCTGGTCGTTCCACGGGGGAGTTGCGGCGGCGGTAGAACAGCACGTACGCATAGCGCGTCACCACCTGGCTCTCCTCCACCATCGTCACCGTGCTGTCATCAAACAGACGCCAGCCTGGGGGGGGGGGAGAGAGGAGAGGGAGGGTGTAGGAAGAGGTGGAGGTAGAGGAGGAAGGTGGAGGAAGGTGGAGGAAGAAGAGGGGGAGGTGGAGGAAGAGGAGGGGGAAGTTTGAAGGTGAGGGAGAGGAGGAAAGAGGTGGAGGAAGAGGTGGAGGAAGAGGGGAGGTGGTGGAGGAAGAGGGGGAGGTAGAGGAGGGGGGAGGTGGACGAAGAGAAGGGGGAGAAAGAGAAGGTGGAGGAAGTAGAGGGAGGTGGAGGAAGTAGAGGGAGGTGGAGGAAGATAAGGTGGAGGAAGTAGAGGAAGAGAAGGTGGAGGAAGTAGAGGGGGGATGTGGAGGAAGAGAAGGTGGAGGAAGTAGAGGGGGGATGTGGTGGAAGAAGAGGAGAGAAGGGGGAAGAAGAGAAGGGGGAGGAAGAGAAGGTGGAGGAAATAGAGGGGGGATGTGGAGGAAGAAGAGGGAGGTGGAGGAGAGAAGGGCAGGTGAGTTCATTTTAACAGTATGAACAGAATATAACATGTTAAACCAGTTTGCCATGGTCACAAAATACAGTATATCCTACTTCATTCAAACAGAGCCACTCACCGACATCACTGCGCTGGCTGTTCTGGGCACTGGGCAGGCGTGCGTAGGCAGTGTAGTGACCTCCGATCATGCCCCCGTAGTGATTAATGACCGCATAGAGGTCATAGATGGGCGGCTGCTGCATGTCGTCCTTCTGACCAATACAGAACTTACTGAGGTCCAGGTTCCTGAAAGACAAGAAAACCCCCCCCAAGTCATTGAGTGTATGGTCAGTGTGAGTAAGTGACTAATATGAGAAGTTGTGTTTATAATATGTAATGATATGTACCTGACGGGGAAGTCGACCATGTCGTTGATCTTGTCCCTCCAGATGAAGCTGCGGAAGGAGAAGCGTTTGAGCTGGATGATGAGGACGTTGGGCAGACGCCACAGCAGCAGCTGCTTAGAGGCCTCTCTGTGCTGCTGGCACTTTGGACAGTACCTGAGAAAGAGAAAGAGGAGCGAGCAGAGAGAGAGGCAGAGAGAGAGAGAGAGGCAGAGAGAGAGGCAGAGAGAGAGAGCGAGGCAGAGGCAGAGAGAGAGGCAGAGAGAGAGGCAGAGGCAGAGAGAGAGAGGCAGAGAGAGAGAGAGGCAGAGAGAGAGAGAGAGGCAGAGAGAGAGAGAGAGGCAGAGAGAGAGAGAGAGAGAGAGAGAGGCAGAGAGAGAGAGAGAGAGAGAGAGAGAGAGAGAGAGAGAGAGAGAGAGGCAGAGAGAGAGAGAGAGGCAGAGAGAGAGAGAGAGAGGCAGAGAGAGAGAGAGAGAGGCAGAGAGAGAGAGAGAGAGAGGCAGAGAGAGAGAGAGAGGCAGAGAGAGAGAGAGAGGCAGAGAGCGAGAGAGAGGCAGAGAGAGAGAGAGAGGCAGAGAGAGAGAGAGGCAGAGAGAGAGAGAGGCAGAGAGAGAGGGTTAGGGACAGAGAGAAAGAGGGAGAGAATTTCTGTTAGGTGGTGTTTTGATGGATTACAAACCTAACTTAGTACGAGAACAGTCTGAATGTTAATTGTGTATGTGTGTTAGTGCATGGCTTTGTGGGACCGTTTGAATGTTATCTGTGCATGTGCACGTGTGTTAGTGCATGGCTTTGTGTGACTGTAGGGCTACATTTATTTGAGTATGTCCACATGTTAGCGTATGTTGAAGGCTACGTTAATATGCGTGTATGTTCGTACCATGCCTCCTCTGGTGCCAGCACCTCAGGCTTGGTGAAGAGGTTGAGGCACTGCTCCAGGGTGAAGTGTCCAGCCCTGGCCGTCTCGCTGACCGACCCAGGGTCCTCCTCAAACTCCAGCTCCTTGGACCGGACCAGGACATACTCCTTGAGACGCTCGTTGTTCTTCCACACCAGCTCCAGGCTGGAGTCCTCAGGGAGGTCCAGAACTGCCTCTTCTGTGGGGAACACATGACAAACAACAGTAAGACGCTGAAGAACACATATGGTAAAGGAGTTCCATGTTGAATGATGCACAGGAGGGTTTGACCTTTATCCTCCAGTGTCTGCTCCTTGCTGTTGGAGTCGAGGATGGTGATGTAGAACTGAGAGGCGTGGCTGGACGCAGACTCTGATGGTTGCTGGTAGCCTGTCACTGCAGCTAGATACACAAACAGCAGAAAATACAGCCACAAATCACAGAGTGATCCACAGAGGAACGACTTACACAACATGACCAAAAGTATGAGGACACCTGCTCCTCGAACATCACATTCACAAATCATGGCCATTAATATGGAGTTGGTCCCCCCTTTGCTGCTATAAAAGCCTCCACTCTTCTGGGAACGATTTCCACTAGATGTTGGAACATTGCTGTGGGGACTTGCTTCCATTCAGCCACAAGAGCATAAGTGAGATCGGGCATTTTGTTGGGCGATTAGGCCTGGCTCGCAGTCGGCGTTCCAATTCATCCCAAAGGTGTTCGATGGGGTTTAGGGCAGGGCTCTGTGTAGGCCAATTAAGTTCTTCCACACCGATCTTGACAAACCATTTCTGTATGGATCTCGTTTGTGCACGGGGACATTGTCAAACTGTTGCCACAAAGTTGGAAGCACAGAATGGTCTAGAATGTCATTGTATGCTGTAGAGTTAAAATTTCCTATCACTGGAACTAAGGAGCCTGAACCATGAAAAACAGCCCCAGACCATTATTCCTGCTCCACCAAACTTTACAGTTGGCACTATGCATTCGGGCAGGTAGCATTCTCCTGGTATCCACCAAACCCAGATTCGACTGCCAGATGGTGAAGCGTGGTTCATCACTCCAGAGAACGTGTTTGGCGGCGATCTTTACACCACTCCAGCCGATGCTTGGCATTGTGAATGGTGACCTTAGGCTTGTGTGCTGCTGCTTGGCTCCCGATGAACAGTTCTTGTGCTGACGTTGCAACCGAGGACAGACGATTTTTACGTGGTACGTGCTTCACCACTCGGTGGTCCCGTTCTGTGAGCTTGTGTGGCCTACCACTTCACGGCTGAGCCGTTGTTGCTCCTAGACGTTTCCACTTCTCAATAACAGCACTTACAGTTGACCGTGGCGGCTCTAGCAGGGCAGAAATTTGACAAACTGACTTGTTGGAAAGGTGGCATCCTATGACGGTGCCACGTTGAAAGTCACTGAGCTCTTCAGTAAGGCCATTCTACTGCCAATGTTTTACTCTGGAGATTGCATGGCTGTGTGCTCGATTTTATACACCCATCAGCAACGGGTGTGGCTGAAATAGCCGAATCCACTAATTTGAAGGAGTGTCCACATAATTTTGTATATATATAGTGTATCTATGATCAGGTGAAAAAAATATTTCTCCATATGATCAGTTGAGAAATCTCATACTATTGAGATGTTGAGATGCTTGCCTTTACCTTCTGGCCTGACAGCTTTCTCACAGGAGGTCTCCTTCTCTCCCTGGGAGTCCTGGGAGCCAGAGGAGGGCTCAATGAAACCTGAGTCTGTGGTGTGGGTGGAGAGGGCGTCTGGGTCTCCGGCTGAGAGTGCCGAGGCCTGGGCTGTCTCTAGTGGAGACTCAGGGACCAGAGAGGAGCTCTCCTGCTCAGAGTCCCCTGCCCCACCCCCAACGCCCCTGGCCTCATCCCCTGGCCCCACACCTTCAGAGATCTCTGCTGGAGGAGGAAGGTCAGCCCGGCACTGGAGGACCTCTGGGGACGTCCTGCCAGACTGAAAGGGAGGCTGGAACACGTTCACCGAATACCTACACAGAGATATGGGGAAAAGGGTGAGACCACATTGTAATCAGGTGACAGTCCAAAAAATGTCAAAGCAGCAAGTTGTATTGACATCTAAAGAGCAGCATTCATATCATCCATCAATTCCAGCGATCCCAATGGTACCTTGAGTATCCTTCCAGCAGCTGGGACAGACGGGCGTAGGTGAGTCTGGACTCAGGGACGCTGACCAGGAAGGGAAGCCCCACATTCTCCATGTTGGGGCGACACAGAACCTTGTGGTTGGACCAATGTTTTTTCTGGCAAACTCTGAAACATGAAGGAAAAAAGTTAGGTTGGATTAAAAACTAAACGGATTCATTTTTTATTCATGAATCATTTAGGAGAACAGGAAATAGTTCTGAAATAGTTATCCTGTGTCATTGTGTGTTATTATTGGGATATTTCCTCATTAATCGCCTCTGCGTCATTAGCGCCAGGCAGCAGACATTTATTTAGTGTGTTGACTCACTGGTTGCAGTAGCCAACACGGTAGCAGCGGGTGCAGCGCTTCAGTTTCTCTTCCTCCGAGAGAGGAGGCTTCAGGCAGGCAGCACACTTAGAGATTGGGATACTGGGGACCTGAGGCCTCTGGACGGGGGGACAGGGAGACAGATGAGCTGAACACAGAGACAGACACTAGGTAACACACTAGGGACTTGTGTTATAGTTCCGGAAGGTTCGAATAGGACGGCAAGGAAGGCTGCTGGACATTTACCTGCTGGACTCTGAGCAGCACCACCCTCTCCTTGGCCAGCTCTTTAGACAGCACCTCGAAGCAGAAGAGCATGTCTGAGGAGGAGACTGTGTCCAGGGAGTGGGATGGGAGGAAGATCCGATGGAAGCGACTCTTCACTACCTCAGCCAGTCTCAGGTTCTCTGCCTTGATCCTCACACTCCTAGAGATGGACTCCAGGACCTCAGCTGTGCTCGAGTTATCTTTACTCACACTCACAAGGAACTGACACACACCAGAATCAGAGGAAGCAGACTTGGTCAAATAAATCAGTCAAATCAAATAATAAACCGAAGCCATCTGCTATCTGAATGAAACCAATATGTCATCTTACCTTCATGGGTTTCTTGTGAGGCTCTTTAGCAAAGTAGAACACTGTGAGGACCTTCTGCTTCTGGGGCAGGGGCACGGGAAGGTAGAGGAAGGGGTCAAAGGTTATGGAAACCTAGAGAGAGAGAGGGAAGGACATTTGAACTTTTCAAAACAGGTCAAGTAGAACTTCCTATCGCAGCACTAAATAAATTAGTTTCTTCCACTACAACACAGCCAGCCACCAACACCAATCCTCAATTCGTCTAATAACTCTGATGGGTCCATTTTTCTCCATTACTGAATTAGGTTTCCCTCCATTGCAGCTTAACAGCCAGGCCCCAAGTCTCAAATCATCTGCATCATATTAACTCAGAGTCTAAGCCCTGTCTAAACCAGGGGAGGGGGGTTTCTACTAAGCTATATGGAATTGTTTTAAGAAGGTCATACCAAGGATCAATTAGCTATTTGATTTTGAAAAATATATATATTTGATGAAATTTTTTTTGGGGGGGGTCTTACTGCTTTTAGCCCATGTATTTAAACTAGGGGTGTAACGATTCGTTTTAACAACGATTCGATTTGTATCACGATTCGTGGTTGTCGATATGATTCAAGGACGATATTGGTTCATTTAGAACGATACGATCCGAAACGATTCAGTGACTTGAAATCGATTCAGTAACCTTTTAGCCAAAAATTCAACCAGTGTGACTGAAATAAATACCTGGATACTGGACAGTGCAGGTGAAGTTTCCTAGATTCCTGTTTCTTGTAAGGACCGCAATGGTGGCTTGATAATTTCTCGCTCGTCGGCTTCTCCTCTGTCGTCCGCCATGCTATGTTTTGTTGTCTTTGCGCCGCTGTTGGCGCGATGACGTCACGGATAGGCAGACTGAATCGAGTAATGTTTAAAGCCTTTATCATTAAAAGTGCTAAGAAAAAACATCCATATAAAGTCTGACGTGCTTAAATCCAATGGGTTATTTCCTAGTATCGATACAATCGATTTATTACATTTTAAAACGATGTTAGATCGATATATGTTGTCCAAAAGGCCAACTCGCCGAGCACAGATCGATGTAGTTGGATCATAGGAATATAAATCGATACATCGATGTAGTAGATGGATCGTTACACCCCTAATTTAAACCCATATTTTTGGCACTAAACAGTCTCCATATACAGTATACTTCCATTCATTTTTTCAACTGTTACCGGGGGACCTTCAGACGAGTCTTGTGAGGCCTGTGGGCGTCCTAGAGCAAAACAACAGACATGTACATCTTCGTGAGAATCTCACATTTTAGTGTAGCCCAAACGGTTTGGATGTTACAGACGATTCTGCGAGAAGACCAGTTTTCGGGATGTCTCATGGTCTGACAAACACCGCTCTAGCTTTGTCACCTTTCACCGCGAGATGCGGAAGTGCGACATAGTCGAATGCAGCGGATTGAGACGCATCCAATGCAAAAAAAAAACGGATACCTTTAGCTTAAACTAACAGATCTTTATGGGGATTTGTTATTATTATGCTAATTCGATTTCAGCAGACATCGATCTTAGGGGGTTAAATGCCCATTATCATGACACCTAAGGGGCAGACATGCCTAAAAACAACAGTCAGGGTCTGTTTTCAGGAGTGGACGGCCGTAGCAAACAGAAGTACTATGTGGTTTCATCCCAGTGAGTTTGACTGATAAACTGAAAGACCAGAAACACCTCCCAGTCCCACTGAGCCTCAATAAAAAAAAACACAGTTGAACATGAACACCCAGATATAGTCAGACAGGTGTTATTGGGAATTGCAATAATTCCCCTGTTTGTGTCTTACCTTGGTGCACATGGGGCAGACAAGCTTGGATTTGTACTGGCCCTGGAAGAGGTCTACAATGAACGAGTCGTTTCTCATCTTGTGCCTCTGCCACGCCTCATCTGCCACCACCTGTTAAAACAGACACACCATGTCACAACTGGACCTGAAGGGAACCGTGACACAGCAGTGTCGTTATGAGTACGACTGCCTCTGTATTGATTGCCGTTTGGGGTTTTAGGCTGGGTATCTGTAAAGCACTTTGTGTCATCTGCTGATGTAAAAAGGCCTTTATAAAAAAAAATTTGATTAATTGAGTATGGTGCTGCTCAAACCTCTATTTCACCCACCTCGTCCAGCCGTCCGTCTGAGTCCACTGTCTCTGTGTAGGGCTTGTTCTGGATGCGGTTCAGGTCCTCGTGGAGCCCATCCAGGAGGAAGGCCATGAACTCCTGGGCATCGTGCTGGGCATAGCCTGTAAACTGACTGGCCTTACTGGCCACGATCGCCTGGAGAATAAAGACAAAACATCTTACTGGCCACGATCGCCTGGAGAATAAAGCCAAAACATCTTACTGGCCACGATCGCCTGGAGAATAAAGCCAAAACATCTTACTGGCCACGATCGCCTGGAGAATAAAGCCAAAACATCTTACTGGCCACGATCACCTGGAGAATAAAGTCAAAACATCTTACTGGCCACGATCGCCTGGAGAATAAAGCCAAAACATCTTACTGGCCACGATCACCTGGAGAATAAAGTCAAAACATCTTACTGGCCACGATCGCCTGGAGAATAAAGCCAAAACATCTTACTGGCCACGATCGCCTGGAGAATAAAGCCAAAACATCTTACTGGCCACGATCACCTGGAGAATAAAGCCAAAACATCTTACTGGCCACGATCGCCTGGAGAATAAAGCCAAAACATCTTACTGGCCACGATCACCTGGAGAATAAAGCCAAAACATCTTACTGGCCACGATCACCTGGAGAATAAAGCCAAAACATCTTACTGGCCACGATCGCCTGGAGAATAAAGCCAAAACATCTTACTGGCCACGATCACCTGGAGAATAAAGCCAAAACATCTTACTGGCCACGATCGCCTGGAGAATAAAGCCAAAACATCTTACTGGCCACGATCACCTGGAGAAAAGATGAGAAGACTAAAGGCTGTACTGTAACCCTAATACTGGGTGCTTGGTTTAAATATGTGTGGAGGGCATGATGGTGTTGTGGTAGCTCAGTTGGTAGAGAATGGCGCTTGCAACGCAAGGATAGTGGGTTCAATTCCCAGGACCACGCATATGTAAAAATGTATTCATGCAAGACTAAGGCGATTTGGGTTATTTGGGCATCTGCTAAATGGCATATATTATACTATTATATATTATTAAATAACAGGAGGGAGTTAAAGACAGGACTCTCAGGAGAGTGGATTGTCACCTTTAACTTAGAGGGCTGGAAAGCATGGTGGGTACCCTTCCACAACGCCCGCAGCAGCACAGCGAACCCGATGGCCAGCCGACCACCTGTCCCCAACGGGTTATTACAGTTGATCTCATTCTCAAAAGCCCGGTCTGCAAAGACGGGGAGAGAACACAGTTAATGTGGTTTAATATCAGTCACTGAAGTTTCATAAATTGACTTGCATGTTGAAACATTTTTTATTAGAAAATACTTTATTCCCTACAACGTTACATTTCATTTTTATATTTACATCTCCAGAGACATATTTCATAAAGGATTTTAAAAAGTGATCAGCTTAAACAACGAATGACAGACAGGAGGAAAGATGAAGATCAGAGGAGCTGACCATGAAAGTAGTCCCTGAGTTCCCGGGTGTTGGACAGAGACTGGATGACACTGTTCATGAAGCAGGTGTTGCCCAGGTTGACCAGGCCTGTGAAGCCTGGCAGACACACCTTCTCCTCCTCCTCCTCCTCCTCCTCCTCAACGCTGCGCTGGCTGCCAGCAGGAGGAGCGTGGGTCATGGGCTGGACCATGCAGGTGGGCTTGGGCTTAGGGATGAAATTCCATGAATCAAATCAACTTTATAAAGCCCTTTTTACATCAGCAGTTGCCACAAGTGCTGTACTGATACCCAGCCTAAAACCCCAAAGAGCAAGCAAAGCAGAGGCAGAAGCACAGTGGCCTGGAAAAACACCAACCCTCAAGGCTCATAGGATAACATGATAAAGAAATATGATTCCTTCCCCCTACTCATTATTCTCTCTCTCCCCCTCTCTCTCTCTCTCTCCCCCCTCACCGTGACTACAGGCTCCTGTTTGATGGGGACATGGTCTGAGACGGTGCGGGCTGACACACTGTCCAGGCCTCCGTCCTCTGTCCGAGGGGGCTTGGGTTTCTCCTCCCCCACCCGGGGGGGCTCCTCCTTGGCAGGGAGGGTGTGCTGGCTGCTGCCCGGCTGACTCGTCTGAGAGGACGGTCCGGAGGGCACAGCAACCTTGGCGCCACCCACTGCACCTTAAACAGAGGAGGATGAGCTTGTGGTCAACGACAAACGACTGTCAGGACCAAGAGAAGCACATTGCATACGGCCAAGTGAACGGAATGGCCCTGTGCACTTGAGATTCCTTTAATTCACTACTAGAAACGTGACAGTGCCTACCTGCTGGAAAACTTGTAAAAGTAGTACACCAACTACATCTATGCCTACTAGCATTGTAAAGTATATCAAGAGATACTAGCACCAGTAAAATGACAGATATTACAAGTTAAGGACATAACCTAGGCACTGCAGTTCTGCACTGACACTCAGACCCGTTGGCTTGTGAGAGCAGCACACTGAGTTACTGGATGAGTTTCAGTGCTCAGATTCCTGTCCGTAGTGCTGCCTTGAATGTAAACACCCACATGCCTGCCTATCACAGTCACGCATAACATTTACACACTGAGTAGATCAAACATTAGGAACACCTTCCTAACATTGAGTTGCCCTCAGAACAGCCTAAATTAAAATCGGGGCATTGGACTCTACAAGGTGTCGAAAGTGTTCCACAGAGATGCTGGCCCATGACTCAAATGCTTCCCACAGTTGTGTCAAGTTGGCTGGACGTCCTTAGGGTGGTGGACCATTCTTGATACACACGGGAAACTGTTGAGAGTGAAAAACCCAGCAGCGTTGCAGTTCTTGGCGCAAACCGGTGCGCCTGGCACCTACTACCACAACACGTTCAAAGGCACTTAAAAAAACCCATTGTAAAGTGGTTATCCCACTGGCTATAAGGTGAATGCACCAATTTGTAAGTCGCTCTAGATAAGAGCGTCTGCTAAATGACGTAAATGTAATGTAAATGTTAATAATTTTGTCTTGCCCATTCACCCTCTGAATGGCACACATACACAACCCATGTCTCAATTGTCTCAAGGCTTAAAAATCCTTCTTTAACTTCATCTACACTGATTGAAGTGGATTTAATAAGTGACATCAATAAGGGATCATAGCTTTCACCTGGTCAGTCTATGTCATGGAAAGAGCAGGTGTTCTTAATGTTTTGTACACTCATATATTAGGTCCACACATCCTGGTATCAACCCTCCCACGTAATTCACATGCTTAAAGACACATTAGGACAAGCTCTAATGGTTTCCTAGGATACTGGTTAGACCTACAGTCAGTTACAGTCAATTGGTTCAACTGAAACGCGGCCAGTCAGTGTGCTCCTCAAACAGCAATATAAAGTAAGTCAGTTAATACATTTGTGTGGAAGCCATTGTGTGTGTAATATTTATAAGGGCCTGCTATATTTCAAACTGTGTGACAGCTAGTGTAACAGATGTCTATAACGTGTGCAGTAGAAGCCAGGCAGCAGGAAGACCTTGTGTTGTGGGGGCCTCCAGGCCCCCCCAGCGCTGGCTGTGCCTCTTCTTCAGGGTGATGTCTAAACGGGACGGGGTGAAGGCGTACGTAGACTGCTCAGGCTGGATGAGGTTCCTGCAACAGAGGATCCCAGCTTGTCAGACTCATGGTCTCAATGAAAACCAAGGGGCCGTGTAAACATATCAATAGAAATGCCACAAACTCACAGACCAAGTTGGACTTCGAAGTCTTACCTGAGTTTGACTTGCCACTTAAAGACCGTATTCGCTCCGCAGTCTGCATGAAGGCGCAAGAAATTTGCATCGCTGTTTGAAAGGGAAGAGGGTTCAGTAAGCCGGAAACACCACTAAAATGTAATCAAGATCCACTAAGGCCACCGAGGTGAAAGGTCAGAAGGACTAAGTTACCTGGTCTGGAAGAGGAGTGTGAAGTCCTGTTCCCTGAAGATCACCCTGACCGTCTCTCTGAAGATGCCCTTCATGTACACGTTGACCACCATCAGGTCTGTCCCTTTCTCGTACGAGTCGTTCTTCAGCAACTTCAGGTTCACCATTGGCTCTGGAACTGCTAAAAGATAACCACAGCGTCACGTTTCAGATCACTGTATGCAGACCACGGACTCTATCCTCACGGCAACTGATCTGTCATTTCTCTCACAAACCACAGTACTATAGCCATGTTTCTGCATTGAGCTATCCTGACAAATTATTTGCGTGACAAAAATGTTCACTTCAAATCAGATTCGTGAATTTCAGCGTCCTTTTGAGATGTCCACTGACCATCCTCCTGCTTCATCTCCAGAGGTTCCTCTTTAGACCTGTCCCTCTTCTCCTCCTCTGTGCTGCTGCTGCTGCTGGGGGAATCAGCCTGCTTGGTGGGTGTTGCAGTCATAGGCTCCCCTGATCCTGACCGTTTGGTTGGTGTTAGTCTCTCAGTGGCCTGGTCAGCCTCATTCTGAGACGCTCTCACTAGCGTCTCAGAGTCAGTCCTCTCAGCCTCCCCTGGCCTCTCTGTTCTGTTGGTGTTTGTGGAGGCTCCAGCCTTGGGGCTGAACCCAGCAGTGGACACAGTTGCTGCCGGTACGATTACCTCTTCTGCCCCAGCCTTGAAATCAGACTCTGGGGCCTTCTTATCCTCCATCTAAAACAATAATGGGCGTTTACAATCAGATGCAGAGCAGCAGATAATCACAAACAAATTTGAACCCACACAGTACTCAGTGCCTGGTGAGATGGTGCAGTCTAGAGAAACTGGGACTCACCTGAATTTTCAACTCCTGCTGCGTGTGGCTGACGGCTACCTCAGGTGTTGTACCCTCATGGCCGTTTCCTAGCAGCTCAGCTCGATTGTCACCAGCTGTAGATGTCTGTGGGTCCCGGCCAGTGGCAGTGGGGCTGTGTGGTTTCCCATTGGCTGTGGACTTGGGGTGTGTATCCCTGGGTGTATCTGAGGTGGGGTCCTTTGGGGGACGGACGGTGCGCTTGGCACTGGGCTCCTGAGGCAGGTCCCCTTTACTGACACTGACAGGCTTGGTCTGCCCCTCTTCTGCAGCCTTCACCCCAGCCTCCGGCCTGTCAGCTGGTTTGTTGTTCATGGTGCGTTTGACACCGCGCTCTGCTTTGCTACGCCTCTGTTCGCTCTGTGCCGGTGGAGCAGAAGGCTGGGTGGACAGTTTGGGCTTGTCTGCCATCTCCGGGACAGATTTCTCTGGCTTTACCAGCGGCTTTACCAGCGGCGGCTGTTTCTGGTCTTTGCCGTTCTTGGCCTCCACGTTCACAGGCTGCTTCTCTTTTTTATTTTGCTACAGAGAGAAGACACAAAATGTTGCAGATTTTCTATGTATTGCTTTAGGAATTGTGTTGAAACCTTCGCAAGGGATAGGCAATAGGCATACAAAAAGATGGCAGTTGATGCTATTCCATGAGAGACCCATATGCTCAATTACAGCAGGGAGGGCTGCTGGCAGACTCACCATAAGGGAAGGCCAGGAGTGGAAGGGGATCTTCTTGTGCATGACCAGAAGGAGGAAGCCACCCTTCTCTTTGTACTGCACTTTGCTGCAGGAGCCCTCAATCTCCTCATGCAGATGACAGTCCCACTGGCGCCCATCTGAAGAGAGAGCAGTCACGGGCCATCAGACTAGCTCGAATGCTGCATGGTCACAGTGAAAGACTAAACGCCATGCAGATCAAAGACACGTACACACACTCCCTCATTCAAACGCCATCTCCGCACATACACACTTAAAACGGACATGTAGCCTATACAAGCATCACATACACTTGGGCTATAAAGACATGTAGGTGGCCTAGTTAGTTTGAGGTGTGTGTAGCTTGTGATCTGACCTGGGAAGTGGGCCTGACAGTCCGTGTCGGTGAAGGTAGTGGCGACGTCCTCCACCCTCTGCACCCCGTCTCCACAGCGCAGCCTCACGATCACCTCATTTGCATTCTGCTTCCAGTCCACAAACACATCTACACAGCACCGAACGAGCAGAGACAAAACAGTCTGTCAGAGGCCTACCACAAGGATCACCTGCAAAATAGAACACTTTGTCCATAGCACATGCTGTGACGGTGTTAGGCAAGTACACAAATCAACCTAGAATGGTCTACAACAGATCAGCATAGTTTGTCTCAGAGGACTAGATTAGGGTTGAATATTTTACCGGTATTTTACAAAACTGTTCCATCCCGAGAATAAATCCCGGTATTTTTCAGGTCATGCATGTGCCATGTATGCGAGTTCAGCTCAGTCTACTACAGAGCTCATGTTCACCATTACTACAGACTATCTCGTTTATTTCCCCCCTCTCACACACATACTGTATACAATTATCTCCCCCTCTCCTCCTTCCTGAGCCTCTCTCTCCCCTCCTTCCTGAACCGCTCTCACACACACAAGCTGTAGAATGACCCAGGCAACACCGCACCCTCTACAGCTGGGATCCCAGTCAGGTTGTATTCCATGTGACCCCCCTCTCCATAAACCCTGCTACGGTCCACTATGATTTTACCATAGTATTGACATTTGTCCTTCTTTGAACAAACTGCCAAATTACTCTTACCAATAGGGTAGTCCGTGGTGTCTTTCACTTGTGGTTTCTATAAATTGTTGAACGGCCTGTCACTTGCACATAGTTACATATACATTGAAAGTATGATATGTATTTTACTGATGTGTTACACCGCTAAAATATGAAAGAAACTGGGGAGGTGCTCGGTGCGTATCAGTGAATGGCATAGACAACAGCCAAGGCATTGGAAGGACACAAAGGATATAGTGTGGACAATGGGACCGAGGGTAGCTAGATGAGGCAAGAGGAGGATGCTGTGTGGGTGGAGACTCATGCCGGCCGGTCAGCCCTCTGAATTGAATGGGCTAATGTGTTCTGGTCGGAGAGAGCAGAGCAGGAAGAGGCACAGCAGCTTTCTCTCGTGACCTTGACAAAGCCTGTTTCCCTAGGTCTGGCCTTACATCAGCTAGGATTACAACTCTTCAGCATCAGCACATGATACCTACCTACAGCAGCTATTAGCCAGTGTTTCCCCTATATGCATTTAGCAAGAGGGCGGCCTCTAAAACCACGCTATTGGCCACACTTTATTAGCAAACATGAATGGCTGGTGATCATGCATGAGCTCACTCAATCAGCGATCACATCTCAATTTCAGACACAATACTTAGACATGCAAGATGCCGCCGACAGGCATGGCAGCTCTGCTTCTAGCTCCTAAGCAACTTTGCAGTTTTTTGTTTGTGTGTGTTATTTCTTAAATTATTAGCCCAGAAGAAAATATTATTTCTTATAAGCATTTCGCTACACCCGCAATAACATTTGCTAAATATGTGTATGTGACCAATACAATTTGATAGCTGCTGTACATTTGCTCAGCAGTGGGTCTTGTACTAGATATTCTTACTCAGTATAATATGTTCAAGTTCTTCTTCAAGGGGTTATGGGAAGTGATATTTCTTGCATCAGCATGTTTACCTGTGAGGATAAACAGAGCCATCTTTCACATACCATTGTTCCATTACAAACTGAAAGCAACATGACCGAAGATGACGCATTGTAACACAAAGAAAAGACATGAGGCCTACACAAACATGTTACATGACCTGTTCTATATTCTACAATGAAAGAGAAGGCTGCAAATGACTAACATCTTACTGGAGGATGTTAAACAAAAATGTGTTGCCTCTTCGCTAAAGGCAAACACTGCATAGATGACACAAAGCAAACTTGAAGTACCGTTCAACACCTCGAGTCACCCCCATTTATCATCAGGTTTTTACATTGAGATGTTATGTCATACACAAATTAAAATATAGGCTCAACATAAGGGCTGTGTTTAAACAGGTAGCCCAATTCTGATATTCCCCACCCCCAACTGGTCTTTTGACAAATCAGATCAGCTCAATAACATATATTTTTTTAAAGACCTGATGTGAAAAGATCTGATGTGATTGGCCAAATCAAAAATAGTCACATACATATATTTTGCATATGTTATCGCAGGTGCAGGGAAATGCTTATGTTTCTAGCTCCAACAGTGCAGTAACACCCAACAATACAGAACAAATCCCCAATCCCCAAAATGTAAATAAATATCAGAACGAGCAATGTTAGATGCGGAGTATAAATAAATATAATGGTGTGAATAGACAGTATATGAATAGAAAAGGTGTTTACAGCAGTAGTTGTATAGGACGAACCTTGACTAGAATACAGTATATACAGTGGGGGAAAAAAAGAATTTAGTCAGCCACCAATTGAGCAAGTTCTCCCACTTAAAAAGATGAGAGAGGCCTGTAATTTTCATCATAGGTACACGTCAACTATGACAGACAAAATGAGAAAAAAAAATCCAGAAAATCACATTGTAGGATTTGTAATGAATTTATTAGCAAATTATGGTGGAAAATAAGTATTTGGTCACCTACAAACAAGCAAGATTTCTGGCTCTCACAGACCTGTAACTTCTTCTTTAAGAGGCTCCTCTGTCCTCCACTCGTTACCTGTATTAATGTCACCTGTTTGAACTTGTTATCGGTATAAAAGACACCTGTCCACAACCTCACATAGTCACACTCCAAACTCCACTATGGCCAAGACCAAAGAGCTGTCAAAGGACACCTGAAACAAAATTGTAGACCTGCACCAGGCTGGGAAGACTGAATCTGCAATAGGTAAGCAGCTTGGTTTGAAGAAATCAACTGTGGGAGCAATTATTAGGAAATGGAAGACATACAAGACCACTGATAATCTCCCTCGATCTGGGGCTCCACGCAAGATCTCACCCCGTGGGGTCAAAATGATCACAAGAACGGTGAGCAAAAATCCCAGAACCACACGGGGGGACCTAGTGAATGACCTGCAGAGAGCTGGGACCAAAGTAACAAAGCCTACCATCAGTAACACACTACGCCGCCAGGGACTCAAATCCTGCAGTGCCAGACGTGTCCCCCTGCTTAAGCCAGTACATGTCCAGGCCCGTCTGAAGTTTGCTAGAGTACATTTGGATGATCCAGAAGAGGATTGGGAGAATGTCATATGGTCAGATGAAACCAAAATATAACTTTTTGGTAAAAACTCAACTCGTCGTGTTTGGAGGACAAAGAATGCTGAGTTGCATCCAAAGAACTCCATACCTACTGTGAAGCATGGGGGTGGAAACATCATGCTTTGGGGCTGTTTTTCTGCAAAGGGACCAGGACGACTGATCTGTGTAAAGGAAAGAATGAATGGGGCCATGTATCGTGAGATTTTGAGTGAAAACCTCCTTCCATCAGCAAGGGCAGTGAAGATGAAACGTGGCTGGGTCTTTCAGCATGACAATGATCCCAAACACAGCGCCCGGGCAACGAAGGAGTGGCTTCGTAAGAAGCATTTCAAGGTCCTGGAGTGGCCAAGCCAGTCTCCAGATCTCAACCCCATAGAAGATCTTTGGAGGGAGTTGAAAGTCCGTGTTGCCCAGCGACAGCCCCAAAACATCACTGCTCTAGAGGAGATCTGCATGGAGGAATGGGCCAAAATACCAGCAACAGTGTGTGAAAACCTTGTGAAGACTTACAGAAAACGTTTGACCTGTGTCATTGCCAACAAAGGGTATATAACAAAGTATTGAGAAACTTTAGTTATTGACCAAATACTTATTTTCCACCATAATTTGCAAATAAATTCATTAAAAATCCTACAATGTGATTTTCAGGATTTTTTTCTCATTTTGTCTGTCATAGTTGACGTGTACCTATGATGACAATTACAGGCCTCTCTCATCTTTTTAGTGGGAGAACTTGCACAATTGGTGGCTGACTAAATACTTTTTTCCCCCACTGTACATACAGTGAGGGAAAAAAGTATTTGATCCCCTGTTGATTTTGTACGTTTGCCCACTGACAAAGAAATGATCAGTCTATAATTGTAATGGTAGGTTTATTTGAACAGTGAGAGACAGAATGACAACAAAAAAATCCAGAAAAACACATGTTATAAATTGATTTGCATTTTAATGAGGGAAATAAGTATTTGACCCCCTCTCAATCAGAAAGATTTCTGGCTCCCAGGTGTCTTTTATACAGGTAATGAGCTGAGATTAGGAGCACACTTAAAGGGAGTGCTCCTAATCTCAGCTTGTTACCTGTATAAAAGACACCTGTCCACAGAAGCAATCAATCAGATTCCAAACTCTCCACCATGGCCAAGACCAAAGAGCTCTCCAAGGATGTCAGGGACAAGATTGTAGACCTACACAAGGCTGGAATGGGCTACAAGACCATCGCCAAGCAGCTTGGTGAGAAGGTGACAACAGTTGGTGCGATTATTCGCAAATGGAAGAAACACAAAATAACTGTCAATCTCCCTCGGCCTGGGGCTCCATGCAAGATCTCACCTCGTGGAGTTGCAATGATCATGAGAACGGTGAGGAATCAGCCCAGAACTACACGGGAGGATCTTGTCAATGATCTCAAGGCAGCTGGGACCATAGTCACCAAGAAAACAATTGGTAACACACTATGCCGTGAAGGACTGAAATCCTGCAGCGCCCGCAAGGTCCCCCTGCTCAAGAAAGCACATATACAGGGCCGTCTGAAGTTTACCAATGAACATCTGAATGATTCAGAGGAGAACTGGGTGAAAGTGTTGTGGTCAGATGAGACCAAAATTTAGCTCTTTGGCAACAACTCAACTCGCCGTGTTTGGAGGAGGAGGAATGCTGCCTACGACCCCAAGAACAGCTTCCCACCGTCAAACATGGAGGTGGAAACATTATGCTTTGGGGGTGTTTTTCTGCTAAGGGGACAGGACAACTTCACCGCATCAAAGGGACGATGGACGGGGCCATGTACCGTCAAATCTTGGGTGAGAACCTCCTTCCCTCAGCCAGGGCATTGAAAATGGGTAGTGGATGGGTATTCCAGCATGACAATGACCCAAAACCCACGGCCAAGGCAACAAAGGAGTGGCTCAAGAAGAAGCACATTAAGGTCCTGGAGTGGCCTAGCCAGTCTCCAGACCTTAATCCCATAGAAAATCTGTGGAGGGAGCTGAAGGTTTGAGTTGCCAAACGTCAGCCTCGAAACCTTAATGACTTGGAGAAGATCTGCAAAGAGGAGTGGGACAAAATCCCTCCTGAGATGTTTGCAAACCTGGTGGCCAACTACAAGAAACGTCTGACCTCTGTGATTGCCAACAAGGGTTTTGCCACCAAGTACTAAGTCATGTTTTGCAGAGGGGTCAAATACTTATTTCCCTCATTAAAATGCAAATCAATTTATAACATTTTTGACATGCGTTTTTCTGGATTTTTTTTATGTTGTTCTGTCTCTCACTGTTCAAATAAACCTACCATTAAAATTATAGACTGATAATGTCTTTGTCAGTGGGCAAACGTACAAAATCAGCAGGGGATCAAATACTTAAGTGGGTAACAGTATGTAAAGATTATTAAAAAGTGACCAGTGTTCAATGACTATGTACATAGGACAGCAGTCTCTAAGGTGCAGGGTAGAGTACCGGGTGGTAGCCGGCTAGTAACAGCGACTAAGACTCAGGGCAGGGTACTGGGAAGAGGCCGGCTGGTGGTGACTATTTAACAGTTGGATGGCCTGGAGATAGAAGCTGTTTTTCCAGCCTCTCGGTCCCAGCTTTGATGCACCTGTACTGTCTCCACCTTCTAGATGGTAACGGTGAACAGGCAGTGGCTCAGGTCCTAGATTATTATTTTGGCCTTCCTGTGACACCGGGTGCTGTAGATGTCCTGTATGGCAGGCAATGTGCTCTCAGTAATGCATTGGTCAAAAGACCAATTAGTGGAAAAATTATCAGAATTTGGCTGCCCGTGTAAACGCAGTCAAATAGGCTTGCTTTCAGCAAACACTCCACCCATCCTAATAAAGCAACATCTCAGGGACGTACCCTCGTGCCTTACCAAGTTAACCACACCTCAAATCTCTCCCCTTCAACCCTCTCACCTTTCTTGTGCTCTGCGTTGGCCCCGGCTGCTGCTCGCTTGGCCTCCCTGCTCTCCTGGTTGGCCCTGTCCTTCTGCTTCTTCTTGCTGGTGCTGTCATCTGCGCTGCGCCGACCCCCATTCCGCCGGCCTGACTCACTGCTGCTGGCCATCTTCAGGCGCTTGGCGCTCACGGGCCGCCCGTCGCCGGCGTCACTGCTGCTGCCGCTGCTGGGGTCTGGTTCTGAGGTGTGCCGCTTTCTGCCCGGTCCAGCTATCTTGGCGATGTAACAGGTCAGAACTCTCCCAGAACAGAATCAGGGGTCCTGAGAAGAGTCAGGGGACCACCACAGTAATGAATGAGTGTTACAGAGCTACGTAAGAGTCATAAAGAGTGTGATATGTGGTGTATATAGTAGGTTACAGAACTATGATCAATTAGGTCATTTACACACATCCACATTTTAAACCTCACCCCTATCAGATTAAACTCAAATTTCAAACATTTCCTGTACATTGATCAGATTGCATTCTGTCTGCAAACATTGCAATACTTATACTTGTGGTGGCTGTCTTATTGAGTATCCCAACACTGTGTGATACTAGCTACTGTATCTAGCTAGCTATCTGTTTTGCCTTGGATGTTGCCTATGAATGTTATACCCTGGATTGCTAGACAATGTGACTAGAAAACATTACGTTACCTTCGGTACAATGCTAACAAACGTTAACTACAATGTCTTTAAGTGGCTAGCTAGACTATTTTTGTTTAATTTACACATTTGGCTATAACAGTATACCTAACATTACACCTTCATGTACATTTCTGCCACAGTCTTTACCCTCAATGCAATGGCGTCATGTTCATGCGGCAAGTTAGCTAGCTAGTGACGACCAGTTACTTAACGTTTGGTAGCTAGCTAACATGCTAAAATGAGTTACTTGGCTATCAATGATCATTGGCCAATCAGTTCTTCAAAAATCTGACAATTCAACGTTCAAATGTTAACAGGTGATCTCTATAATGTCATTAACGACATGGATAAATTGCCAATGTAACGTTAACGTTACCTGGCTATCGAGCTAGCCGGCTAACGTTAGCTAAGCTAACAACAGTTAGCCAACTAGCTTTAGCTTCCTAGCTAAATTACTAGTGGTTCTGGCGAATGTCATTAGCTTGTTAGCTAATTTAGCTACCTAATGTTAGACAGCTATGTTGACAAGCTAGACAAACAATACATATTGACAATAGCGCCTCATGACTTGTTATAATTAAACATAAAAAATATATACTAGCCAGTAATGACCGACTACTTACAAAACATGTATAATTTTGAGTGCCGTCTCCCCGTCTTTGTGCACAATGGCCGGCGAGTCCGTACTTCAGCCCTCGCTAAGCTCCTTGACGGCCGCGGGCCTCTGCTCACCCCTTCCCGCAATCGAAACCCCGTACTCTCTGCTGTTTCTAGAATATTCTCGTTATCCAGGACCCATCTCTTATAGATTCCGAAATATTTTAATCAAATATAGGTGACTTGAATGACAACAAAACGATAAATCGATTCAACCTAAATTACTTTACCAGCCCACGCGAAATGACTCGCACTTTGTTTAGGAACAAAAACAGTCCGAACCGAAATCCACACAGAACACTGACCACTTCCTGAAGGCAGGCAGGCTGAGGCGGCACTGCAGCAACCAACCCCTCACAATGGGATAATCTCAATTGTATCCTCCTCGCGTCCTCTCTCCTCGCCTCCTTCTCAAAACCCTTTGGATGAAAAAACCAAAGGTCCCGCCCCTATGACCTTCTCCTCCAATTGTATTTGGAGAAGGAGGCAAGAGGACGCGAGAAGGGTGCAATTGAGATTCTGTCAATGTGGAGATTCTGCCAATGTGACAAAGGTTTTCTTGGCTGGTTCTACAGGTAGGCAGCTATGCAACCAGAGCATGAGATTAGTAAAACAAGCCTATTATAGGGGGTTTATTATAGGGGGATGTTGAATAAGAAATGAACTAGTTTTGACATGACAATTTTTTACAATATTCTCCTTAGGTGATCCATATCTCTCTCCCCACCATTGCATATGCAATGCATGTTTATTAAGTGTAGTGATGGTGTTCCAGTTTTATTAGTCACACAATTTCAGTTTCCCTACACTGGAGGGTGGAAATGCTTTTTTAATGTATATTTTCAGGTAACTCCAAAAAGCTTTCTCTCAATTACATAAACAATACCAACCATTGAATTCATGTAGGGTTTAAAGAGAACAAACATCCATCAATTAATCCAGGCGAGATCAGAAACCATGTCAAAGGGACCGATCATCCCCTTGTTCATCCTCAGTGGGTACACATAACTTTTATTCATTGTTTATACAGAACAATCTATATATATAACTAATTTTTTGGCATTATTTATATTCTGAATGTGGCAATGTTTTGGGGTGATCTGAGTTTTGGCGCAAACATATGTGCACATGTTTTGTATTCTACACACAAATTGATTATTATTTTTGTAAATGTCATGTGGAGGCACTTCCATCCTTCAGTTGAAAGTCACACAGTAATACACTGAGGGCACACAATGTTATATTAGATGTGTGAAATCTCCCAATCAAAAGGCACAGTTACAGTGTAGTCGGACAAGCGCCTTCATGGCTGTAGGTGCAGTACTGAGCCCCCCCCACTAGAGAGCATACAGTGTACACCCTACAGGCTCAGCAGAGTAAAGCAGTAGTAGTTTCACATAGTGTCTGCAGTCAGTCAGTGTTGGTTTGACCAGCCAGGTCCTGGCTGTTACTGACAGGTGTTGTAGATCTGGATCTGTTTGTTGATGTCGTTGAGGATAGCCTTCATCTTGTCTTCTAGGCCGTCCAGCTGCCGGGCTTTGCCCTCCAACGTTTTCTTGTTCTCTTCATAGTCTTTCTCTAGTTCTGTGGATATAAAGTATGTCAAGTTTATATCTTAATGTTTTATCTCAGAATAACCAGACCTGGTTGACTGACATAGACCTGTCCTGGCACCCCAATGGTGGAACCAGCTTCCCCCTGAAGCTAGGACAGCTTCCGTAAGCACCTGAAACCCTACCTCTTCAAACAGTATCTTCAATAATCCCCCTCCTCACCTCAACCTCTGCCCCAAAAAATAATAATAATAATAATCCTGAACCTTGCACTTGACTCCTATCTAAAGTAGATAACTAATTTATTGAGTAAAAGTGTACTTATTATGCCTGTGGTTGTCCCACCTAGCTATCTTTGTTGTTGTTGTTTAGCAGACGCTCTTATCCAGAGCGACTTACAGGCGCAATTAGGGTTAAGTGCCTTGCTCAAGGGCACATCGACAGATTTTCACCTAGTCGGCTCGGGGATTAGAACCAGCGACCTTTCGGTTACTGGCACAACGCTCTTAACCACTAAGCTACCTACCACCCTATCTTAAGATGAATGCACTAACTGTAAGTCGCTCTGGATAAGAGCGTCTGCTAAATGACTAAAATGTAAACGTAAAATGTACAGCTCTCTGGTTTGAGCACACCATCAGACAAATTCAGACAATACAGTGACACTGTTTAACCACAAGAGGGCAATGTTGCCTTTGCTATTCTCCAAAGGTTAGCTTGCGTAAATCAAAAACAATTCTGCTCTTAATTAAACAAAGGAGGCCCAGTTCCCTCCAGGGTCCCTCCCACACACCTGCTAGTCTCCGGAGCTTGTTCTGGGCATCTTTTAGTAGCTCCTTGGCCTCGTCTCTCATGCGCTCTGCTTTCTTCTTGGCCTCCTGGACGGTCTTGGCTTTCCTGTCCACCAAGTCCTGCACTGTGTGATACTTATCTGTCAGCTCGCCATCTAAAATCTGAGAGAAAGAAGATTAGTAACAGTCACAGTATTAAAGTCCCAAATATACACATGAAATGAACACACACCCACATAGAATGAACACACACACACCTGCTTGGCATCATTGGCTTTGTCCCGTGCCATAGTGGCTGTCTCCTCAGCTCGAGCTGCTGCCATGCTGTTGTTTGCACGTTTGAGTTTCAGACCATCAATCTCCCGACCCAGGTTGCCCAGGCGGTCCATGGCATCATTCAGGTCATGTTCACTGCTGGTGGTTTGAGACACGATCTACGAGCAGGGAAAACATCAGGAATGTAGTATCTCTTGATCCCTTCATCCCATCAAACTGCATACAGATGGAGTCCACTCAGTTGAGAACCTACTGTACCTGTGCTAGTCGGGCCTCCGTTTCACCAATGTCCGCCTTAGCCCGCTGTATGGTCTTCTGCGCTGCAGCCTGGGCCGTCTTAGCGTCCTCGAGTGCCTGTTTCACCATCTCTGCTGTGGATTTCACCCCGTCTGCCCGATTCCTACAGAACGGAAACACATGTTGGAATCAGGAGCGTTTTGCCGTACTGGACTATTCCCTTTGACTTGACCCTCTACATACAAGATACATACACACACACACACACACACACCTGGCCTTCTTGGCCTCCTGCAGAAGCTGCTCTGCTTTGCGCACGTCGTCCTGTGTCTGTTTCAGAATGGCGTCTACATTGGAGAGGCTTCGGACCCGGTCCTTGATCTCCTCTGCCATGTGTCTGATCTGCTGTGGTGAGGCTGGGATGGACAACTCCAGGACACGGTTAGCTACCGTCTCAATGCTGTCTGGATCAGCACCCTCCTCTGCAAGGAGACAGAAAATATACTCAGATCAGCAAAGAGATTTTTGACGTAGATTGGAAATGAATACTTCATGATTATGATGCTGATCATGATGATGATCCTGAGTTCAAGATCAATTGCTTGTATGGTCCCATGTAGCCCAAGGTCGGAAACTCACTTTCCTCTAACATTTGAATTCTCTGTCACTTTGCCAAAATCTTTTCCTAGTAGCTAACTCACGCATGAGGAAGTCCCGTATCTGCTTGATGAGGTCCCGCAGGTCGTTGTTGGAGCGCTCCACCTTGTTCTTGGTGTTAGTGGCCTTGTCCAGAGCTGCCTGAGCTTTACCCTTTGCCTCCTCCGCCTTGCTCTTGGCATCTGCCACCTGAGAAGCCAAACAGGGGGATACAGAGAACCAGGGATAACTGTTATCAATTACCCTGACTTTGCTGATAGCTGCTTCATTGTGGAAACATTTGACCTACTATGACTGTACTATGTGGTTGTCTCACCTAGTGAATGCATTAACTGTAAGTCGCTCTAAATAACTGTCTGCTAAATGACTAAAATGTAAATGTTCCCTCATACTGTAGGTGATACAGGGGTATGTATGCATTTATGACATGCCACAATAGATTTAGCATGTCTTCATTCCCTGTCCAGACAGTGTTACTTGGTGTAACTGACCTTGTGGAAGAGCTGCTCTACCTCCCCCATGGCTTTGTTCAGCTCTTTCTCTGCATGCTTAGACCTCTCCAAGGCGTTATCTGCCACCGCTACAGCACCGTTGCAGTTCAGGCCACCGCAGTGCCTGTTCCCCTCGTCATCACGGCAACCTGCCCCTCCGCAATGGCTCTCTACACAGGGGGCATCGCCAGGGGCCCCACAGACCTGGTCAAAGGGGGTGGGATGGAACATGTATCAGATTAGTAGATTTTCATAACTTTCCATGAACTCTGACAGTTTGTATTTAGCTGTTTTTATTGTTGTTGCTATTTTCACTTTTTTAAATTAGACAACAGAGATGATGCTTTCTTCACCTTCTCGTTGATCTTTTTCATGTCCAGGGTTTGTGCCTTGGCATTGAGGTCCCCCAGGGCTCGCTTGTTGGCGGCGTTCTTGCGGTTGAAGCCGTCTTTCTTGGCAGAGATGAGGTGTTCTGTCTTGCGGCGGGTGTCTGCTGATTGGCTGACAGTGCTGGGCGTGGTAGTGGTGGACTGGTTGGCTCGCTGCTCTGCGTCACGGGACTTATTATAGGAGCTGCGGATGCTTTCATATGCTCCTGGGGGAAGGAGAGGGGCCAAAAAATAAGAAAGACACATTTAACTAATATTTCAAAAGTATTTATACAAAAAAAAAACATTGATAACACCAGCCATTAGGGCACTACGTCTCCCAGAATCCCTCTGGTGGAAGGGGGACAGGAAGTCTCTGCTCACCCAGGAAGTTGGAGTTCTTGAGGATGTCCAGTTGGCGGTGGAGCTGATCTGAGGTCAACTTGAGCTCTTTGGCCTCTCTCTCCAGAGCACTGAGCTCATTACTGGCCTCAACGTTACTGTTCCCCACACTGGTCAGGTCTCCCTCCAGATGATTCAGTGCGTCTGTGGTCTCCCCTATCTGAGACCTGCAGCAGAAAAGCAGAAGGAAATTACAGTTAAAACTACAAAACTGGAGAAGAGGCATATTCATGGTGAATCTTTATTCAGACAGAGTCTACCTTTGTCTGTGTATTGTTATGTAAAGTATAATAGTGTCGGTGTGTACAGTATGTCTTGTACCTGAGGTCTTCAATGAGCTCCATCAGGCTGCCGACTGCCTCTGCGGTGGTGTTGCGGGCGTTGACGATGCCCTGGGCCAGTGCCAGCTTCTCCTCCAGGTCTCTGAAAGCCTTCTCATAGGCTCCAGTCAGGCCCGTGGTCTGGATCTCCAGAGCTCGCTCCGACAGGGTCTTGGTTCGGACAGCCAGGTTCTGTACCACCCGGTCCCAGTCCCCGAAGCACTGGTGGCAGGGCTGGCAGTTAGGGAACTGGCCTGAGAAGCCCCGGGCACACTGGTCACAACGCACGCCCGACACCCCCTGTTGACACACACAGTGGCCTGACTTCTGGCCACACTGAGAGGTCTCTATGCCCCGGGGGTCACAGTCACAGGCTGAGAGAGAGAGATGGAGAGATAGATGAAGAGAGAGATGGAGAGAGAGACAAAAAGAGAGAGAGTGAGATGGAGAGAGAGATGAAGAGAGAGAGAGATGGAGAGAGAGATGGAGAAACAGAGATGGAGAGAGAGATGGAGAGAGAGATGAAGAGAGAGAGGTGGAGAGAGATGGAGAGAGAGATGGACAGAGAGATGAAGAGAGAGAGATGGACAGAGAGATGGAGAGAGAGAGAGAGAGATGGATGAAGAGAGAGAGATGGACAGAGGGATGGAGAGGGAGAGAGATGGAGAGAGAGATGAGAGACAGAGAGAGAGATGGAGAGAGAGAGAGATGGACAGAGAGGAAGTCGGGGATCGTTAGTATATGTCTGCTGCTGATATTTTGATGCCAAACTTATGAATAACATGCTACATGGCACTGCTGCTAATGCTGACCTCTGCACTGGATCCTGGGGTCGCCCCAGTAGTTCTCTTGGCAGTCTGTGCAGGTCTTCCCACCAAATCCATCACGACACTGACACTTTCCAGTAAACTGGGGCACAGAGAGGACAAACATGAGCATGAGGTCAGAGAAGAGGTTTATCCCATAAAGTACCTTAGTAATGAAACCACACACACACACACACACACACACACACACACATCCACACCTCGTTGCAGGCCGGGTTTACAGCGTTGTTGGGTTCACAGCTGCAGGCCTCACAGCCCCGCCCACTAGCCAGGTTCCAGTAGTTGGGCTTACAGTGGTCACATGTCAGGCCGATAGTGTTGGGTAGACACTGGCACTGCCCCGTGGCACGCTGGCAGACACACTCATCCCGCGCTGTACACTGGCTTTGCTCTGTGCCCAGGAAGTTACAGGTGCACTCTGAGGAAACAGAAGAAAATAGATTAAAACTTTACTGCACAACATATACAGTCTAAAATGCAACAATGATTAAAATGAATGGTTCTCAAGTTTTTTTGTGTGTGTAAAAAGGATGCTTCAACGGTCACTCACTTCTGCAGTTGCGTCGCGAGGCATCTCCATAGTAACCGCTCTTGCACACGCCACAGTCTGGTCCCTCTGTGTTGTAGAGACACTTCTTACACTCTCCTGTCCTCCGGTCACATGCATCCAGGTCTGACATGTCAATGTTGTTACTGCACCTGCACGGCTGGCACCGCCCACCTGGCTGGGAGGGGTTACCATAGTAACCAGGGGCGCACTCCTCACACCGGGAACCTGTGACCAATAGGACAAAAGGTTGAGGGAGAAGTAGGGAGATTTTTGGATGGAGAGAGATGGAAAGTGGAAAATCTCATGTTGAGATTGAGATATTTATTGGCTGGGTGAGGGTGAAAAATGACTTGGTATTTCCAAGTATTTCCTAACAGTTTTCCAGTAGACTTAAGGGAGAAGCTTCTAGTGTGATAGCTTCTGCAGACAGACAGAGACATGTGGTGAAACCCACCTCAGTGATTATCAGTAAAGTTATCAGAATGTTACTCATAATGTTCACATTATGTTATAAACCTGAATATTTTTCATATTTTATCATTGTGCAATGCTATTACATCTTGGGTTAAAGGGGAGTTTGCTTACCCAGGGGATTAACAGTGATTAGTGAGGAGGTCTGTGATCGCACTGTTGCAGAGTGGATTATGCTTCAGCAGTGTTGTCGAGTCCGTTCTCGAGACCATATATTGAGTGTCTCTGTCTTGTCTCGGTGTCAAATACATTTTTACTTTGTCTTGACTCGGTCTTGGACAATGAGGACTTGTAATTTCTTCCCGAGACCGGCCGAGACCAGCGGAGTAAAAAACTAATTATCAGCTCGCATTGAGTCAGCGCATAAAAACGCCAGGCCAAATATCCACACTTATGTCATGATACATGAATATCTTATTGCTTCCTGCACTAAAAAAATGTGGGTTTCAACAAGGGTTGTTCTAAGATCCTCAAAGTTCTTCAAATAACCTTAGGATTCTTGGCACTGAAAATGGCCCCCAAAAGGTTCTTCCAAGAACCCCATAAGAGGTGGGGTTCATCAAGGAACCTCCTTAGTTGGTGGGGGTTCTTGCAGGAACCTAACTGCCCAACTGAAACATTTGGATTTGAATTTGAAAGGACAGCAGGTGAAGGCACTTAACTGAAAAATGTAAAGATCTCCTCAATTTAAGGTAAGGTTTGTCCCTTGTATGATCTAAATTGATATTGTTTTATGATTATACCATTTATCTTTTCATATTTGTGCAAATCTTTCTAAAACAGAGAATCGACACAATTCAATGGATATCAATCAACAAAGAGGTAAGAATATGTACTGTAGGCTATAAGGATATGTTGAAGGCTAGCTGTATTGGGTGCAGATGACTGAACTGCTCACTTTTGTGTCTGTAGGTATACAGACGAGAAGGCATACAAAGGTATGTCAATTGGTATTGGTATGTTATGCAGATCACATTTACCATGCTCTGCAAAATCATTCTGGCTATGGATACGGAGAACATCAACACATTAACATCAACACGCCAGAGGATATACCCATTGGACTTGGGGCTCTGCTGGGAGTTTACCTCATATTTGGATAATTATAAACACTGAAAACTTTAATATTGTTTTATTGTTGTTATTGTTAAGTGTATTATTATTAATAATAATGATAATAATAATAGGGGGGGGGGGGGGGGGGGGGGGAGTAGTTCAGAAATGTACTCCAAAAGGTTCTTCAAAAGGTTCTTTGAGGATCCATTAAAAGGGGTTCTTTGAAGAACTATAGAAGATCTATATACACTGCTCAAAAAAATAAAGGGAACACTAAAATAACACATCCTAGATCTGAATGAATGAAATCATCTTATTAAATACTTTTTTCTTTACATAGTTGAATGTGCTGACAACAAAATCACACAAAAATTATCAATGGAAATCAAATTTATCAACCCATGGAGGTCTGGATTTGGAGTCACACTCAAAATTAAAGTGGAAAACCACACTACAGGCTGATCCAACTTTGATGTAATGTCCTTAAAACAAGTCAAAATGAGGCTCAGTAGTGTGTGTGGCCTCCACGTGCCTGTATGACCTCCCTACAACGCCTGGGCATGCTCCTGATGAGGTGGCGGATGGTCTCCTGAGGGATTTCCTCCCAGACCTGGACTAAAGCATCCGCCAACTCCTGGACAGTCTGTGGTGTAACGTGGCGTTGGTGGATGGAGCGAGACATGATGTCCCAGATGTGCTCGATTGGATTCAGGTCTGGGGAACGGGCGGGCCAGTCCATAGCATCAATGCCTTCCTCTTGCAGGAACTGCTGACACACTCCAGCCACATGAGGTCTAGCATTGTCTTGCATTAGGAGGAACCCAGGGCCAACCGCACCAGCATATGGTCTCACAAGGGGTCTGAGGATCTCATCTCGGTACCTAATGGCAGTCTTAATTTAAGCTCTGGCGAGCACATGGAGGGCTGTGCGGCCCCCCAAAGAAATGCCACCCCACACCATGACTGACCCACCGCCAAACCGGTCATGCTGGAGGATGTTGCAGGCAGCAGAACGTTCTCCACGGCTTCTCCAGACTCTGTCACGTCTGTCACATGTGCTCAGTGTGAACCTGCTTTCATCTGTGAAGAGCACAGGGCGCCAGTGGCGAATTTGCCAATCTTGGTGTTCTCTGGCAAATGCCAAACGTCCTGCACAGAGTTGGGCTGTAAGCACAACCCCCACCTGTGGACGTCGGGCCCTCATACCACCCTCATGGAGTCTGTTTCTGACCGTTTGAGCAGACACATGCACATTTGTGGCCTGCTGGAGGTCATTTTGCAGGGCTCTGGCAGTGCTCCTCCTGCTCCTCCTTGCACAAAGGCGGAGGTAGCAGTCCTGCTGCTGGGTTGTTGCCCTCCTACGGCCTCCTCCACGTCTCCTGATGTACTGGCCTGTCTCCTGGTAGCGCCTCCATGCTCTGGACACTACGCTGACAGACACAGCAAACCTTCTTGCCACAGCTCGCATTGATGTGCCATCCTGGATGAGCTGCACTACCTGAACCACTTGTGTGGGTTGTAGACTCCGTCTCATGCTACCACTAGAGTGAAAGCACCGCCAGCATTCAAAAGTGACCAAACCATCAGCCAGGAAGCATAGGAACTGAGAAGTGGTCTGTGGTCACCACCTGCAAAGCAGTCCTTTATTGGGGGTGTCTTGCTAATTGCCTATAATTTCCACCTGTTGTCTATTCCATTTGCACAACAGCATGTGAAATGTATTGTCAATCAGTGTTGCTTCCTAAGTGGACAGTTTGATTTCACAGAAGTGTGATTGACTTGGAGTTACACTGTGTTGTTTAAGTGTTCCCTTTATTTTTTTGAGCAGTGTATATATATATGTTAATCAAATAATATATATCTTTGGAAGAAAATACATTTCTTCACAAAAGTAGTGCACTGGACCTTTACTAGTTCTGTATTAGAGGTCTGTAGCGCTGGCCCTGCAAAAAAATGATCAGCACCCTTGTATGCTCAAATCTTGTCGCTCAAACCATGTCGCACTCGTCTGAATTTTCTTGTTCCGCTAGTGCAGGTTGGCATTTATTGGGCTGACTCATGTACTGGAGGCAGCTCTGCCAGGGTAGTCACTAGCTGGCACAGCCACAAAGTTATAACATCTGATTTTAACCCTCACCTTAACCACACTGCTAACCTTATGCCTAACCCTTACCTTAAATTAAGACCAAAAAGCACATTTGGGTCTTCATGAATTTTTACTGTAGGCCTATATAGCTAATTTTGACTTTGCCACAGGCCCATCTAGTGGAAATCGCTCAGCTCTGCCTCAAGGACAAAACTCATCCCAATAAACGTCAACTCACTCCGTGCAGCTAGTAGGGAAAGAGTGGTGGAAATTGTTCGAAAGTTGCACGGTCACCAAGTAAGGGCAGACTGAGGAAGTTGTTACATATTTGGTATTTCTATCTAACCTGTTTGGGTTAGTGACCATTTGTAGAGTGTTTCTCTATTTTCCTCAGCATGCATTCATTTCACCATTCTGAATGTCTAAACTATCCATATAATCTTCTGAAATATGAAAACAGAAATACTGGGCATTTTTTACTCTTATTATGGTGGCGATTTGACTCGATTACAATCATGGTCTTGAATTGGACTTGCATTGTTCTGGTCTCGGTGTTGACTCGGACTCAATTTGCTCCGGTCTTGGTCTTCAAATCGGTCTGGCTTTAGGTGGTCTCTAACACAACACTGTGCTTCAGCCTTTTGGCAGACACTGTGAACGATTAGCTTCTCTCACAGAGAGCCTATATTTTCTAAGGATGGATTCAGAGGAAGGGAGACATACTTCGCATTTTTTTGTCCAACTGACGGCTGCAGGGGGCAGAGTATGCTGGGGTGGAGGGCGGCTGACTTTTGGGTTTGACAGACAACCTACAGCTGCTGGTCTTGAGGTCTCTCCAGCAAAACAAGGAGAGAGAGGTCACTCCTAGCAGGGAAGTACTGTATTCTAACCCCTAGTTGAATACCACATAGGATTTTCCTCACTTGACAGAAAATATTTCCTCACTTGAATGATAAACGGGCATTGTGATACTATTCTTTTGTGGAAACTGAAAGACCTAAATGTATACAACAAGGCAAGAAGACACAGAGGGCCCAATAAATTGAGGGTCATTTCTACTGTAAGTTATTTTCAATTGCAGATTACATTAAGTACCGAGCTTGATACCACATCTTGATACCACCGAGCTTGATACCACAGTTTGATACCACATCTTAGGGTTAGGGTTAGGGTTTGGTTGCAGAGACTTTGTTTGTTCCACTGTGCTTTACGGTAAAGCACTTCATGATTGTAGCAGCAAAGCTATCTAAAGTAGAGTAAAGCAGCTGTGAAGATTTGTCTATCTGTCACAGGCTCACAGTGGGTGTGAGTGAACACATAGGTAGACGAAGTCTCACGCTCACAGCTCCAGCTTGTCTGCTATGAGTGATGGACCTGTTCCTGTATTTTGTGTCTGTAACGGAGGCAGAGAATCACAGGACAAAATGCAGCGTGGCAGAGATTCTGTTGTTTTCAGTTGTTTGACTGTCCCTGCTGCTTGGTGCCCTGTGTGAGCCAGCGTGAGTAACAAGCACTGACTGTATGTGCCCAGTATAACATACAGTGGGGAAAAAAGTATTTAGTCAGCCACCAATTGTGCAAGTTCTCCCACTTAAAAAGATGAGAGAGGCCTGTAATTTTCCTCATAGGTACACGTCAACTTTTTTTTCCAGAAAATCACATTGTAGGATTTTTTATTAATTTATTTGCAAATTATGGTGGAAAATAAGTATTTGGTCAATAACAAAAGTTTCTCAATACTTTGTTATATACCCTTTGTTGGCAATGACACAGGTCAAACGTTTTCTGTAAGTATTCACAAGGTTTTCACACACTGTTGCTGGTATTTTGGCCCATTCCTCCATGCAGATCTCCTCTAGAGCAGTGATATTTTGGGGCTGTCGCTGGGCAACACAGACTTTCAACTCCCTCCAAATATTTTCTATGGGGTTGAGATCTGGAGACTGGCTAGGCCACTCCAGGACCTTGAAATGCTTTTTACGAAACCACTCCTTCGTTGCCCGGGCGGTGTGTTTGGAATCATTGTCATGCTGAAAGACCCAGCCACGTTTCATCTTCAATGCCCTTGCTGATGGAAGGAGGTTTTCAGTCAAAATCTCACGATACATGGCCCCATTCATTCTTTCCTTTACACAGATCAGTCGTCCTGGTCCCTTTGCAGAAAAACAGCCCCAAAGCATGATGTTTCCACCTCCATGCTTCACAGTAGGTATGGTGTACTTTGGATGCAACTCAGAATTCTTTGTCCTCCAAACACGACGAGTTGAGTTTTTACCAAAAAGTTCTATTTTGGTTTCATCTGACCATATGACATTTTCCCAATCCTCTTCTGGATCATCCAAATGCACTCTAGCAAACTTCAGACGGGCCTGGACATGTACTGGCTTAAGCAGGGGGACACGTCTGGCACTGCAGGATTTGAGTCCCTGGCGGCGTAGTGTGTTACTGATGGTAGGCTTTGTTACTTTGGTCCCAGCTCTCTGCAGGTCATTCACTAGGTCCCCCGTGTGGTTCTGGGATTTTTGCTCACCGTTCTTGTGATCATTTTGACCCCACGGGGTGAGATCTTGCGTGGAGCCCCAGATCGAGGGAGATTATCAGTGGTCTTGTATGTCTTCCATTTTCCTAATAATTGCTCCCACAGTTGATTTCTTCAAACCAAGCTGTTTACCTATTGCAGATTCAGTCTTCCCAGCCTGGTGCAGGTCTACAATTTTGTTTCTGGTGTCCTTTGACAGCTCTTTGGTCTTGGCCATAGTGGAGTTTATACTGATAACAAGTTCAAACAGGTGCCATTAATACAGGTAACGAGTGGAGGAGTTACAGGTCTGTGAGAGCCAGAAATCTTGCTTGTTTGTAGGTGGCCAAATACTTATTTTCCACCATAATTTGCAAATAAATTCATTTAAAATCCTACAATGTGATTTTCTGGATTTTTTCCCTTCAATTTGTCTGTCATAGTTGACGTATACCTATGATGAAAATTACAGGCCTCTCTCATCTTTTTAAGTGGGAGAACTTGCACAATTGGTGGCTGACTAAATACTTTTTCCCCCCCACTGTAATAGTTGATATACACAGGAGATACTGTAGAAGCTGACCCAGACTCAGTATCAGTCGTTTAACTCAAATACAGTTATTTGTGTTATACAATCATTCAAAACTGATTCTGGGTCAGTTTTTAGGAATTCCATCTACTCTGAGGCAGGAGTGCACTGTGGCACAGCACCATAGATGGGAGGGGTGCTGAAGCCATGCAGGGGGCAGTTTCTTTTTTAGGGAGGGCGGGGGTTTCCCATCATCATTACTCACGCTTGAAGGAGCCCTCGGAGCGCTTAACCATCCCCCCTGTGCCAAGTTGGGTAAGGGAGGAGACAACACACGTTATCATTCCACATTCGTCCTGGTAGGAGAAACTTTCTACTAGACTATTGTCCACAGATTTTTTATTTGGGTCACCAAAAGACCCACCATGGCGAATGACTTGGAATATCACACCATGGACATTTTGCCTGAGTTTATTCACACTAACCGATCATCTCCATTCACAGTGCATCATTAATTAACCCTATGATGCATCTGCTCATTCATGCAGACATGATCAAACTGTTCTTCATCATCCACTTCCCTGGCTAAGGAAGAGGAGGAAGAACAGGAAGGAGAGAGACAAGACATGAGGCGTGAGCTATACCTGTGTATCCTTGGTTACAGTTGCAGACCACCTGTCTGTTGCGGTTGTCCTGGTGACAGGAGGTAGCGAAGTGTCTTCCGCTGTTTGGCCATCCGGGCAGGGGCAGGGCCGGCATTGGTTACCGTTACCTGTGCCCAGCACCGGGTTGCCGTAGTAACCTTTGGCACACCTTGAAATACAGCAATAGCATTAAGCTTGTCAATAGCATTACATTTACTACCGGTAGTTCATACTTATCCCCAGATCCCCAACTGTCCCCATGGTGAATCCTAACCTGTCACATTTGTCCCCTCCAGTGTTGTCCCTGCAGTTGAGACATGCTCCGGTCCTCTGGTGGCACTCCTCAGCATGTCCGTTACACAGGCACTGCTTACAGTTGGGGAAGCCCCAGTGTCCTGCCTGGCAGCCATCGCACTGCTGGCCAAACGCACCCTGGTGGCACGGGCACTGCCCAGTCAGCTGGTCACAGAACCGAGTGACTGTACCTTCCAGACTACACTCACAGGCTAGAGAGAGAGAGAGAGAGAGAGAGAGAGAGAGAGAGAGAGAGAGAGAGAGAGAGAGAGAGAGAGAGAGAGAGAGAGAGAGAGAGAGAGAGAGAGAGAGAGAGGAGAGAGAGAGAGAGAGAGAGAGAGAGAGAGAGAGAGAGAGAGAGAGAGAAGAGAGAGAGAGAGAGAGAGAGAGAGAGAGAGAGAGAGAGAGAGAGAGATAATACAAATTCCATCTAGACACCGTTGCCCTAGAGCACACAAAAAACGATACATACCTCGGCCTAAACATCAGCGCCACAGGTAACTTCCACAAAGCTGTGAACGATCTGAGAGACAAGGCAAGAAGGGCCTTCTGTGCCATCCTGTAGCTCAGCTGGTAGAGCAAGGCGCTTGCAACGCCAAGGTTGTGGGTTCGTTTCCCACGGGGGGGCAGTATGAAAAATGTATGCACTCACTAACTGTAAGTAACTCTGGATAAGAGCGTCTGCTAAATGACTAAAATGTAAAATGTAAATCAAAAGCAACATAAAATTCGACATACCAATTAGGATCTGGCTAAAAATACTTGAATCAGTTATAGAACCCATTGCCCTTTATGGTTGTGAGGTCTGGGGTCCGCTCACAAACCAAGAATTCACAAAATGGGACAAACACCAAATTGAGACTCTGCATGCAGAATTCTGCAAAAACTATCCTCCGTGTACAACGAAAAACACAAAATAATGCATGCAGAGCAGAATTAGGCCAATACCCGCTAATGATCAAAATCCAGAAAAGAGCCGTTCAATTCTATAACCAGAAAGCGATTCCCAAACCTTCCATAACAAAGCCATCACCTACAGAGAGATGAACTTGGAGAAGAGTCCCCTAAGTAAGCTGGTCCTGGGGCTCTGTTCACAAACACAAACAGACCTCACAGAGCCCCAGGA
>NC_140009.1:8175081-8275081 GCF_964263955.1 Coregonus lavaretus | reverse complement strand
AGTCCCTCACCTGGACCCTGCAGGCAGGGACACAGTGAGCATGTCGTCTGCAGGGATGGTGTTTCCACATGGACTGCTGGTGGGGATGGGCCCTGGCCGAACAATCGTCACACGGACCTCCTCCCAGTCCTGCGGCATCTAACACAACACACACAGCACAATAACAGTCATATACAGACTGTACTGTACACACTCAGAGAACAGAGGGTGTGTGTGTGTGTGTTTGTGTGTGTGTGTGTATGCATGGGTAAATCAAATCAAATTGTATGTGTTTGTGTGTGTGTGCATACGTGTGGGTGAGTAACTAGGCACTAACTTGTGGCTCATAGCGGATGAGGAGGTCGTACTCCATGGAGTAGGGGATGTTGTTGATGGAGAACTCCAGGCTGCTGCCCTCTGGGACCTTGGCAAACCCAGCGCCAGTCCAGGTGGTAGGGCGCCCAGGCTGGTGCTCCCTCTCCGCCACACTGCAGACCTGGACACACACACACAAAAACATTAGCATTTTAGTCATTTAGCAGACGCTCTTATCCAAAACGACTTACAGTTAGTGCATTTATCTTAAGGTGGCTAGGTGAGACAACAACACATTTTTAATAATAATATTTTTTAATAATAATAACAAATCACAGTCATAGTAAGTCTTTTTTTTATATACAGTACCAGTCAAAGGTTTGGACACATCTACTCATTCAAGGGTTTTTCTTTATTTTTACTATTTCCTACATTGTAGAATAATAGTGAAGACATCAAAACTATAAAATAACACATATGGAATCATGTAGTAACCAAAAAACTGTTAAACAAATCTAAATATATTTTATAGTAGTCATATGTGCAGACGCAAAAACCATAAAACGCTATGATGAAACTGGCTCTCATGAGGACCTTCACAGGAATGGAAGACCCAGAGTTACCTCTGCTGCAGAGGATAAGTTCATTAGAGTTGCCAGCCTCAGAAATTACAAATAAATGCTTCACAGAGTTCAAGTAACAGACACATCTCAACATCAACTGTTCAGAAGAGACTATGTGAGTCAGGCCTTCATGGTCGAATTGCTGCAAAGAAACCACTATTAAAGGACACCAATAATAAGAAGAGACTTGCTTGGGCCAAGAAACATGAGCAATGGACATTAGACCGGTGGAAATGTGTCCTTTGGTCTTTATTCTTCAAAAGGACAATGACCAAACACACCTCCAGGCTGTGTAAGGGCTATTTTACCAAGAAGGAGTGTGATGGAGTGCTGCATCAGATGACCTGGCCTCCACAATTCCCCGACCTCAACCCAATTGAGATGGTTTGGGATGAGTCGGACCGCAGAGTGAAGGAATAGCAGCCAACAAGTGCTCAGTATATGTGGGAACTCCTTCAAGACTGTTGGAAAAGCATTCCAGGTGAAGCTGGTTGAGAGAAGGCCAAGAGTGTGCAAAGATGTCATCATGGCAAAGGGTCGCTATTTGAAGAATCTCAAATATAACATATATTTTGATTTGTTTAACACTTTTTTTGGTTACTACATGATTCCATATGTGTTATTTCATATTTTTGATGTCTTCACTATTATTCTACAATGTAGACAATAGTAAAAATAAAGAAAAAACCCTTGAATGAGTAGGTGTGTCCAAACTTTTGACTGGTGCTGTGTATATAAAGCAGCTATCAGCAAAGTCAGTGTTAGTGTGAGTGTTAGTGCAAGAAAGGCAAGGATGTTCATTTCTTTCTTTTTTCACACCAAGTCAAACATAGACAGTAAAAACAATGTAAACAAGGGTCCAGCCCAGTCTGTTCTGTCTGTAGGGAGCAGCAGTAGTTACCGGTCCCAGCAGGGCCAGCTCAGCCTCGTAGGTGTAGTGGTCCAGAGCCATGAAAAAGTACCCAGACTCCACCTGGGTACATTGACGGCCCGTCATATGACTGCGACAGCGACACTGCCCGTTCTCCATTGAACAGCTGGGGAAGACAGATAATAAGTCTATTCAGTAATCCTGTAGTTGTTCAACGTGAATCAAAATTCATAGGTGGAGATATACATTAAGAGTCCATTTTGTTTTTTTATTTATTGTATGTGATGCAGAAACAGATCATTATGTCACTCACTGGTTATCTGTGGCCCCGCCCACATCACAGTCACAGTCTCTGCATCCATTGAGGTCGTGACTCAGTGCCCAGTGTTCTGGCTGTGGGCGGGAGGGAGACAGACAGACAGACAGACAGCTGTTAGCCCTAGACAGACTGCATTCCCACCTACCAACTGCATCAGCCAGGGTTCCTGGACCATACATGTCAGTTGATGGGTTTGAATGTGAGTCATAGGTAACTACTCAGATATCACAACCAGGTGTTCCTAGCTCCAAAATGGCATCCTGTAAATACATGCTGTCTATCAAAATGACATACTGTAAATACATCCTGTCTATAAAAATGGCATACTGTATATACATCCTGTCTATAAAAATGACTTACTGTAAATACATCCTGTCTATCAAAATGGCATACTGTATAAGTGCAGGCTGGTAGAGCTTAAGTTATGTGTGCAAAATAGTGGTTGTCTGTTCTTGACTCTAAAATATGCCTTTATGCAGCTTCTGAGAATTCAGGATCCACTCTGTCAGGACCAATGACTGCTGGCCATTTTTGGCCTGCTGTAACCCACACCAATCGGAGAGGCCTGACATCCCTGGGCTAAATTTAGACATTCCTGGGTACTGTTACTGGCATGGCAAGGAAGTTAGGTAAGTGACAGGGGGATGCGAATCACTCAGCAACACCTATGAATTCAGGAGGGTGTATGTGTGAATGAAAGAGAGAGAAAGAGAGAAAGAGAGAGAGAGTCTAAGAATGGGAGATGTAGAGAAGCGAGAGTGCGAGTGTATCTGTGTGTGTTAAGGTTAGAAGAGGGAGGCTCTCCTGGACCCTTACCAGACACTGGCCACAGCTGCGTCCGGTGACCTGGCGCTTGCAGAAGCAGTCCCCGCTCACAGGATCACACTGTGGTCTCTCTGACACCGTACCCCTGGGGTCACACTGGCAGGCTGAGGGGGGAGAGCAGGAGTTATGGGGGCACTGGGGGACATAAATATCTACAAAAATATGATACATAGGTTTATTCAAAGCACTGACAAAACCAAACCTTTTGAACAAAAGATTGCTCCAAAATCTCTAATATACAAGACCACATAAAATGAGGGTAATTTGTACAACAATAAGTACAATTTGTTAGACTGAATCATGCTATGCTCCTACTCCTCTGCACTCACGTTGGCAGCCACGGGGATTCTCTGCTCTCAGGCTGAAGAAGCCAGACTTGCATTTGTCACAGCGAGGTCCCTCCACGTGGTCCTTACAGTGGCACTGCCCAGCGACCATGCCCAGGGACGGCATGTCAAGCCCGTCACAGATGCCCTCGTTCAGGGAACCATGAGGATCACAGTCACAGGCTGGCAGAAGAAGACAACAGACATCCTGTTAACGCCAAACTTAAAGCTGGAATCTGTAGCGTTTGCGATATTACAACAACAAAGACGTTACTTCAAACGACCGACACTGTTTTTTTTCCCCCTCTGACATCATTGCACATCATTGCACGCTTGATAGAACAGCAGAGTGCGTTCTACGATTTTTTTTTGCTGGATGCTCCTCTCCTCCTTTTATAAACAAAACAGAAACAATAACAAATGCGCCGGGGGCGTTTCACTTGCAGATCTCAGCTTTAATAACCATCACGGACACACGCATACACTAGTACGCACTACCTAGAAAACATGTAAACACAAATCCTCCTGGAAATAAAGTGATAGCAGGGTTTCAAAGGAGAAAATAACCTTCATATGTACATATCATCACTCATATACAGTCTGATCATGTAAGAAATACACACACAGTTCCTATGTCCCAGCCCTGAGAGGCGATCAGTCTCTGATGTGTTTTATTCCAGACCCCCTCTACTCACCAGTACAGACTCCTGGGTCTCTGATGTGTTTTATTCCAGACCCCCTCTACTCACCAGTACAGACTCCTGGGTCTCTGATGTGTTTTATTCCAGACCCCCTCTACTCACCAGTAAAGACTGCTGGGTCTCTGATGTGTTTTATTCCAGACCCCCTCTACTCACCAGTAAAGATTCCTGGGTCTCTGATGTGTTTTATTCCAGACCCCCTCTACTCACCAGTACAGACTCCTGGGTCTCTGATGTGTTTTATTCCAGACCCCCTCTACTCACCAGTACAGACTCCTGGGTCTCTGATGTGTTTTATTCCAGACCCCTCTACTCACCAGTATAGACTCCTGGATCTCTGATGTGTTTTATTCCAGACCCCCTCTACTCACCAGTACAGACTCCTGGGTCTCTGATGTGTTTTATTCCAGACCCCCTCTACTCACCAGTAAAGACTGCTGGGTCTCTGATGTGTTTTATTCCAGACCCCCTCTACTCACCAGTAAAGACTCCTGGGTCTCTGATGCGTTTTATTCCAGACCCCCTCTACTCACCAGTACAGACTCCTGGGTCTCTGATGTGTTTTATTCCAGACCCCCTCTACTCACCAGTACAGACTCCTGGGTCTCTGATGTGTTTTATTCCAGACCCCTCTACTCACCAGTATAGACTCCTGGATCTCTGATGTGTTTTATTCCAGACCCCCTCTACTCACCAGTACAGACTCCTGGATCTCTGATGTGTTTTATTCCAGACCCCCTCTACTCACCAGTACAGACTCCTGGATCTCTGATGTGTTTTATTCCAGACCCCCTCTACTCACCAGTAAAGACTCCTGGGTCTCTGATGTGTTTTATTCCAGACCCCCTCTACTCACCAGTACAGACTCCTGGGTCTCTGATGTGTTTTATTCCAGACCCCCTCTACTCACCAGTACAGACTCCTGGGTCTCTGATGTGTTTTATTCCAGACCCCCTCTACTCACCCATAAAGACTGCTGGGTCTCTGATGTGTTTTATTCCAGACCCCCTCTACTCACCAGTACAGACTCCTGGATCTCGGATGTGTTTTATTCCAGACCCCCTCTACTCACCAGTAAAGACTCTTGGGTCTCTGATGTGTTTTATTCCAGACCCCCTCTACTCACCAGTACAGACTCCTGGGTCTCTGATGTGTTTTATTCCAGACCCCTCTACTCACCAGTATAGACTCCTGGATCTCTGATGTGTTTTATTCCAGACACCCTCTACTCACCAGTACAGACTCCTGGATCTCTGATGTGTTTTATTCCAGACCCCCTCTACTCACCAGTACAGACTCCTGGATCTCTGATGTGTTTTATTCCAGACCCCCTCTACTCACCAGTAAAGACTCCTGGGTCTCTGATGTGTTTTATTCCAGACCCCCTCTACTCACCAGTACAGACTCCTGGGTCTCTGATGTGTTTTATTCCAGACCCCCTCTACTCACCAGTACAGACTCCTGGATCTCTGATGTGTTTTATTCCAGACCCCCTCTACTCACCAGTACAGACTCCTGGATCTCTGATGTGTTTTATTCTAGACCCCCTCTACTCACCAGTACAGACTCCTGGGTCTCTGATGTGTTTTATTCCAGACCCCCTCTACTCACCAGTACAGACTCCTGGATCTCTGATGTGTTTTATTCCAGACCCCCTCTACTCACCAGTACAGACTCCTGGATCTCTGATGTGTTTTATTCCAGACCCCCTCTCCTCACCAGTACAGACTCCTGGGTCTCTGATGTGTTTTATTCCAGACCCCCTCTCCTCACCAGTACAGACTCCTGGGTCTCTGATGTGTTTTATTCCAGACCCCCTCTACTCACCAGTACAGACTCCTGGATCTCTGATGTGTTTTATTCTAGACCCCCTCTACTCACCAGTACAGACTCCTGGGTCTCTGATGTGTTTTATTCCAGACCCCCTCTACTCACCAGTACAGACTCCTGGATCTCTGATGTGTTTTATTCCAGACCCCCTCTACTCACCAGTACAGACTCCTGGATCTCTGATGTGTTTTATTCCAGACCCCCTCTCCTCACCAGTACAGACTCCTGGGTCTCTGATGTGTTTTATTCCAGACCCCCTCTCCTCACCAGTACAGACTCCTGGGTCTCTGATGTGTTTTATTCCAGACCCCCTCTACTCACCAGTACATACTCCTGGGTCTCTGATGTGTTTTATTCCAGACCCCCTCTACTCACCAGTACAGACTCCTGGGTCTCTGATGTGTTTTATTCCAGACCCCCTCTACTCACCAGTACAGACTCCTGGGTCTCTGATGTGTTTTATTCCAGACCCCCTCTACTCACCAGTACAGACTCCTGGTTCTCTGATGTGTTTTATTCCAGACCCCCTCTCCTCACCAGTACAGACTCCTGGGTCTCTGATGTGTTTTATTCCAGACCCCCTCTACTCACCAGTACAGACTCCTGGGTCTCTGATGTGTTTTATTCCAGACCCCCTCTACTCACCAGTACAGACTCCTGGATCTCTGATGTGTTTTATTCCAGACCCCCTCTACTCACCAGTACAGACTCCTGGGTCTCTGATGTGTTTTATTCCAGACCCCCTCTCCTCACCAGTACAGACTCCTGGGTCTCTGATGTGTTTTATTCCAGACCCCCTCTACTCACCAGTACAGACTCCTGGGTCTCTGGTGTGTTTTATTCCAGACCCCCTCTACTCACCAGTACAGACTCCTGGGTCTCTGATGTGTTTTATTCCAGACCCCCTCTACTCACCAGTACAGACTCCTGGGTCTCTGATGTGTTTTATTCCAGACCCCCTCTACTCACCAGTACAGACTCCTGAGTCTCTGATGTGTTTTATTCCAGACCCCCTCTACTCACCAGTACAGACTCCTGGATCTCTGATGTGTTTTATTCCAGACCCCCTCTACTCACCAGTACAGACTCCTGGATCTCTGATGTGTTTTATTCCAGACCCCCTCTACTCACCAGTACAGACTCCTGGATCTCTGATGTGTTTTATTCCAGACCCCCTCTTCTCACCAGTACAGACTCCTGGGTCTCTGATGTGTTTTATTCCAGACCCCCTCTACTCACCAGTACAGACTCCTGGGTCTCTGATGTGTTTTATTCCAGACCCCCTCTACTCACCAGTATAGACTCCTGGGTCTCTGATGTGTTTTATTCCAGACCCCCTCTACTCACCAGTAAAGACTCCTGGGTCTCTGATGTGTTTTATTCCAGACCCCCTCTACTCACCAGTATAGACTCCTGGGTCTCTGATGTGTTTTATTCCAGACCCCCTCTACTCACCAGTACAGACTCCTGGGTCTCTGATGTGTTTTATTCCAGACCCCCTCTACTCACCAGTACAGACTCCTGGGTCTCTGATGTGTTTTATTCCAGACCCCCTCTACTCACCAGTACAGACTCCTGGGTCTCTGATGTGTTTTATTCCAGACCCCCTCTACTCACCAGTATAGACTCCTGGGTCTCTGATGTGTTTTATTCCAGACCCCCTCTACTCACCAGTACAGACTCCTGGATCTCTGATGTGTTTTATTCCAGACCCCCTCTACTCACCAGTACAGACTCCTGGGTCTCTGATGTGTTTTATTCCAGACCCCCTCTACTCACCAGTACAGACTCCTGGGTCTCTGATGTGTTTTATTCCAGACCCCCTCTACTCACCAGTACAGACTCCTGGGTCTCTGATGTGTTTTATTCCAGACCCCCTCTACTCACCAGTACAGACTCCTGGGTCTCTGATGTGTTTTATTCCAGACCCCCTCTACTCACCAGTATAGACTCCTGGGTCTCTGATGTGTTTTATTCCAGACCCCCTCTACTCACCAGTACAGACTCCTGGATCTCTGATGTGTTTTATTCCAGACCCCCTCTACTCACCAGTACAGACTCCTGGGTCTCTGATGTGTTTTATTCCAGACCCCCTCTACTCACCAGTACAGACTCCTGGATCTCTGATGTGTTTTATTCCAGACCCCCTCTACTCACCAGTACAGACTCCTGGATCTCTGATGTCCCTGCTGGGGTCCTGATAGTAGAATGGTTTACACATCTCACAGGTGCGTCCCATGGTGTTGTGGAGACAGTCGTCACAGACGCCACCGTTGGCATTGCCCGTGGACAGGTACACCGCCATGTCAAAGTGACACTGGTTGGAGTGGCCGTTACAGTTGCATTCTGGGAGAGTCAAAAGGACAGATATTAAAACATGAAATTAAGATTTGATTACAACCTCATTTTTGGGGTTTTTTACTGCTGCTGTGTGATGCATAACTGATGAGTTGGAGATGAATAAGAAATGTAATGTTTCTTGTTATGGTAATCAAGATTGGAGTCTCATTCCTTTGGTTATGACTTTTGACTGGTGTGCTCATAATAATAATCAGTGGTGTTGCAGATAAGAGATGTTTCTTCTTATGGTGTGCTCCACCACCACTCACTCTTGCAGGCGTTGGTGTTGCGTCCCTCAGCCGGTCTCCAGGGCATGTCGTTATGGAAGTCGTCACACAGCTCACAGTTCAGACCCTTGGTGTTGTGCTTACACACACACCTCCCATGGACCTGAGAGACAGAGATGCTGAATTAGTCCCCAGAGAATCCTAAACACACCCTCCCATGGACCTGAGAGACAGAGAGGCTGAATTAGTCCCCAGAGAATCCTAAACACACCCTCCCATTCTAACTCCCTCTGCATAGTTGCCTCTGTTTTCAGACAACAGCAAACTTTATAAGGTAGTTCTTCCTCCTTACAGCTAGGGGGCAGTGCTGTGTTCCTTCACTTACTCACCATGCCCTCCTCATCCTTGATCCCATCAATAGGGGCACACTCGGAGGCGTGGCCGTAGCAGAAGCAGTTGCCGCGGACAACCAGCTCATACATGGCATAGTAGTACTTCTCCTTGATCTCAGCGCGGGAGTCCAGCAGGTTGTCACCCAGGGTGTGCAGCTTGGTGAAGTTCACACGCAGGTTAGTGATCTTCAGCTGGTCTGCACGATGCAAGCAGAGGAGAAGAAGAGAGGAAGGGGGAAGGTGAGACAGACAGATTAGGAGATAGACAACAAGCTATATGAACATCCTAATTCCTATACTTCAAAGCCAAAGGAAAGGCTCCAGCTACACCATGTCACGCTCGTTGTAAGCAACGGACCAAGGCGGAGCGTGATATGCGTACATTCTTTATTTTCTAGTACACACGAACAAAACAACAAACCAAACGATACGTGAAGTCCAAGGTTAAACACCAAACAAACCTTACACGGAACAAGATCCCACAAATGACAAGTGCACAACAGGCTGCCTAAGTATGGTTCCCAATCAGAGACAACAAGACACAGCTGCCTCCGATTGGGAACCACCCCGGCCAACACAGAAACACAAGATCTAGAAAAGAACACATAGAAAACAAAACATAGACACTACACATAGAAACTAACACCCTGGCTCAACATATAAGAGTCCCCAGAGCCAGGGCGTGACAGTACCCCCCCCCAAAGGCGCGGACTGCGACCGCGCCAACTAAACCCAACAGGGGAGGGGCCGGGTGGGCATTCCGCCTCGGAGGCGGATCCGGCTCCGGGCGTGACCACCACTCTCTAACTACCCCCCCGTAGCGCCCCTGGTCTGGTCTGGCCCCGCTGGCTGGAGCTGGACTGGACATCGGTGGAGCGGATTGCTTAGGCTGCGGTGTGGAGCAGCTGACCGGTACCTGACCAGGCACTGGTGAAACAGGCACGGGCTGTGCCGGACTACAGGCTTGGTGCGGGGAGCAGGAACAGGCCGGACCAGGCTGGCGACGCGCACCACAGGCTTGGTGCGGGGAGCAGGGACGGGCCGGACCGGGCTGGCGACGCGCACCACTGGCTTGGTGCGGGGAACAGGAACGGGCCGGACCGGGCTGGCGACGCGCACCACTGGCTTGGTGCAGGGAGCAGGAACGGGCCGGACCGGGCTGACGACGCGCACCACTGGCTTGGTGCGGGGAGCAGGAACGGGCCGGAACGGGCTGACGACACGCACCACTAGCTTGGTGCGGGGAGCAGGAACAGGCCGGACCGGGCTGACGACGCGCACCACAGGCTTGGTGCGGGGAGCAGGAACAGGCCGGACCGGGCTGGCGACGCGCACCACAGGCTTGGTGCGAGGGGCAGGAACAGGCCGGACCGGGCTGGCGACGCGCATCACTGGCTTGGTGCGGGGAGCAGGAACAGGCCGGACCGGGCTAACGACGCGCACCACTGGCTTGGTGCGGGGAGCAGGAACAGGCCGGGCCGGGCTGGCGACACGCACCACAGGCTTGGTGCGGGGAGCAGGAACAGGCCGGACCGGGCTGTGGAGACGGACTGGAGGTCTGGAGCGAAGAGCTGACACAACCCGTCCTGGCTGAATGTCTATTTTTACACACTCTGTGTGAGGCATCAGCACAGGACGTACAGGGCTGTGCACTCGTACTGGCACTACAGCACGTGGCACTGGCGCAGGATATCCGGGACCGAGGAGGGGTACTGGAGGCCACGATCGTTGAGCCGGCACACTCCGTCCTGGCTGCATGCCCACCTTCGCACGACACGTGCGTGGTGCTAGCACAGGACGTACAGGACTGTGCCGGACCACTCGCGGCACAGTACGCAGCTCCGCAAACCTCGGAACCTGCCCAGTCTCACGCTGCCTAGCCTGAGTACGGGGAGTTGGCTCTGCTCTACCTCTAGGCTCCGCCAACCTCCCTTCCAGCCCCCCAAACCCGGTGGCCTCCTCTCCTAATCCGCCGATACGCCCTGTAGCTGCCTCCAGCAGCCCCGTCGTCCAAGCCGTGTGCCCCCCCCAAAAAAATTATTGGGGTTGCCTCTTGCGTGTCCGACGTCGGCACGGTTGGCGCCGCTGCTCCTCTCTATGGCGCGCCTCCACAGTCTCTTCCCACAGACGGCGATCCATTCCGGCCTGGATTTCCTCCCAAGTCCAGGACCCCTTCCCGTCCAAAATCTCCTCCCAAGTCCAGGCTGTCTGCTCCTGGACACGCTGCTTGGTCCTTATTTGGTGGGATCTTCTGTCATGATCGTCGTAATAAGTGGACCAAGGCGCAGCGTGATATGCGTACATTCTTTATTTTCTAGTACACACGAACAAAACAACAAACCAAACGATACGTGAAGTCCAAGGTTAAACACCAAACAAACCTTACACGGAACAAGATCCCACAAATGACAAGTGCACAACAGGCTGCCTAAGTATGGTTCCCAATCAGAGACAACAAGACACAGCTGCCTCCGATTGGGAACCACCCCGGCCAACACAGAAACACACGATCTAGAAAAGAACACATAGAAAACAAAACATAGACACTACACATAGAAACTAACACCCTGGCTCAACATATAAGAGTCCCCAGAGCCAGGGCGTGACACACCATCAATTACACCATGAAATATGACGGCCCTGAGAGTCAGTTTCCGACTGTTACAGACAGTGCATGGTTATCGATTTTTTTTTAAATAATGTTTTATTGTCACATACAGTACACTGGATAGGTACAGTGAAATGTGTTGTGTTACAGGGTTAGCCATAGTAGTACGGCGCCCCTGGAGCAAATTAGAGTTAAGTGCTTTGCTCAAGGGTACATCGACAGATTTTTCACGTTGTTCACCTTGCCTCTCTCTCCTTCTCTCTCCACTTCAACTTAGTGTTTAAACACAAACTAGATGGTCATTTCCCATGAATAAAAATGTGTGGGACTATATTAAGTCAAAGTTAAATTGAGTAAAATAATTGGTCTGATTACTTTGATAGACTACACTATCAACCTTCTTACTTACACATATTTCGTCACAAATAACTGCACTCAGACTAGCCTACTACACTTTTATACACTCTCCTACTAGAATACCACAGTAAACTGTAATAACAGAGTATTCTAAGCATGAGACAATGAGTAAACATTGTGACTTTTGATGCTAATCAGCTACCTTGACCACTTTTCTCAACAAAAACTTAAAGGGTATGGCACTTTGGTCTACTTCTCTGATATTCAAATCTGAAATCAGAACAGAAATAGCTACTACCAATTATTCCCCCACCCACCACAGACATACACACCAGCCACACCTTCAACCATACATTCATTCCTTTATCATACCAATCAGTCCAACTGAACCTTGTTTTATCCCTTTAGCCCTCCAGCCATTAGGTCTTCCATGCCTGTATCCTTCATTTATTTCTCTATCCTATTTATTTATCTACCCATTCATAACTTTCTTTTAACAGCTTTATCCTTTGGTATTGGTATTTTATTAGGATTTGATAAATAAATTAATGTACAGTATCTTGCAAAAGTATTCATCCCCCTTGGAGTTTTTCCTATTTTGTTGCATAACAACCTGTCATTTAAATGGATTTTTATTTGGATTTAATGTCATGGACATACACAAAATAGTCCAAATTGGTGAAGTGAAATGAAAAAAATAACTTGTTTCAAAAAATTCAAAAAAATAAATAACAGAAAAGTGGTGCGTGCATATGTATTCACCCCCTTTGCTATGAAGCCCCTAAATAAGATCTGGTGCAACCAATTACCTTCAGAAGTAACATAATTAGTAAAATAAAGTCCACCTGTGTGCAATCTAAGTGTCACATGATCTGTCACATGATCCCAGTATATATACACCTGTTCTGAAAGGCCCCAGAGTCTGCAACACCACTAAGCAAGGGGCACCACCAAGCAAGCGGCACCATGAAGACCAAGGAGCTCTCCAAACAGGTCAGGGACAAAGTTGTGGAGAAGTACAGATAAATAAATATCTGAAACTTTGAACATCCCACGGAGCACCATTAAATCCATTATTAAACAATTGAAAGAATATGGCACTACAACAAACCTGCCAAGAGAGGGCCGCCCACCAAAACTCACGGACCAGGCAAGGAGGGTATTAATCAGAGAGGCAACAAAGAGACCAAAGATAACCCTGAAGGAGCTGCAAAGCTCCACAGCAGAGATTGGAGTATCTGTCCATAGGACCACTTTAAGCCGTACACTCCACAGAGCTGGGCTTTACGGAAGAGTGGCCAGAAAAACCCATTGCTTAAATAAAAAAATAAGCAAACACGTTTGCTGTTCGCCAAAAGCCATGTGGGAGACTCCCCAAACATATGGAAGGTACTCTGGTCAGATGAGACTAAAATTGAGCTTTCTGGCCATCAAGGAAAACTGGCGCAAACCCAACACCCTCTCATCACCCCGAGAACACTGTATGGTTGAAGTAAGCTGTAAACGCTTGGGATAAAATAATGTTTATTTATTTATTTTAAACTTCACCAATGTTTACTCATTGTCTCATGCTTAGAATGTGCACCTCCATTGTTATAATTTGAAAGTTCTGAAAAGTTCCATGGCAGTTAAGTGGGAAGTTAGCTAAATTAGTTTATGTGGTTACTAAAACAGCTGTACCTCTTGATTGGTAGTAGATATTTCTGTTCTTATTTCCAGATTTTAATCAGCACAGAAGTAGACCAAGATGTCACACCCTCTAAGTTTTTGTCTAAAGTGCTGGGAAAGTGGTCAAAACGGCAGTTGTTTGAAAAACTTAAGGCGAAAAGTTGTTGATGCGGTTAATTAAACAGCTGTATCGTTAGATACAAGATATTTCTGGTCAGATTCCAGATTAGAATAGCAGAGAAGTAAACGAAGATGTCATACCCTTTACATTTTTGTCTAACTTGTTCGGAAAGTGGTCAAAATAACTGATTTGTGTGAAAGTTGCATTGTTGCATTTGCAGTGAATGGAAGTTGGAAGGGATGATGTCACAATGGGGAGCTTTAGAATGTTGAAATAAGTCACATTAAAGTGAATGAAGATGGACAAAAATACAAAGAAATCTATAGTTTAAAAAGTATAAATAATATCAGAAAGTTGTATGCAAGCACACTATTCCAGACCAGTCTACACATTTTAAAGTTTGAATGGCATGTCTAGCTTAAACGGTGTAAGAGGAGTGGCGTGCAGAAGAAGAAGTATGACTATTTAAAGTCAGGGCTTTTGATTTGCAAGTCCCACCTAACAAATGGAGAATTATTCACACCTCTAAGCTAAAAAGCTGTGTTTTGGGGCGGCTACCCTTCACTGTACTCTTACGAAACACTTATTAGCATTCTTTGTGTGGTTACTTCCATTACCTCCCTCTATTTGACTCACATACAGTTCATGAGTAACTGTTTCATTAACTAAAGTTAAAGAAGAACAGCGAGAGAGAGAGAGATTAGTGTAGAGTTACTCTGTTACATTCAACTACACTGAAAATGAGTCAGAGCGGAGAGGGGCAAGCTCAAATCCAGTGCTCCTGGCCTATCTGAGCGTATCCTTTCTCACACACAGAAGAGGCCTGTTCTCTGGACCTTGACAGGCAAAACACCACTCCCTTAAATCAGTTCCACTGTTCCACAGGACTTTGGGGAATATCAGGCTTTTGCCAGGACCACAATAAGCCATGTCCAACTCTTATGAGTATCAGTGAGGCCACTGCTAATGTCATTTAATTGTTATTATTGACATACTAATGTACCTTCTGCCCATAGCTCCCCCAACTTCCCGAATAGGATTACCTCTATCCTCTTTAAGTTATCTTGCTGTGGAGGATATCTCCATGGGAAAGTGCTCAAACTAAACCATACTAAACCATAGGCATTCTGTAACTGTATACCCATCCTGACAGGCAGGCTTCATATCGCCCTCCTCTAAGACATCCTCCCTCCGTGTTGATATTCTGTGGCACGCTAGCAGATTCCACCGTCTCCATTACAGCAGGAACACATCAGGTTTCAACACTTTAAAATCACTGAACACCCTCAAAATGTGTGTCTCCCTCTCTCTGTCAAACTGGAGCTAAAGCCTATATCGCCTGAGCGTTACCATAAGATGTACCAGAAGGGAGAGCTAATGAGTGACAAACACAAGTTCCCTTAAACAAGTGGAGATGATTAATGATCTTGGCAGTGTGCTAGCTACTCATTCAGAGTGTGTCTGTCAGGACAACATGGAAACATATCCAGTTAAAGGGTCAGGGTCAACCTGTACCTTGGTTTTGTTAAGACTCTTAAGAACCCTCCCCCTGTCACTACTTAGGAAAGGCTGCTCTTTTTCCTGGGAAAACAGTGAAGAGTTACTGTTTCCTTAACTAAAGTTAAAACGAACAGAGAGAGAGAGAGAGAGAGAGAGAGAGAGAGAGAGAGAGAGAGAGAGAGAGAGAGAGAGAGAGAGAGAGAGAGAGAGAGAGAGAGAAGAGAGAGAGAGAGAGAGAGAGAGAGAGAGAGAGAGAGAGAGAGAGAGAGAGAGAGAGAGAGAGAGAGAGAGAAGTGTACAGTTACTCTGTTACAATTCAACTACTTAGGAAAGGTTGCTCTTGTTCCTGGGAAAACCGTGAAGCCATGCCAGTCAAAACATAAGGGACAGCTTGTGTGGGGTAGAGAGAGCAGCTGGTTTTTACATCCCGCCACTTCCCCATAGTAGGACAAGGCGTCAGACCCCAGAGCAGAGAGCAGAGCAGCCTGTCACGGGACATTATTTTAAGGGGTTGTATGAGCATGGCTGATTGACGTCAGTATATGGCAGGGTGGCAGTTGCTGTATCATGTAGGCCAGGGCTCTCCAACCATGTTCCTGGAGAGGTACCCTCCTGTAGGTTCACACTAACCCTGTTCCTGGAGAGCTACCCTCCTGTAGGTTAACACTAACCCTATTCCTGGAGAGCTACCCTCCTGTAGGTTCACTCCAACCATGTTCCTGGAGAGCTACCCTCCTGTAGGTTCACACTAACCCTGTTCCTGGAGAGTAACCCTCCTGTAGGTTCACACTAACCCTGTTCCTGGAGAGCTACCCTCCTGTAGGTTCACACCAGGGCTCTCCAACCCTGTTCCTGTAGAGTTACCCTCCTGTAGGTTCACACCAACCCTGTTCCTGGAGAGTTACCCTCCTGTAGGTTAACACCAACCCCTGTTCCTGGAGAGCTACCCTCCTGTAGGTTCACACCAGGGTTCTCCAACCATGTTTCTGGAGAGCTACCCTCCTGTAGGTTTTCACTCCAACCCTGTTCCTGGAGAGTACCCTCCTGTAGGTTCACACCAACCCTGTTCCTGGAGAGCTACCCTCCTGTAGGTTCACACCAGGGTTCTCCAACCATGTTTCTGGAGAGCTACCCTCCTGTAGGTTTTCACTCCAACCCTGTTCCTGGAGAGCTACCCTCCCGTAGGTTCACACCAGGGCTCTCCAACCCTGTTCCTGGAGCGCTACCCTCCTGTAGGTTTTCACTCCAACCCTGTTCCTGGAGAGCTACCCTCCCGTAGGTTCACACCAGGGCTCTCCAACCCTGTTCCTGGAGAGCTACCCTCCTGTAGGTTTTCACTCCAACCCTGTTCCTGGAGAGCTACCCTCCCGTAGGTTCACACCAGGGCTCTCCAACCCTGTTCCTGGAGAGCTACCCTCCTGTAGGTTTTCACTCCAACCCTGTTCCTGGAGAGGTACCCTCCTGTAGGTTCACACCAACCCTGTTCCTGGAGAGCTACCCTCCTGTAGGTTTACACCAGGGCTCTCCAACCCTGTTCCTGGAGAGCTACACTCCTGTAGGTTTTCAGTCCAACCCCAGTTGTAACTAACCTGATTCAGCTTATCAACCAGCTAATTATTAGAATCAGGTGCGGTAGGGTTGGAGTGAAAACCTACAGGAAGGTAGCTCCATGAACAGCGTTGGACAGCCCTGATGTCGGCTGTGTGAGTTTGGCTAAACATGGGGTAAGTGGTTGGCAGTTGTGGTGACTGCTGATGTTCTCTTACTCTGAATGTTGGGGCTGTATGGGGTCCTCAATGCGGATGGCAGGGTCCAGAACTCTGTAGATCGCCTGGAGGAAGAGGAGGAACAGGACAGGTGGTTGAATGACATCTACATTTATGGATATATGAATATATGCTGTAAGTCCTGTAAGGCTCAGTTGGTAGAGAATGGCGCTTGCAAGGCCAGGATTGTGGGTTCGATTCCCGGGGCCACCCATATGCATGACTATAAGACGCTTTGAATAAAAGCATCTGCTAAATGACATATAATATATTTATATTATTATAAAATAGTAATAGTGATTTATCTCTAGCCAATCAGACTCACCTCTCCCTCTGTGGATGGCTCGATGTCAGAGTAGCGGGACTCACAGGTGACATCATCCACCTTGCGCAGGGGACCTTTGGATATCCCGGGGAAGACCGAGGCACAGTCGTAGGCAAAGTAGCGGTACACCTGCCAGTTACGTCCAAAATCTGCCGATCGCTCAATCACCATGGCTGCTGGGCGAAACGTCTGTGTGACAGTAGAGGGATGGGGTGAGATGTATGTAGACACGTTTGAAGACACAGGGCATTTCAATATGATGCATACATTTAACACACTGCCTAAGGGTTACTAATTGCTCTGTGACATGTCTAACCTTAAAGGTCATGATAAGATGAGTGAAATGGAATTCTGCCTCAAGGTCCAGCTGAATGAAGACATTGGGCTTTCCTGAATACAAATGAGAGAGAGAGAGAGAGAGAGAGAGAGAGAGAGACAGAGAGAGAGAGAGAGAGAGAGAGAGAGAGAGAGAGAGAGAGAGAGAGAGAGAGAGACGAGAGAGGTTATTTCAAGCTTTATGCTGTTGCTATTCAATACATTGAAGTACATTTATGCACTCATTCAACCTGTCATTCATCCTGTCAATCTGTCTGTTCCAGGAAATGTAGACCCATGTTTTCACCACAGTGATAACTCAACTACCAGTCTTGAGGGAACCCCCTGTCTGTCTCTTGGCTTGAGTAATGGCATCTGAACAGGAAAAAGCATTCACGTCTCCTATGGTCTACCACATGGGGTAAGCCACACACTTCCTGAGCACCATCCATCCTGGAGAACCACTTGAGTTGGGCTGCTATTCACAATGCATTGGGAGAGAAGGAGTCTTGAGTTCCAGTACTGGAGGGGGTTCTGCCTTATGCCAAGAGGGTATTCCCCTTCTAGCAGCTGGAACATTTACCTGCTACAGCACAGTAAATAACATAATAACCAGAGCAAAAAGTCCCCTTGCAAATTTCTAACAGCTAATTTGTCGACATGCCACAACGTAGCTCAAAGGAAATCCTCTGAGAACACCCTAAACACATACAGCTAAGTGCTTCGAGGAGCTTCTTTCTGATATTCAAATGCAGTCTGAAGTGAGTACAAACAGCAGTAAGACAACGATCAAATCCATAACTCGACGCATTAAAAAATGAGCAAGGTAATGAGAGAAGTACAGCTTCATGGGTGGCAGCTCAACATTTAACATCACTAGCTAGCTACCCCTCAGGCAGGCAGGCAGGCTGTGGTGTGGTGTGGTGTAGTGTGGTGGTTGTAGTGTAGTGGTGTAGTCTAGTAGTGTAGTGGTGTAGTGTGGTGGTGTAGTGTAGTGTAGTGGTGTAGTGTAGTGGTGTAGTCTAGTAGTGTAGTGGTGTAGTGTGGTGGTGTAGTGTAGTGGTGTAGTCTAGTAGTGTAGTGGTGTAGTGTGGTGGTGTAGTGTAGTGGTGTGGTGTGGTGTAGTGTAGTGTGGTGTAGTGGTGTAGTGTAGTGTGGTGGTGTAGTGTAGCGCGATGTGGTGTGGTGGTGTAGTGTGGTGGTGTAGTGTAGTGTAGTGGTGTAGTGTAGTGTAGTGGTGTAGTGTAGTGTGGTGGTGTAGTGTAGTGGTGTAGTGTGGTGGTGTGGTGTAGTGTGGTGGTGTAGTGTAGTGGTGTAGTGTGGTGGTGTATTGTAGTGGTGTAGTAGTGTAGTGTAGTGTAGTGTAGCGGTGTAGTGTGGTGGTGTAGTGTAGCGGTGTAGTGTGGTGGTGTAGTGTGGTGTGGTGTAGTGGTGTAGTGTAGTGTAGTGTGGTGGTGTAGTGTAGGGTAGTGTGGTGTAGTGTGGTGTAGTGTAGTGTGATGTGGTGTAGTGTAGTGTAGTGTAGTGTAGTGTAGTGTAGTGTAGTTGTAGTGTGGTGTGTAGTGTAGTGTAGTGTGGTGTAGTGTGGTGTAGTGTAGTGTGGTGTGGTGTAGTGTGGTGTGGTGTGGTGTGGTGTAGTGTGGTGTGGTGTGGTGTGGTGTAGTGTGGTGTAGTGTAGTGTAGTGTAGTGTGGTGTAGTGTGGTGTGGTGTAGTGTGGTGTGGTGTAGTGTGGTGTAGTGTGGTGTAGTGTGGTGTGGTGTGGTGTAGTGTGGTGTGGTGTAGTGTAGTGTGGTGTAGTGTGGTGTGGTGTGGTGTAGTGTAGTGTGGTGTGGTGTAGTGTGGTGTAGTGTAGTGTGGTGTAGTGTGGTGTGGTGTAGTGTGGTGTAGTGTAGTGTGGTGTAGTGTGGTGTAGAGTGGTGTAGTGTGGTGTAGTGTGGTGTAGTGTGGTGTAGTGTGGTGTAGTGTAGTGTGGTGTAGTGTGGTGTAGTGTAGTGTGGTGTAGTGTGGTGTAGTGTGGTGTAGTGTAGTGTGGTGTGGTGGTGTGGTGTAGTGTAGTGTGGTGTGGTGTAGTGTGGTGTAGTGTGGTGTGGTGTAGTGTAGTGTAGTGTGGTGTAGTGTGGTGTAGTGTAGTGTAGTGTGGTGTAGTGTAGTGTGGTGTAGTGTGGTGTGTGTAGTGTGGTGTGGTGTGGTGTAGTGTGGTGTAGTGTGGTGTGGTGTGGTGTGGTTGTAGTGTGGTGTAGTGTGGTTGTAGTGTGGTGTAGTGTGGTGTGGTGTAGTGTAGTGTAGTGTGGTGTAGTGTGTAGTGTAGTGTAGTGTAGTGTAGTGTGGTGTGGTGTAGTGTGGTGTAGTGTAGTGTGGTGTAGTGTGGTTTAGTGTGGTGTAGTGTGGTGTAGTGTGGTGTAGTGTGGTGTGGTGTAGTGTAGTGTGGTGTAGTGTGGTGTAGAGTGGTGTAGTGTGGTGTAGTGTGGTGTAGTGTGGTGTGGTGTGGTGTAGTGTCGGTGTGTGTGGGGTGTTGTGTAGTGGTTGGTGTGGTGTGGTGTGGTGTAGTGTGGTGTGGTGTAGTGTTAGTGTGGTGTGGTGTGGTGTGGTGTGGTTGTAGTGTGGTGTAGTGTGGTGTTGGTGTGGGTGTAGTGTGGTGTGGTGTGGTGTAGTGTCGTGTAGTGTGGTGTGGTGTAGGGTGGTGTGGTGTGTGTGGTGTAGTGTAGTGTGGTGGTAGTGTGGTGTGGTGTAGTGTGGTGTAGTGTGGGTTGGTAGTGTGATGTGGTGTAGTGTGGTGTGGTGTGGTGTAGTGTCGTGTAGTGTGGTGTGGTGTAGTGTGGTGTAGTGTAGTGTGGTGTGGTGTAGTGTGGTGTGGTGTGGTGTAGTGTGGTGTAGTGTGGTGTGGTGTAGTGTGGTGTAGTGTAGTGTGGTGTGGTGTAGTGTAGTGTAGTGTAGTGTGGTGTAGTGTGGTGTGGTGTGTGTGGGTGTAGTGTGGTGTAGTGTGATGTGGTGTAGTGTGGTGTGGTGTGGTGTGGTGTAGTGTAGTGTAGTGTGGTGTGGTGTAGTGTGGTGTGGTGTAGTGTGGTGTGGTGTAGTGTGGGTGTAGTGTGGTGTAGGTGTAGTGTGGTGTAGTGTGATGTGGTTGTAGTGTGGTGTGGTGTAGTGTGTGTAGTGTGGTGTGGTGTAGTGTAGTGTAGTGTAGTGTAGTGTGGTGTAGGTGTGTGGTGTAGGTGTTGTGTGTGGTGTGTGTGTGTAGTGTGGGGTGGTTGTAGTGTATGTGGTGTAGTGTAGTGTGTGTGGTGTAGGTGTGGTGTAGTGTGTGTGGTGTAGTGTAGTGTAGTGTAGTGTAGGTGTGGTGTTGTGTGGTGTTGTGTGGTGTAGTGTAGTGTGGTGTAGTGTGTGTGGTGTGGTGTGGTGTGGTGGGTGTGAGTGTAGTGTAGTGTGGTGTGGTGTGGTGTGGTGTGGTGTAGTGTGGTGTAGTGTGGTTGGTGGGTGTAGTGTTGGTGTGGTGTAGTGTGGTGTAGTGTGTGTAGTGTGGTGTGGTGCGTGCAGTGCAGTGTAGTGTAGTGTGGTGTGGTGTAGTGTAGTGTGGTGTAGTGTGATGTGGTGTAGTGTGGTGTGGTGTGGTGAGTGTCGTGTGGTGTAGTGTAGTGTAGTGTGGTGTGGTGTGGTGTGGTGTAGTGTGTGTTGTAGTGTGGTGTAGTGTGGTGGTAGTGTGGTGTAGTGTAGTGTGGTGTGGTGTGGTGTAGTGTAGTGTGGTGTGGTGTAGTGTGGTGTAGTGTGGTGTGGTGTAGTGTAGTGTAGTGTGTGTAGTGTGGTGTAGTGTAGTGTAGTGTGGTGTAGTGTAGTGTGGTGTAGTGTGGTGTGGTGTAGTGTGGTGTGGTGTGGTGTAGTGTGGTGTAGTGTGGTGTGGTGTAGTGTGGTGTAGTGTGGTGTAGTGTGGTAGTGTAGTGTGGTGTGGTGTAGTGGTAGAGTGTAGTGTAGTGGTGGTGTGGTGTAGTGTAGTGTGGAGTGTGGTGTAGTGTGGTGTGGTGTAGTGTGGTGTAGTGTGGTGTAGTGTGTGTAGTGTGGGTGTAGTGTGGTGTAGTGTGGTGTAGTGTGGTGTGGTGTGTGTAGTGTGTGAGTGTAGTGTGTTGTGTGGTGTAGAGTGGTGTAGTGTGGTGTAGTGTGGTGTAGTGTGGTGTGGTGTGGTGTGGTGTGGTGTAGTGTCGTGTAGTGTGGTGTAGTGTAGTGTGGTGTGGTGTAGTGTGGTGTAGTGTGGTGGTGTAGTGTAGTGTGGTGTGGTGTAGTGTGGTGTAGTGTGGTGTAGTGTGGTGTGGTGTGGTGTAGTGTGGTGTGGTGTAGTGTGGTGTGGTGTGGTGTAGTGTCGTGTAGTGTGGTGTAGTGTAGTGTGGTGTGGTGTAGTGTGGTGTGTGTAGTGTGGTGTAGTGTAGTGTGGTGTAGTGTGGTGTGGTGTAGTGTGGTGTAGTGTGGTGTAGTGTGATGTGGTGTAGTGTGGTGTGGTGTGGTGTAGTGTCGTGTAGTGTGGTGTGGTGTAGTGTGGTGTAGTGTAGTGGTGTGGTGTAGTGTGGTGTGGTGTGGTGTGGTGTAGTGTGGTGTAGTGTGGTGTGGTGTAGTGTGGTGTAGTGTAGTGTGGTGTAGTGTAGTGTAGTGTAGTGTGGTGTAGTGTGGTGTGGTGTAGTGTGGTGTAGTGTGGTGTAGTGTGATGTGGTGTAGTGTGGTGTGGTGTGGTGTAGTGTCGTGTAGTGTGGTGTGGTGTAGTGTGGTGTAGTGTAGTGTGGTGTGGTGTAGTGTGGTGTAGTGTGGTGTGGTGTAGTGTGGTGTAGTGTGATGTGGTGTAGTGTGGTGTGGTGTAGTGTCGTGTAGTGTGGTGTGGTGTAGTGTAGTGTAGTGTAGTGTAGTGTGGTGTAGTGTGGTGTGGTGTAGTGTGGTGTAGTGTGATGTGGTGTAGTGTGGTGTGGTGTGGTGTAGTGTCGTGTGGTGTAGTGTAGTGTGGTGTGGTGTGGTGTGGTGTAGTGTGGTGTAGTGTGGTGTGGTGTAGTGTAGTGTAGTGTAGTGTGGTGTGGTGTGGTGTAGTGTAGTGTAGTGTGGTGTAGTGTAGTGTGGTGTAGTGTGGTGTAGTGTGGTGTAGTGTGGTGTAGTGTGGTGTAGTGTAGTGTAGTGTAGTGTGGTGTGGTGCGGTGCAGTGTAGTGTGGTGTGGTGTGGTGTAGTGTGGTGTGGTGTAGTGTGGTGTGGTGTAGTGTGGTGTAGTGTAGTGTGGTGTGGTGTGGTGCGGTGCGGTGCAGTGCAGTGTAGTGTAGTGTGGTGTGGTGTGGTGTGGTGTGGTGTAGTGTGGTGTAGTGTGGTGTGGTGTAGTGTGGTGTGGTGTAGTGTGGTGTAGTGTGGTGTGGTGTAGTGTAGTGTGGTGTAGTGTGGTGTAGTGTAGTGTAGTGTGGTGTGGTGTGGTGTAATGTGGTGTAGTGTAGTGTAGTGTGGTGTAGTGTGGTGTGGTGTGGTGTAGTGTGGTGTGGTGTAGTGCAGTGCGGTGCGGTGTGGTGTGGTGTAGTGTGGTGTGGTGTAGTGTGGTGTAGTGTAGTGTAGTGTAGTGTGGTGTAGTGTGGTGTAGTGTAGTGTAGTGTTATGTGGTGTGGTGTAGTGTGGTGTAGTGTAGTGTGGTGTGGTGTAGTGTAGTGTAGTGTAGTGTGGTGTAGTGTGGTGGTGTATTGTAGTGGTGTAGTGTAGTGGTGTAGTGTAGTGGTGTAGTGTAGTGGTGTAGTGTAGTGTAGTGTAGTGGTGTAGTGTGGTGGTGTAGTGTAGCGGTGTAGTGTGGTGGTGTAGTGTGGTGGTGTAGTGTAGTGGTGTAGTGTAGTGGTGTAGTGTAGGGTAGTGTGGTGTAGGGTAGTGTAGGGTAGTGTGGTGTAGTGTGGTGTAGTGTGGTGTGGTGTAGTGTAGTGTAGTGTAGTGTGGTGTAGTGTAGTGTGGTGTAGTGTTGTGTGGTGTAGTGTAGTGTGGTTTAGTGTAGTGTAGTGTAGGGTAGTGTAGTGTTGTGTAGTGAGACAAAACTGTGAAACAAGCAAAAAACTCCCGGAATTAAGACAGAGAGGGTCTCAGGAATCTTTTGGAGATTCATACAATCATAGAACACCCTGACACACACATATATACACACGGAGACACATTTGTGAGTAAGAGGTGAAACTGGATCTAGGCGGTTGGGGTTGTGAGTCTGTGCTATAGGCTGTGAACCATAACCTGCACTCATTAATGAATGGCTAATCAGGAAGGAAACGGAGTGAGAGGAAAGGAGAGGCAGGGTGTGCTAGAGACAAGGAGTCAGGGCGAAGGAGAGGGAGAGAAAGAGAGGGAGAATGAGAGGAAGAGGAGAGAGAGAGAGAGAGAGAGAGAGAGAGAGAGAGAGAGAGAGAGAGAGAGAGAGAGAGAGAGAGAGAGAGAGAGAGAGAGAGACCAAGGTAGCCAGGAGGAGAAAAATGAGCAAACAGAAGGGAAGGGAAGAAAAGAGAGAAAGAGCTGCAGAATGGGAGAGGGAACACAACGAATAGTGCTATGTTTTTTTTCTCCATCACCGCTGTTGTGAGGCTTGTCTAATAGAGAGCAATTAGTAACTGGTACACTCCACCAACGGAAACAACCCACTGGCACATCCTTCTAATAGCCTACCGATACTTGGTACCTGTCCTGAAGTGACAAACATAGTAGAAGTGGGCCAGGCTGCTCTCCAGAACAGCAGTACCGACCCAACCCAGCCTTCCACTCCAATCCCTTCGTAAAGGAAAGGGCCTCATGAGAGAGACACAGGGACTGTGGTCAACACTCGTATAGTACAAGCATCCTACTCTGCTCCATCTCACATACTCTAAAGTCCTGTCAGATACACCATGCAGACCGAGAGTAAAAAATAGTGACTGTTTCCTGTCTCTCAGTGTTCTACGTAGAGTACAGTCAGTGCTATAGTGGTCCACAGTAGTCAATCACTCAGACATAGACCTGAAATTGTACTTTTGTCTGCAGTGTGTGTATTAACAATGAAGAAGGAGAACTGCTGAGCTTTTCTCTAAATCTCATCTTCCTTCCTTCCCTCAGTGTACCCCCTCTCACGCTTTTTCTCCAGCTCCCACTCTTCATCTGACTCCCTCCCTCCCTCCCTCCCTCCCTCCCCGCCCTCCTCTCCTCTCTTCTCTTTCGTGTTCCTGTCTTTGTTGGAGTTCCAAGCCAGGGTACAGCCGGGTCTGTTATTATCCCCAATTCCCATAGACACAGCTGTGGGCCTGTGGCTGCTGGCTGGTCCATGCAGAGTATACTACCGTACAGAGAGATTCTGATGGAGGGTGATTTAGTGTAATGGAGTCTGTGGACCTCTGGGCTTTGAAGGTCCTCCTGAACCATAGAAATATAATTAATTAACAATGGATTAATAAAATCCATGGCTGTCCAGAACAGAGCTACCAGAACTCACTGTGATGACTCAATGTAGCTTCCAGGATCCTCTCCCCCTCTCCCTCCCTCTCTCCCTCTCTCCCTCCCTCTCTCCCCCTCTACTTCCCTCTCTCCCATATCTCCCTCCGTCTCTCCCCCTCTCCCTCCCTCTCTCCCATCTCTCCCTCCGTCTCTCCCCCTCTCCCTCCCTCTCTCCCCCTCTCCCTCCCTCTCTCCCATATCTCCCTCCCTCTCTCCCCCTCTCCCATATCTCCCTCCGTCTCTCCCCCTCTCCCTCCCTCTCTCCCATATCTCCCTCCCTCTCTCCCCCTCTCCCATATCTCCCTCCGTCTCTCCCCCTCTCCCTCCCTCTCTCCCATATCTCCCTCCGTCTCTCCCCTTCTCCCTCCCTCTCTCCCATATCTCCCTCCCTCTCTCCTCCTCTCCCTCCCTCTCTCCCATTTCTCACTACGTCTCTCTTTTCTTGCTTCCCTCATCATTCCTCCCACTCCCCCTCTCTTTCTCGGCCTTTGAGCAGACCTGTTATTAATAGTGGTAACCAAGATTAGGCCTCTAATAATATGGCTTCTGCATGAGTTCATAGCACAGGCAGCTGCATGTGGGGGCATATCATGTTACCAAAGGCAGAGGGCAAAGATAATTGAGCACAAATCTTTTTTATTTAACACTGCTTCCCATAAGGTCCACAGTTCACTATACTTTCTCAAAAGCTGCAACATGATGAATTATTTTCTGTACAATGTTCAATTGCTGTATATACATTTAAAGTGATTATCCAGTACTTCTGTATACTTTTTAGCCAGTAGTTCTGAAAGTAGCGCTCACAAGCCAAAATTGGTCTCTGAAAATTGCGTACTACGTCACATAATGCACCAAGTCATTGCTCTCTCTTTCTCTCGCTCTGCTCTGTGTGCATCTTGCTCGCTGTCACTCCAATGGCAAGGGGCTGAAGCTCATTGGCTGGAACTCCAATTGTTATGGGGCTGGCCCACGTGTGGAAAATGTAGGGAAAATGTCGCAGCACAGCTTCCAGTAAATAGTTGCTTTCAAACAAGGGATTTCGTGACTACTTGAGGTAAAACAGTAATTCTGCTCATAGATTATACATGTATGAACTACACATTGACACATCCAACCCAAACCATCGAGACTCAGACAAACAGACTCCTAAACAGCTTAAATCCCTATGGCCATAAGACTGTTAAATGGCTAACAGCTACTGCTCTCCCTCTCCCACAGACTATCCACACTAACTCTATGCCCCTCTCAACCCACTCAGACACAACCTACGCTGCTGCTAAAATTATTATTGATTAGATCTATTACTCCATTAAGCTGCTTTCCATTGCTTATTGATATATCTATCCTGTTACTGGTCACTATTACTCCTGTTTACATGTATATATTACCATTAGTATATTACCATAAGTATTTATATATTCCTGCTACCAGTCACTTCTCAGCCCTATTTAAATGTATATCCTACTACCAGTCACTTTTTACAGATGTAGGATCTTAATTTGAGCCAGTTTGCTACAGCAGGAAAATAATCCTGCATCAACAGGAAATGTGAATTATTATGTGGATTATAATTAATGGACATTTTTGTAGGGGTTGATACATTCTTCGTTAGGACAAATTAAGTCTGACATTTCAAAGGGGAAATTACAAACTTTAGAAGCCTTTTTGAAACTCAAATACACTAGAACTTTGCATTTCCTGCTTTTATCAAATTATCTGTATGTATAAACCCACCTCAACCACTCCAGTACCCCTGCACATTGAATAAGGTACTGACACTGACCTGTATATAGAACCACTCCAGTACCCCTGCACATTGAATAAGGTACTGACACTAACCTGTATATACAACAACCACTCCAGTACCCCTGCACATTGAATAAGGTACTGACACTGACCTGTATATACAACCACTCCAGTACCCCTGCACATTGAATAAGGTACTGACACTAACCTGTATATACAACAACCACTCCAGTACCCCTGCACATTGAATAAGGTACTGACACTGACCTGTATATACAACAACCACTCCAGTACCCCTGCACATTGAATAAGGTACTGACACTGACCTGTATATACTTGCATTCTCGTGTTTAATTTAACTTTCATCGTAGTTCTTGTTTGGTTTTTATTTGTACTTTTATTTGTTTATTCTATTTTCTATTATTATCTATATTATTAATATCACTGCATTGTTGGGAAAGAGCTCTCAAGGTAAGAATTTCACTGTACTGTTTTACACCTGTTGTATCCTGTGCACGTGGCGAATACACTTTGAAACTTGAAGTTTCAACTTTACTAGTCGCCAAAGTTCTGGAGCATGTCTTTAAACATGGATGGGAGTGCAACCCCAATGAATGCAATCTCAATTCTCACCATTCTCTGACTGCCACCAGGACTTCTTGCGGTGTGGTTTGAACGTTGTGATGACGTTCTCAATGCGGTGACTGATGGTGTTGTAGACAGGGTCATATGGTCGGCGAGAGTCACACTGGAAACATTTCTTCTCATCCTACAGGGGTCAGAGGTGACACAGGTCAGGGGTCAAACAGAAGCTCGGGACAGAGGGAGGTGAGATGGTAGGTGAGAGGATGTTGGACACACACACACAGAGAAACATCACTTGCCTGTAGATGACTGACAATACAGTAAGGCTCTTTCTTCCTGGAGCCACAGGTAGACGAGGCCTTCAGGCTCTTCTCACGGCCCACCAACAGATCTCCCGTTGCGGGGTAACAGCTGCCATGGGTACAGCCGTGGGCGTGGTCTGGCCCCTGGGCGGTGGCATAGGCCAGGGCTGGAGAATAAAGAAGAGGGAGAGGAGGTTAACAAAGGACAGGAAATGACATCAAAGCTGGGAGTTATAGCAGAGAGTCACTTAGAGTGAATAAATAAAGTTTAGAGTTTAGCTAGATATCTCTCCATCTCTCTCTCTTTCATGTCTGGCAAGACATTAGAGGACCATATGAACTCTAATCAGTACAGGAAAAGGAAGTCAAAAGAGGAAGTGGGCCTATGTTTAATCCAGAAACCAAAACAGAGCCCAACTGAAGTCGCTGCTACTTACCAGGAGTAACAATGTTGAAAAAACGCATAGATTATATTTTGGTAGTGATGAGCGATTAACCGAAAGTTTGTTATTTTTCAGTTTTTAAACAACTAATTGACCGACGTCCTTCAATTATTTGAATTCCATTTAGTTCTGTTTTTTCTTCTTCTGTGAACGCAATGCACAGTTTCTCTAGAGATAAATCAGATCAAGCACGAATGGTGTGATGTATCAGGGAGTTATAGTTTCTAATAGGCCTATATTCTACAGAGTTTACCGACCATAATCATAATCCATTGCGCGCCTACTTGTCCGGTCTGAGACTGAGAGAAGAGACAGAAAAACACGCGATCGAGAGGGAAAGAGAGCAGCTGCTTCGTGAGGTATCTCTACCTGAAAATACATGATCTAAGATTGATAGTTGGTATTGAGCAGTCAATAAAAGTATGCCATATTTACTATGAAGAACTACTAAAATAGTGATTTGGTCAGACAGAAGCTATGAGACAAGGACTTGGAATTAAATAATAAAGTCATTAAATAAACTTAAAACAAATGTATTATACACAACAACTTAAATATTTTATTAAAGTAATGTCAATAAATGAAGGTTACTAAGCGATAAGCAGTTATGAGTGGTCACTACCATCATGGGACTTTTATTAATTACGGTCCTCTGTAGCTCAATTGGTAGAGCACGGCGCTTGTAACGCCAGGGTAGTGGGTTCGATCCCCGGGACCACCCATAAGTAAAAATGTATGCACACATGACTGTAAGTCGCTTTGGATAAAAGCGTCTGCTAAATGGCATATTATTATAAGCAGTTATGAGTGGTCACTACCATCATGGGACTTTTATTCTGTGTTCTTAAAGCATTCAACCCACATAATGCATAGTGCATTTAATATCCCAAAAAATGTATGAAACCGAAACTGAAAACAGTGATTATTTTTTAAATAATCGAACCGACCTCAAAAAGCACTAATCGCTTGAATCTACTGGTTAGCAGGGACTCCCTCTGCTGGCCCGGAATGGTAAAACTGACATGCGACCCTACAGCCACTCAACCTGGAAACAAACCCAAAGGTCACCTGGGAGGTCAACGAGGCCAGGCTCTGACAGTACAGCAGGAAAGTGTGTGTGTATTCATGTGTGTGTGTTTGTGCATCCGTGCGTGCGTGTGTGTGCATGTAAGCATATGTGTGTGCGTCTGTGTGTGCATCTGTGTGTTAGTCTGTGTATTAGTCTGTGTGTGCGTCTGTGTGTGCGTCTGTGTGTGCGTCTGTGTGTGCGTCTGTGTGTTAGTCTGTGTGTTAGTCTGTGTGTTAGTCTGTGTGTGTGTCTGTGTGTTAGTCTGTGTGTTAGTATGTGTGTGCTAGTCTGTGTGTTAGTCTGTGTGCTAGTCTGTGTGTTAGTCTGTGTGTGTGTCTGTGTGTTAGTCTGTGTGTGTGTCTGTGTGTGTGTCTGTGTGTTAGTCTGTGTGTTAGTCTGTGTGTTAGTCAGTGTGTGTGTCTGTGTGTTAGTCTGTGTGTTAGTCTGTGTGTGCGTCTGTGTGTTAGTCTGTGTGTTAGTCTGTGCGTGTGTCTGTGTGTTAGTCTGTGTGTGTGTCTGTGTGTTAGTCTGTGTGTGTGTCTGTGTGTTAGTCTGTGTGTTAGTCTGTGTGTGTGTCTGTGTGTGTGTCTGTGCGTTAGTCTGTGTGCGTCTGTGTGTGCGTCTGTATGTTGGTCTGTGTATTAGTCTGTGTGTTAGTCTGTGTGTGTGTCTGTGTGTGTGTCTGTGTGTTAGTCTGTGTGTTAGTCTGTGTGTGTGTCTGTGTGTTAGTATCTGTGTTAGTCTGTGTGTGCGTCTGTGTGTTAGTCTGTGTGTAGGTCTGTGTGTGTTAGTCTGTGTGTGCGTCTGTGTGCTAGTCTGTGTGTTAGTCTGTGTGTGTGTCTGTGTGTTAGTCTGTGTGTGCGTCTGTGTGTTAGTCTGTGTGTTAGTATGTGTGTGCTAGTCTGTGTGTTAGTCTGTGTGCTAGTCTGTGTGTTAGTCTGTGCGTGTGTCTGTGTGTGTGTCTGTGTGTTAGTCTGTGTGTTAGTCTGTGTGTTAGTCTGTGTGTTAGTCAGTGTGTGTGTCTGTGTGTTAGTCTGTGTGTTAGTCTGTGTGTGCGTCTGTGTGTTAGTCTGTGTGTTAGTCTGTGCGTGTGTCTGTGTGTTAGTCTGTGTGTGTGTCTGTGTGTTAGTCTGTGTGTGTGTCTGTGTGTTAGTCTGTGTGTTAGTCTGTGTGTGTGTCTGTGTGTGTGTCTGTGCGTTAGTCTGTGTGCGTCTGTGTGTGCGTCTGTATGTTGGTCTGTGTATTAGTCTGTGTGTTAGTCTGTGTGTGTGTCTGTGTGTGTGTCTGTGTGTTAGTCTGTGTGTTAGTCTGTGTGTGTGTCTGTGTGTTAGTATCTGTGTTAGTCTGTGTGTGCGTCTGTGTGCTAGTCTGTGTGCTAGTCTGTGCGTGTGTCTGTGTGTTCGTCTGTGTGTTAGTCTGTGTGTTAGTCTGTGTGTGTGTCTGTGTGTTAGTCTGTGTGCGTGTCTGTGTGCGTGTCTGTGTGTTAGTCTGTGTGTTAGTCTGTGTGTTAGTCTGTGTGTTAGTCTGTGTGTGCATCTGTGTGTTAGTCTGTGTGTTAGTCTGTGTGCGTGTGTCTGTGTGTCTGTGCGTGTGTCTGTGTGCGTGTGTCTGTGTGTTAGTCTGTGTGTGCGTCTGTGTGTGTCTGTGTGTGCGTCTGTGTGTGCGTGCGTGTGTGTGTCTGTGTGTTAGTCTGTGTGTTAGTCTGTGTGTTAGTCTGTGTGCGTGTGTCTGTGCGTTAGTCTGTGCGTGCGTCTGTGTGTTAGTCTTTGTGCGTGTGTCTGTGCGTGTGTCTGTGTGTTAGTCTGTGTGTTAATCTGTGTGTTAGTCTGTGTGTTAGTCTGTGTGTCCGTCTGTGTGTTAGTCTGTGTGTGTGTGTCTGTGCGTGTGTCTGTGTGTTAGTCCGTGTGTGCATCTGTGTGTCAGTCTGTGTGTTAGTCTGTGTGTGCGTCTGTGTGTGCGTCTGTGTGTGCGTCTGTGTGTGCGTCTGTGTGTGCGTCTGTGTGTGCGTCTGTGTGTGCGTCTGTGTGCGTGTCTGTGTGTTAGTCTGTGTGTTAGTCTGTGTGTTAGTCTGTGTGTGCGTCTGTGTGTTAGTCTGTGTGTTAGTCTGTGTGTTAGTATGTGTGTGCGTCAGTGTGTAAGTCTGTGTGTGCGTCTGTGTGTTAGTCTGTGTGTTAGTCTGTGTGTGTGTGTCTGTGCGTGTGTCTGTGTGTGTGTCTGTGTGTGTGTCTGTGCGTGTGTCTGTGTGCGTGTCTGTGTGTTAGTCTGTGTGTGCGTCTGTGTGTGCGTCTGTGTGTGCGTGTGTGCGTGTGTTAGTCTGTGTTAGTCTGTGTTAGTCTGTGTGTTAGTCTGTGTGCATGTGTCTGTGCGTTAGTCTGTGCGTGCGTCTGTGTGTTAGTCTGTGTGCGTGTGTCTGTACGTGTGTCTGTGTGTTAGTCTGTGCGTTAGTCTGTGCGTGCATCTATGTGTTAGTCTGTGTGTGTGTGTCTGTGCGTGTGTCTGTGTGTTAGTCTGTGTGTGTGTCTGTGTGTGTGTCTGTGTGTTAGTCTGTGTGTTAGTCTGTGTGTGTGTCTGTGTGTTAGTATCTGTGTTAGTCTGTGTGTGCGTCTGTGTGTTAGTCTGTGTGTTAGTCTGTGTGTGTTAGTCTGTGTGTGCGTCTGTGTGCTAGTCTGTGTGTTAGTCTGTGTGTGTGTCTGTGTGTTAGTCTGTGTGTGCGTCTGTGTGTTAGTATGTGTGTGCTAGTCTGTGTGTTAGTCTGTGTGCTAGTCTGTGTGTTAGTCTGTGCGTGTGTCTGTGTGTGTGTCTGTGTGTTAGTCTGTGTGTTAGTCTGTGTGTTAGTCTGTGTGTTAGTCAGTGTGTGTGTCTGTGTGTTAGTCTGTGTGTTAGTCTGTGTGTGCGTCTGTGTGTTAGTCTGTGTGTTAGTCTGTGCGTGTGTCTGTGTGTTAGTCTGTGTGTGTGTCTGTGTGTTAGTCTGTGTGTTTGTCTGTGTGTTAGTCTGTGTGTTAGTCTGTGTGTGTGTCTGTGTGTGTGTCTGTGCGTTAGTCTGTGTGCGTCTGTGTGTGCGTCTGTATGTTGGTCTGTGTATTAGTCTGTGTGTTAGTCTGTGTGTGTGTGTCTGTGTGTGTGTCTGTGTGTTAGTCTGTGTGTTAGTCTGTGTGTGTGTCTGTGTGTTAGTATCTGTGTTAGTCTGTGTGTGCGTCTGTGTGCTAGTCTGTGTGCTAGTCTGTGCGTGTGTCTGTGTGTTCGTCTGTGTGTTAGTCTGTGTGTTAGTCTGTGTGTGTGTCTGTGTGTTAGTCTGTGTGCGTGTCTGTGTGCGTGTCTGTGTGTTAGTCTGTGTGTTAGTCTGTGTGTTAGTCTGTGTGTGCGTCTGTGTGTTAGTCTGTGTGTTAGTCTGTGTGCGTGTGTCTGTGTGTCTGTGCGTGTGTCTGTGTGCGTGTGTCTGTGTGTTAGTCTGTGTGTGCGTCTGTGTGTGCGTCTGTGTGTGCGTGCGTGTGTGTGTCTGTGTGTTAGTCTGTGTGTTAGTCTGTGTGTTAGTCTGTGTGCGTGTGTCTGTGCGTTAGTCTGTGCGTGCGTCTGTGTGTTAGTCTTTGTGCGTGTGTCTGTGCGTGTGTCTGTGTGTTAGTCTGTGTGTTAGTCTGTGTGTTAGTCTGTGTGTTAGTCTGTGTGTCCGTCTGTGTGTTAGTCTGTGTGTGTGTGTCTGTGCGTGTGTCTGTGTGTTAGTCCGTGTGTGCATCTGTGTGTCAGTCTGTGTGTTAGTCTGTGTGTGCGTCTGTGTGTGCGTCTGTGTGTGCGTCTGTGTGTGCGTCTGTGTGCGTGTCTGTGTGTTAGTCTGTGTGTTAGTCTGTGTGTGCGTCTGTGTGTTAGTCTGTGTGTTAGTCTGTGTGTTAGTCTGTGTGTGCGTCTGTGTGTAAGTCTGTGTGTGCGTCTGTGTGTTAGTCTGTGTGTGTGTGTCTGTGCGTGTGTCTGTGTGTGTGTCTGTGCGTGTGTCTGTGTGCGTGTCTGTTTGTTAGTCTGTGTGTTAGTCTGTGTGTGCGTCTGTGTGTGCGTCTGTGTGTGCGTGTGTGCGTGTGTCTGTGTGTTAGTCTGTGTGTTAGTCTGTGTGTTAGTCTGTGTGCATGTGTCTGTGCGTTAGTCTGTGCGTGCGTCTGTGTGTTAGTCTGTGTGCGTGTGTCTGTGCGTGTGTCTGTGTGTTAGTCTGTGCGTTAGTCTGTGCGTGCATCTATGTGTTAGTCTGTGTGTGTGTGTCTGTGCGTGTGTCTGTGTGTTAGTCTGTGTGTTAGTCTGTGTGTCCGTCTGTGTGTTAGTCTGTGTGCGTGTGTCTGTGCGTGTGTCTGTGTGTTAGTCCGTGTGTGCATCTGTGTGTGCATCTGTGTGTTAGTATGTGTGTTAGTCTGTGTGTTAGTCTGTGTGTTAGTCTGTGTGTTAGTCTGTGTGCGTGTGTCTGTGCGTGTGTCTGTGTGCGTGTGTCTGTGTGCGTGTGTCTGTGCGTGTCTGTGTGTTAGTCTGTGCGTGTGTCTGTGTGTTAGTCTGTGTGTGCGTCTGTGTGTGCGTCTGTGTGTGCGTCTGTGTGTGCGTCTGTGTGCGTGTCTGTGTGTTAGTCTGTGTGTTAGTCTGTGTGTGCGTCTGTGTGTAAGTCTGTGTGTAAGTCTGTGTGTTAATCTGTGTGTGTGTGTCTGTGCGTGTATGTCTGTGCGTGTGTCTGTGTGTGTGTCTGTGCATGTCTGTGTGTTAGTCTGTGTGTGCGTCTGTGTGTGCGTCTGTGTGTGCGTCTGTGTGTGCGTCTGTGTGTTATTCTGTGTGTTAGTCTGTGTGTTAGTCTGTGCGTTAGTCTGTGCGTGCGTCTGTGTGTTAGTCTGTGTGCGTGTGTCTGTGCGTGTGTCTGTGTGTTAGTCTGTGTGTTAGTCTGTGTGTTAGTCTGTGTGTCCGTCTGTGTGTGCGTCTGTGTGTGCGTCTGTGTGTGCGTCTGTGTGTGCGTCTGTGTGTAAGTCTGTGTGTTAGTGTGTGTGTGCATATGTGTGTGCATCTGTGTGTTAGTATGTGTGTTAGTCTGTGTGTTAGTCTGTGTGTTAGTCTGTGTGTGTGTGTCTGTGCGTGTGTCTGTGTGTTAGTCTGTGTGTGTGTGTCTGTGCGTGTGTCTGTGTGCGTGTGTCTGTGCGTGTCTGTGTGTTAGTCTGTGCGTGTGTCTGTGTGTTAGTCTGTGTGTGCGTCTGTGTGTGCGTCTGTGTGTGCGTCTGTGTGTAAGTCTGTGTGTGCGTCTGTGTGTTAGTCTGTGTGTTAGTCTGTGTGTGTGTCTGTGCGTGTGTCTGTGAGTGTGTCTGTGAGTGTGTGTCTGTGTGCGTGTGTCTGTGCGTGTCTGTGTGTTAGTCTGTGCGTGTGTCTGTGTGTTAGTCTGTGTGTGCGTCTGTGTGTGCGTCTGTGTGTGCGTCTGTGTGTGCGTCTGTGTGTGCGTCTGTGTGTGCGTATGTGTGTGCGTCTGTGTGTGCGTATGTGTGTGCGTCTGTGTGTTAGTCTGTGTGTGCGTCTGTGTGTTAGTCTGTGTGTTAGTCTGTGTGTTAGTCTGTGTGTTAGTCTGTGTGCGTGTGTCTGTGCGTTAGTCTGTGCGTGCGTCTGTGTGTTAGTCTGTGTGTTAGTCTGTGTGTTAGTCTGTGTGTTAGTCTGTGTGTTATTCTGTGTGTTAGTCTGTGTGTTAGTCTGTGTGTTAGTCTGTGTGTTAGTCTGTGTGTTAGTCTGTGTGCGTGTGTCTGTGTGCGTGTGTCTGTGTGTTAGTCTGTGTGTGCGTCTGTGTGTTAGTCTGTGTGTGCGTCTGTGTGTTAGTCTGTGTGTGCGTCTGTGTGTGCGTCTGTGTGTTAGTCTGTGTTAGTCTGTGTGTTAGTCTGTGTGTTAGTCTGTGTGTTAGTCTGTGTGTTAGTCTGTGTGTTAGTCTGTGTGTTAGTCTGTGTGTTAGTCTGTGCATGCGTCTTCATGTGACTTGCTAGATTAAATGTGTGTTGGGCAGGGTTTCGGTTAGCCAGCAATTGCCAGCTTTTGGCCGAAAAAAAATAGAAAAGCTGTTGCCCGCCAAAATGACCAGGAGAAAAAAAAATCCCATTGCAAAATAATGCTTTTTATAAATTGATGGAAATACCAGTCGATGGAAATACATTTGACCATCATGCTTATTGGTCTACAGGTTAATTTGCATAAAATAGTGGAATTTAATTGGCATATGTGTATTTTCGTTAGTCATCATGTATTTTATTTATCCAACACAACTATCACATGCACACAACATACAAAGCCTATTTTGAGCATGATTTCTACTGTAGCTCCTCAACTGGTTGCTGCTGGAGTAAAACGTGATTTTATAAGACCATTCATCGCGCAATAATTCTAAACGCAATCGCGTGTTAAAAACAGTTTTGGTGCATGACTAAAAAGAGCTAGGCCTACTATTTTTATTTCTCAGCTGGTATTCTAATTGAATCGCGCCTCCCATTCACCATTAAAGTCCAGGCAACAGGCTATCATCGCGTCACCACCACTTTACAATGTGAGCTGGACGCAGTATGCATTTTGAAAACATAGGCCTACTTAATTGTTTGAAACCTGAATGTTTTACTTCACATTATAAGGCATGTCTTACCTTGCTTCAAAGTAGCCTATAGGCAAATCCGACCATGGGAACGTGGAGGCAATTTTATAAAGCGTACAATTTATCCTACTATTTCTACGGATCTGTGTGCCAGTTATGATTTCATATGCGCATTTAAAGTTAAAATTAAACTAATGCGAGAGCACCAACCTCTGCCATACGGACACATTGATACACAGTGATCCATTGGCGGCAAAATAAAGGAGCGCATGGAACTCATAGCCTATAAGGCCAATGCAGTAGTAGGTCTATAACTTCCATTGTCAACTAAGTCAAAATACATAAATTTACCATCTGCATCTCGATTGCTCTGTGGCTAAGTCATGCTTGCTGGTGTATTTTGAATTATTTTATTTATTTCTGTATAGACAGGAGTAATTATATAATTTTGGCAAATGTATTTAAATTTACTTCCCTAGCATATTTAATGTGCCGCCTATGAAATACTTCCTCATATGCCATTTCTCTCCAGTTCTATTGGTTTTCATATCATATTTCTTTCATTCATGGCCTCCTGTAGCTCAGTTGGTAGAGCATGGCTCTTGCAACGCCAGGGTTGTGGGTTCGTTTCCCACGGGGGGCCAGTATAAAAAATATATGCACTCACTAACTGTAAGTCGCTCTGGATAAGAGCGTCTACTAAAATGTCCAGAAGCCAAAGGCACAATCCTAGTCATATTAGCAACCCATCCTATGGGTTACATCTTCAGATTCCCCCTCTTTCTAAGTTTCTAACAGAGATTTTCATCTCCGTCACATATGGAACCGCTCTCATCAGGTGCGCAGTTTAGAATGGAGTTTTCCTGAAAATCGCAGTTTAGCAAATGTTTGAAAATGACGTTTTATCGGCTGCTTCATTACAGGGCATGTTCTGTTAAGATGAGTTACCATAATCTAAATGTGATTTCTGTGATGTCATTCTGAGCCCCGTGGGTGGACGCCCTAAAGGGTTATGCACTCAATGGATATGTGTCCCGGTAAATTTCTCAAATGGCCGGTAAATGAAAATCTTTCTGGTCACGTTGTCCGGCACCACATTTTCCTAACGGAAACCCTGGTGATTGAAAATAAACTTTTATGACACCCAACAGCCGTCAAGCATTCCAGTCAACATCCTGAAATAAATTCCTAGTAAAGCGCTAGTGGGACCTGAAGGCCCACTGTCTGACGAGAAGAGCCAGGGAGGAGGTCAGGCAGGGTCTTACAGGCAGGCTCTGTCTGTCTGTCTGTCTGTCTGTCTGTCTGTCTGTCTGTCTACAACAGGTGCTTCTAATGTGCTCTATAGTTACAGGAAGCAAAAACATGCAGCACACACAAGAGATAAACATGCACATGAAGAATCAACATTCAGTATTCAGTATGCTGCATATTGTGACAGTTTTAGGACTGCTTTTTATTGTGAGTCTCCTGGGAAAAGTCCTGAGGAGATTTCACAGAGACTATCAACTGAAACACTCTCTAGTCTAGAGGAAACCTGGCAATCAGACAAGTCTCACACTGGTGTTACTCCCAGGCACCGAACACACACACGCACACACACACACACACACACCACAGTGATACACACACACGCACACACACACCATGTGGAAAAAAAAAAACTGTGGACAGAGATTTTCTACAAGGAATCTGCCTCCTGAAAAGCAAAAAAGCTTCTCCCAAACGGGTGTGACAACTACTCCCATTGCCTGCTGCACTGCTGCTTGGATTCCACCTGGCGATCTGTTCCCCGTCTGCCCTGTCTCCCCCTGTCTGGTACAGGTACCCACCGCCACGCTCCCCCTTCTCTCCCGAGCTTTCGCTCGCCTCCAGCACACACACACACTTACACACAGCAGACTTTGGACTGATCGGAATTTTAGGTAGGCTAATTAACTTGTGAAGCTTATTATGTGAGCTTACTCAGAAACTCTTTAACTAACTAGTATAGGCCTACTATTTATTTATTTTATCTCATACTTTTATAGTCTACTGGACTCATAGAGAGCTAGTATCTCAAGTTATCTTGTTGTGGCGAGTGACTCTTTGAACTTACAGTGGCCATCCCCAAGTCGTTATATTTTTTGCTATTTGCCTCATGACTCCTGCATGATTTGTTGACTATGAACTTGCTTGTTTACCCAACCGTGGGACAGACAATGTTTGTTCCCACACTCGGGACTCTGACTCTCTATTGGTTACACAGACTCTTGGCCTCCCATCCTATTCTAACCACCTCTCGCCGGCTTTGTATTCATGTTACCTGATGCAATTGCTGTACAATATGATCTTGTTGCCATCTGATGCACATTCAAATGTCATAAAAAATCAACACTGCAGAGCTCTCCCTGTCCTCTGCCGTGCCCTGATTGTATTACTGCTGATGAAATCTGGAAATACACCCTGGCCCATCTACTGTTGCTAGCCCCAATCCTGACTTTCTGCACGTTAACACTAGAAGCTTATTACCTAAAATGTATCAATTGAAAGTGTGGGTTCACAGCTCCAATCTAGATGTGCAGGTCATTACTGAGACGTGGTTAAGAAAGAGTGTTTTGAACACTGATGTTAACCTTTCTGGTTATAACCTTTTTCGTCAAGACAGATCTTCCAAAGGTGGTGGAGTGGCAATCTTTACCAAGGAACACCTTCAGTGCTCGGTTGTCTCCAGTAAATCTGTCCCCAAACAATTAGATTTGCTGGTTTTAAGCATTAAACTTTCAAGTAGCTCTTTGTTGACTGTTGCTGGGTGTTATCGTCCACCATCAGCACCGGCCTGTACCCTACCTGCCCTAAGCTCTCTCCTGGCCCCTTTGTCCTTCTAGGTGACCTAAACTGGGACATGCTTATACTGACCAAGTCCTAAAGCAATGGGACTCCCTAAATCTTTCTCAGATTATTACCAATCCCACAAGGTATGACTCCAAACAGCCAGAAAAGGCTACTCTCCTTGATGTTATCCTCACAAATAATACTAATAGGTATCAGTCTGGTGTTTTCTGTAATGACCTTAGTGATCACTGTTTTACAGCCTGTGTTTGTAATGGCTGCTCAGTGAAACGACCTGTCCTGATTTGTCATAGACACTTTAACGAGCAAGCCTTCCTTCATGACCTGGCCTCTGTACATTGGTATAGAATCAGCCTGATCCCCTCTGTCGAAGAAGCTTGGACCTTCTTTTTTGATATTTTCAGTGGTATTGTTAACAAACACGTCCCCATAAAGAAAATGAGAATTAAAAACAGGTTCAGCCCCTGGTTCGACCGTGATCTGTCAGAGTTACTCCACCTCAATAATTCCATTTGACGAAAGGCTCGACACATGCATACTCAGGCTGACTGGCTCTTGTTCAGGCAGATGAGAAATAAGTTCACTCAGGCTATCCGGAAGGCCAAAGTTAGTTACTTTAAGGAGCAGTTCTCTCTCTGTGGGTCTAACCCCAAGAAGTTCTGGAAAACGGTTAAAGACCTGGAGAATAAACACTCCTCCTCACAGCTGCCCATGTCCCTTAATGTTGATGATGTGGTTGTTACTGACAAGGAGCACATGGCTGAGCTCTTTAATCACCACTTCATTAAGTCAGGATTCCTATTTGACTCAGCCATGCCTCATTGCCCGTCCAACATTTCCTAATCTCCCACCCCTTCTAATGCGACTAGCCCCGATGCTCCTCCCTCTTTCTCCCCTGCCCCGCTACAAAGTTTCTCCCTGCAAGCAATCACTGAGTCTGAGTTGCTAAAGGAGCTCCTTAAACTTGACCCCAAAAAACATAACCTGTCTCTCCTCTCTGGGGAGGTTCTCATTGCTTGGAAGGCAGCCACGGTCCGTCCTTTATTTAATGGGGAGATCAAGCTGATCCTAACTGTTATAGGCCAATTTCTATTTTGCCCTGTTTATCAAAAGTGTTGGAAGAACTTGTCAATAATCAACTGACTGGCTTTCTTGACGTCTATAGTATTCTCTCTGGTATGCAATCTGGTTTCTGCTCAGGTTATGGATGTGTCACTGCAACCTTAAAGGTCCTAAATTATGTCACCATTGCCCTTGATTCTAAGCAATGTTGTGCTGCTATTTTTATTGACTTGACCAAAGCTTTTGATATGGTAGACCATTCCATTCTTGTGGGCGTATTGGTGTCTCTGAGGGGTCTTTGGCCTGGTTTGCTAACTACCTCTCTCAAAGAGTGCAGTGTATAAAGTCAGAACATCTGCTGTCTCAGCCACTGCCTGTCACCAAGGGAGAACCCCAAGGCTCGATCCTAGGCCCCACGCTCTTCTCAATTTACATCAACAACATAGCTCAGGCAGTAGGAAGCTCTCTCAACCATTTATATGCAGATGATAGTCTTATACTCAGCTGGCCCCTCCCCGGATTTTGTGTTAAACGCTTTACAACAAATCTTTCTTAGTGTCCAACAAGCTTTCTCTGCCCTTAACCTTATTCTGAACACCTTCAAAACAAAGGTCATGAGGTTTGGTAAGAAGAATGCCCCTCTCCCCACCGGTGTGATTACTACCTCTGAGGGTTTACTTGGGAGTATGGCTAGACGGTACACTGTCCTTCTCTCAGCACATATCAAAGCTGCAGGCTAAGGTTAAATCTAGACTTGATTTCCTCTATCGTAACCACTCCTCTTTCACCCCAGCTGCCAAACTAACCCTGATTCAGATGACCATCCTACCCATGCTAGATTACGGAAACGTAATTTATAGTTCAGCAGGTAAGGGTGCTCTCGAGCGGCTAGATGTTCTTTACCATTTGGCCATCCGATTTGCCACCAATGCTCCTTATAGGACACATCACTGCACTCTATACTCCTCTGTAAACTGGTCATCTCTGTATACCCGTCCCAAGACCCAATGGTTGATGCTTATTTATAAAACCCTCTTAGGCCTCACTCCCCCCTATCTGAGATACCTACTGCAGCCCTCATCCTCCACATACAACACCCGTCCTGCCAGTCACATTCTGTTAAAGGTTCCCAAAGCACACACATCCCTGGGTCGCTCCTCTTTTCAGTTCGCTGCAGCTAGCGACTGGAACGAGCTGCAAAAAACACTCAAACTGGACAGTTTTATCTCCATCTCTTCATTCAAAGACTCAATCAAGGACACTCTTACTGACAGTTGCAGCTGCTTCACGTGATGTATTGTTGTCTCTACCTTCTTACCCTTTGTGCTGTTGTCTGTGCCCAATAATGTTTGCACCATGTTTTGTGCTGCTGCCATGTTGTGTTTCTACCATGTTGTTGTCATGTGGTGTTGCTACCATGCTCTGTTGTCATGTGTTGCTGCCATGCTATGTTGTTGTCTTAGGTCTCTCTTTATGTAGTGTTGTGGTGTCTCTCTTGTTGTGATGTGTGTTTTGTCCTATATTTTGATTTTTAATCCCAACCCCCATCCCCGCAAGAGGCCTTTTGGTAGGCCGTCATTGTAAATAAGAATTTGTTTTTAACTGAATTGCCTAGTTAAATAAAAAAGACACTTGGCATTTACTCAACACGGGGCGGCAGGTAGCTTAGTGGTTAAGAGCGTTGTGCCAGTAACCGAAAGGTTGCTGGTTCTAATCCCCGAGCCGACTAGGTGAAAAATCTGCCGATGTGCCCTTGAGCAAGGCACTTAACCCTAATTGCTCCTGTAAGTCACTCTGGATAAGAGCGTCTGCTAAATGACTAAAATGTAAATGTAACAACTGTACCTGAGAAAAAGTCTAGATCACATGTTTCCTATGCAAACACTGCATTTGTGTACACAGGGAATAAGTTGAACACTTTAATGCTGTTTAACCATCAGCCAACTGAAAGCCTTTTTTATTTCAGTATGTATTTCTCCAGGGTGAGAGTTATTTTGATCAAAGCACAGTGTGAGAAGAGGACTTGTATGTGATGAGTAACCATTAACCACTGTCTTTCTGTCATGTAGGTCATACGGAAATAAGTCAAAATACAATTCCCACTTGATGATTTAATAACATACGTGTTTATGGTTGACTAGGCAGCAGTGTGCCCTGCTCATTTCAGCAGCTCTCTCTCTGCCATTCTCTCCTCTTACCCATACATGGACAGGCAGGGCCAGGGAGGAATGCAGGCCGACAGCTGAGAGGGAGGCTTACCTCAGCGCTAACAAAGCACTGCTGTTGGGCTATTAGCCTAGCCACAGACTACTAGGAGATAGTGCTGTTGTATAGCCTAGCCACAGACCAGTAGAGGTTGAGATACAAGCCCTGTCGTTGAGCTATTAGCCTAGCATTAGCCACAGACCAGAAGTAAAAGTCCTTCTGTTGAGCTAGCATAGCCACAGACTAGGAGAGGTTGAGATACAAGCCCTGTCGTTGAGCTATTAGCCTAGCATTAGCCACAGACCAGAAGTCCTTCTGTTGAGCTAGATGCTAACAAGTAGAAACATCCGCCACTTAAACAATTTAATGAGAAATTTGGCAGAATTAAAGAGATCAAATCCATTAAAATGTAATGTGCTCTGAAAACCATAATATTTCTCAGTCAACAGGCCATTTCAGTGATTGTTTCCTCTCCTCTGCTCTGGACTGTACTGAACTGGACTTGTACTCTGCACTCCTAATGTGGCTTATTATGTGTATAATAATAGTTATTTCCACCTCTTCCCAAAATAAGTGTAATGAGTTTAGACTGGACAGCTCCCAGCATCCTCTCTGTTCTGCAGTAGGCCTTGCCCTGGCTAATCTGCCTGTAATGGCCTGGACCAACACACAAAGAGAGGGGGCTTTTCTCACCCCATCTCTCTGTCTCTCTCTCTCTGTCTCTCTCTCTCTGTCTCTGTCTCTCTCGCTCTCTCTCTCTCTCAGTGTGGTATGTATTGTAAGTGTCTACTATGCAAAACCCCACTGCCTGTCCTGGCACTCTCTGGAGAGATGGCTGTGCCTGTCAGCTGGGGCCGCTGACTCACTTTCTTCTGTTTCTTCTAGTTTTCCTCAACTTTCAATAAAGATTTTTGGCACTATGTGTTCCTAGTAGGATCAGGTGGGGGAGTGTAAAGAATGAGACCTCCAGTCGTTGTCTCCAGAGTGAGAGCAGCAGGGACCTGATCTATTTCACATGTCACTGGGTTGTGTTTGGAGACAGACAGGGGGGGGCGGATGGCGATGTGACATCAAGAAGAAACATTCCAATCTGACTGGGTGACAAAGACGAGAAGGAATCTGCTGTCAGCACCTTCCTAGGTGTAAACACTGGAACCAATCACCAAGACAAACACACTCACATACAGTACACACATACACAGACAGACACTAATAAAAGCAGACACCCCCACCCCCCCCAAAAAAAGAAAAGAGCTATGGAGATGATGCTACGTTAAATCTAGAACACTTGTTTCTAGGTGGTTGATGGCAGCATTTGGAGCTCTTGAAGCAGCATGCGTGGCACGAGACCAAACAGAATAAGAGTAGCGCATCTCTGCATGGCATCCTATTCCTGACCTCACTGGGAGTAGCGCTGCAGACTACCATCTCTGCATGGCATCCTATTCCTGAGCTCACTGGGAGTAGCGCTGCAGACTACCATCTCTGCATGGCATCCTATTCCTGACCTCACTGGGAGTAGCGCTGCAGACAGACAAACGTCCCTGCATGGCATCCTATTCCTGACCTCACTGGGAGTAGCTTTGAGAGAGCACAGATAAGTATAGAACTGGCCCAGAGCAAACTAGCTAATTACTTTACATTCTCTCCATCTTCCTCTCTTTCCCTCCCCTCTCTCTCTGGTCTCTTCTAATGAGCCATCCACTCCCACATCCAGAGTAGAGCGCCTCTCTCCTCCTTCCTCTCCTCCCTTCCAGCATGGAATCCTGGGAATCTCAATGCAGATGGTGATTCCCCGGGGGAGGGGAGGGGGCGTCAGGCAGATTGTCCAAGCGAGGATGTAAAGTAGAACTCCCTCGTTACCGTGGGGCTGCGCTGAGAGAGACCTGCCTAGTTACTTACCCAGTTGTTAAGAGTAACGAGGCGTGCCACTGAGAAGCATCTGCTCCTGCTGGGTGTAAATCACCCTGGTTCTTCCACAGCGGGAGAAAGTCACGGGCCACCAGACATATCCACAACAGGTGGTCATGGGAGAGTGATGCTGGACACACAGCTGTTGCCCATGCTCTGGCTGCCCCAGCCAGCCTCAAGAACCAGGTCTCTGACTCCATTCTCCAGAGTCCTGTGACAGCCCCGGACCCTTGCCATACCTCCTTTGCCCGTTGGTACTCCCAGGTCCCAGGCCTACTCAGTAACCAGCCCCTGGCCATGCTCCTCAGTGTAAATCTATGGGGCAGTCAGACACACATGTGCAGCAGATGTTGGGTGCAGTCAGCCAGTCAAGTGGCTGTGGGTTTCATTTACTGACTAGTGCTCTCGGTTTGCCCTTTCACCAGCTGGAGTGACGGATGGAGATTCACTCAAGTTCTCCACCAGAGCCAGACATACCAGATGTGTACATGAGCTAATCACACATGTGTTTCTACTTAGAAAGTACATAGGGGATTTGTAATTGTGTTATATTCCAAGTGTACTCCAGTCTCCTGATACATTTTATCAGGGACACAATCAAAGACTTTTGTGTAAATCTGTCTGGTATGTACAATCTCTGAATAACCTTGAGATTAGGGGAAGTCTGTTCAGTGTGTGTGTGTGTGTGTGTGTGTGTGTGTGTGTGTGTGTGTGTATTGGTTGGTTCTTCTATTCTTGTGGGGACCTAAAATCCCCCAAAGCCCCCTCAAGGATAGTAAAACAAGGAAAATGTCCCACGTCCCCATGAGGACAAAGGCTATTTTAGGGTTAGGGTTACAATTAGGGTTACAATTAGGTTAGGGTTAGGAGTTAAGGGTAAGGGTTATGGTTAGGGTTAGGGGTTAAGGGTAAGGGTTATGGTTAGGGTTATGGGTTAGGGAAAATATGATTTTGAATGGAAATACATTTTAGGTCCCCACAAAAAAACTAATTGTGTGTGTGCGTGTGTGTGTGCGTACTGTGTATGACTGAGACTGAACATGCCTCCATTCATATGTGTGATGGTAGGAAGTCATTTTTCTTTCCACTTCAGTTGAACCAAAACCAACAACTGACACTTCCTGTCCCTTGGGACACATAGAGATGACCTGGGTAAGCCAGACACTTCCTGTCCCTTGGGACACAGAGAGATGACCTGGGTAAGCCAGACACTTCCTGTCCCTTAGGACACAGAGAGATGACCTGTGTAAGCCAGACACTTCCTGTCCCTTGGGACACAGAGAGTTGACCTGGGTAAGCCAGACACTTCCTGTCCCTTGGGACACAGAGAGATGACCTGGGTAAGCCAGACACTTCCTGTCATTTCTCTCCAGGTATCCCTAGAGATGAGTAATAAAACAAGGAGGTAAGAAATCTCACTTACAGACGACTGCAACATACCTTAAACCCATAAGGAAGACAAACACATTCTGGCCCAATGTTCACAATTTCACACAACCTACATCCACATAAAGAGTTTATTTCCAAAAACGCTACATCCACCAATTTTTCACATTTGTGTTTTTTCATCAGAAATGATTGCTTATGGGTACCTTCATGTGTTTGTAAAGTATTACTGTTTTCAGATTTAAAAAAAACGTTTTAGATTTCTTTTAGCGAAAAGCTATATATATTGTTTAGCTGGAATGGAATGTTCACATCCTGTATATTTGACTGTGATATGTGGTTGTCTCACCTAGATAACTTAAAGGGATACTTCGGGATTAAGGCAATGAGGCCCTTTATCTACTTCCCCAGAGTCAAAAGAACTCATGGATACCATTTGTATGTCTCTGTGTCTAGTATGAAGGAAGTTAGAGGTAGTTTCGCAAGACGATGCTAACTAGCATTAGAGCAATGACTGGAAGTCTTAGCAACTGTGCTAGCGCTAGTTAGCAACTTCCTTCAAACTGCACGCAGAGACATAAAAATGATATTCACAAGTTCATCTGACTGTGGGGAAGTAGATAAAGGGCCTCCATGCCAAAATCCCAAAGTATCCCTTTAAAGGAGAAGTTTACCAAAAATTCAGAAACTCCCAAGTGATTCAATAGATTGAAACTAGTTCAGTGGAGTTTGCCCTCCCCCTGTAGTGCTGTAATGAGACAGCAGCAAAAACGGGTCACGTGACTCATGAAGCTGGATGCAGGCCTTGCTCTGCTCCGTTGCCAGTGAATTCATGATTCAGAAATCTGCGAAGTGTGGACAAATTTGTTGTTTAATTGAAAGCCTACGGCCGAATTAGCTTTTGAATCAGGAAATGTGTACTTTTCCACCTAAAACTTTAGCGATTATTTTAGATCATTATTTTATGTAGCCGACTGCCACAGCAGCAGAGATGGGTAACTGCTCAGTCTGGAGGAGTTCGTGGTGGAAGTACGGAAAGTGTTCGATTCTCCGTTGTCTGGGAGAGAGGCTGTAAACTGCTACAGCTATGTCAAGACTCGCGTAGTGTGGCAGACTACGCAGTGGATTTTCGCACGTTGGCGGCTGAGAGTGCCGGAAACCCGGAAGCATTGTTGGACATGTTCCTTCACGGATTATCGGAGGTGATCAAGGATGAGCTCACAGCCCGGGAGTTGCCCATGACCTCGACTCCCTCGTAGCCTTGACCATCCGGATCGACCGCCTCCGAGGAATCCAGGAATCTCCCGAAGTCTTTTCAGAGAGAATCCGATGTCACCCGAGTGCTAACGGGAATCGGCGAGGGCGGTCGACTCGCCTCCTCCCGAGCCCAAGCTACTGGGAAGGGCTCAATTGTCTCCGGATGAACATTTACGCAGACTGAACACCAGGAGCTGTCTGTATTGTGAAACTACAGGACATTATATTTCCACCTGTCCATTAAAAAGACCAGGCTCATCAGTAGGTATGAGTACTCTGGTGAGCCGTACAGGGATTTTCCAATCTCCCATTACTTGCACCCCTCTCCATGCTACCCTGTTATGGGGTGACCAGGCCAAATCACTCCGGGTGCTCATTGACTCTGGGGCCGATGAGAGTTTTATCGATGCTACCTTGGTGTCGGAGCTGAGTATCTCCACTCAACCACTCTCCATTCCCATGGACGTCAGATTGCTGGATGGGCAATCTATTGGCAGAGTCACCCGCAATACGATTCCTATCAACCTACGAGTATCAGGAAATCACAGTGAGTGTACGCAGTTCCTGCTCATAGAATCTCCCCATGTACCCGTGGTTTTGGGATATTCATGGTTCCAGAAGCACAATCCCCTGATCGACTGGGCTACTGGTGCCATCGTGGGTTGGAGCCCGTTCTGCCATGCTCAATGTCTTAAGTCGACCCAGCGTGCCCCAGGACGTCTTCCTGCAGGTTTAAGAGAAGCCTCGTCTCTCCCTCCGCATCAACCCTACGACTGCGCCATTGACCTTCTCCCGGGCACTACACCCCCTGCTTTACTCCCTGTCGGGTCCGGAGACCAAGGCAATGGAGGAGTACATTGAGAACTCTCTCGCTGCAGGGAGTATTCGTCCATCGGCCTCTCCCACCGGCGCAGGGTTCTTCTTTGTGGAGAATAAGCACAAAACTCTGCACCCGTGTATCGACTACAGGGACCTTAATGACATCACAGTTAAAAAACGTTACCTTCTACCACTCATCTCCTCGGCTATTGAGCCTCTTCAGGGAGCGACCATCTTTTCTAAGTTGGACCTTCGGAACGCCTTCCATCTGGTTTGGATACAAATCAAATCAAATTGTATTTGTCACATGCGCCGAATACAACAGGTGTAGACCTTACAGTGAAATGCTTACTTACAAGCCCTTAACAAACAATGCAATTTTACGAAAGAATACTAAAATAAAACACAAAAAAAGACAATATCAAATAATATGAAATAAAAGTAACAAATAATTAAAGAGCAGCAGTAAAAATAACAATAGCGAGGCCATGTGCGGGGGCACCGGTTAGTCGAGGTAATTGGGGTAATATGCACATGTAGGTAGAGTTATTAAAGTGGCTATGCATAGATAATAAACAGAGAGTAGCAGTAGCATAAAAGAGGGGTGGGGGGCAATGAAATAGTCTGTGTAGCCATTTGATTAGATGTTCAGGAGTCTTATGACTTGGGGGTAGAAGCTGTTTAGAAGCCTCTTGGACCTAGACTTGGCGCTCCGGTACTGCTTGTACAAAACCCTTGTTGGCAATCACAGAGGTCAGACGTTTCTTGTAGTTGGCCACCAGGTTTGCACACATCTCAGGAGGGATTTTGTCCCACTCCTCTTTGCATATCTTCTCCAAGTCATTAAGGTTTCGAGGCTGACGTTTGGCAACTCGAACCTTCAGCTCCCTCCACAGATTCTCTATGGGATTAAGGTCTGGAGACTGGCTAGGCCACTCCAGGACCTTAATGTGCTTATTCTTGAGCCACTCCTTTGTTGCTTTGGCCGTGTGTTTTGGGTCATTGTCATGCTGGAATACCCATCCACAACCCATTTTCAATGCCCTGGCTGAGGGAAGGAGGTTCTCACACAAGATTTGACGGTACATGGCCCCGTCCATCGTCCCTTTGATGCGGAGAAATTGTCCTGTCCCCTTAGCAGAAAAACACCCCCAAAGCATAATGTTTCCACCTCCATGTTTGACGGTGGGGATGGTGTTCTTGGGGTCATAGGCAGCATTCCTCCTCCTCCAAACACAGCGAGTTGAGTTGATGCCAAAGAGCTCCATTTTGGTCTCATCTGACCTCAACACTTTCACCCAGTTCTCCTCTGAATCATTCATGTTCATTGGCAAACTTCAGATGGGCATGTATATGTGCTTTTTTGAGCAGGGGGACCTTGCGGGCGCTGCAGGATTTCAGTCCTTCACGGCGTAGTGTGTTACCAATTGTTTTCTTGGTGATTATGGTCCCAGCTGCCTTGAGATCATTGACAAGATCCTCCCGTGTAGTTCTGGGCTGATTCCTCACCGTTCTCATGATCATTGCAACTCCACGAGGTGAGATCTTGCATGGAGCCCCAGGCCGAGGGAGATTGACAGTTATTTTGTGTTTCTTCCATTTGCGAATAATCGCACCAACTGTTGTCACCTTCTCACCAAGCTGCTTGGCGATGGTCTTGTAGCCCATTCCAGCTTTGTGTAGGTCTACAATCTTGTCCCTGAAATCCTTGGAGAGTTCTTTGGTCTTGGCCATCGTGGAGAGTTTGGAATCTGATTGATTGATTGCTTCTGTGGACAGGTGTCTTTTATACAGGTAACAAGCTGAGATTAAGTGTGCTCCTAATCTCAGCTCGTTACCTGTATAAAAGACACCTGGGAGCCAGAAATCTTTCTGATTGAGAGGGGGTCAAATACTTATTTCCCCCATTAAAATGCTAATCAATTTATAACATTTTTGACATGCGTTTTTCTGGATTTTTTTGTTGTTATTCTGTCTCTCACTGTTCAAATAAACCTACCATTAAGATTATAAACTGATCATTTCTTTGTCAGTGGGCAAACGTACAAAATCAGCAGGGGATCAAATACTTTTTTCCCTCACTGTACAGCATTTTGCTAAACAACATGATTATTTGTGATAGATTTTATACAAATACATGTCTGTCATTGAACAACCCCATGCCATGATTAAATAGTGAAAAAACACCAATCTCTTTCATAATTTCTTTAAACAAAAAAGCTAATATAATAATTTACCAACATTTCTGAAAATGGATATATAGCGTTTTGGAATGAAACTCTTCACATGTAATACCAAACTAAATCAGCCGGCCTAGCTCTCCCTATGGGGGTATCTACAGTTGAAGTCGGAAGTTTACATACACCTTAGCCAAATACATTTAAACTCAGTTTTTCACAATTCCTGACATTTAATCCTAGTAAAGATTCCCTGTTTTAGGTCAGTTAGGATCACCACTTTATTTTAAGAATGTGAAATGTCAGAATATTAGTAGAGAATTATTTATTTCAGCTTTTATTTCTTTCATCACATTCCCAGTGGGTCAGAAGTTTACATACAATTAGTATTTGGTAGCATTGCCTTTAAATTGTTTAACTTGGGTAAAACGTTTTGCGTAGCCTTCCACAAGCTTCCCACAATAAGTTGGGTAGGTTTTGGCCCATTCCTCCTGACAGAGCTGGTGTAACTGAGTCAGGTTTGTAGGCCTCCTTGCTTGCACACGCTTTTTCAGGTCTGCCCACACATTTTCTATAGGATTGAGGTCAGGGTGATACCTTGACTTTGTTGTCCTTAAGCCATTTTGCCACAACTTTGGAAGTATGCTTGGGGTCATTGTCCATTTGGAAGACCCATTTGCGACCAAGCTTTAACTTCCTGACTGATGTCTTGAGATGTTGCTTCAATATATCCACATAATTTTCCTTCCTCATGATGCCATCTATTTTGTGAAGTGCACCAGTCCCTCCTGCAGCAAAGCACCCCCACAGCATGATGCTGCCACCCCCGTGCTTCACGGTTGGGATGGTGTTCTTCGGCTTGCAAGCACCCCCCTTTTTCCTCCAAACATAATGATGGTCATTATGGCCAAACAGTTCTATTTTTGTTTCATCAGACCAGAGGACATTTCTCCAAAAAGTACGATCTTTGTCCCCATGTGCAGTTGCAAACCGTAGTCTGGCTTTTTTATGGCGGTTTTGGAGCAGTGGCTTCTTCCTTGCTGCGCGGCCTTTCAGGTTATTTCAATATAGGACTCGTTTTACTGTGGATATAGATACTTTTGTACCTGTTTCCTCCAGCATCTTCACAAGGTCCTTTGCTGTTGTTCTGGGATTGATTTGCACTTTTCGCACCAAAGTACGTTCATCTCTAGGAGACAGAACGTGTCTCCTTCCTGAGCGGTATGACGGCTGCGTGGTCCCATGGTGTTTATACTTGCGTACTATTGTTTGTTCAGATGAACGTGGTACCTTCAGGCGTTTGGAAATTGCTCCCAAGGATGAACCAGACTTGTGGAGGTCTACAATTTATTTTCGGAGGTCTTGGCTGATTTCTTTTGATTTTCCCATGATGTCAAGCAAAGAGGCACTGAGTTTGAAGGTAGGCCTTGAAATAAATCCACAGGTACACCTCCAATTGACTCAAATGATGTCAATTAGCCTATCAGAAGCTTGTAAAGCCATGACATCATTTTCTGGAATTTTCCAAGCTGCAAAAGGCACAGTCAACTTAGTGTATGTAAACTTCTGACCCACTGGAATTGTGATACAGTGAATTATAAGTGAAATAATCTCTCTGTAAACAATTGTTGGAAAAATCACTTGTGTCATGCACAAAGTAGGTGTCCTAACCGACTTGCCAAAACTATAGTTTGTTAAAAAGACATTTGTGGAGTGGTTGAAAAACGAGTTTTAATGACTCCAACCTAAGTGAATGTAAACTTCCGACTTCAACTGTACATACCAGTCAATTACAGGTGAGCACTGACCTGTCTTTATGACCACATGAAACAGCTAGTCAGGGTTTAAAGGTGAGTGATTTTTACAAGGCAACCGTCTGTCCCTTGATATTATAACTGGGGCAGTGGAGTCTGGAGACTGTGCAGGTAGAGGGAGGGCGGGGCGGAGGAGGATGTTAGTAAAACAATAGTGGACTGACCATCCCCCTCAGACTCCATAATGAACGTCATGTCCACTCTTAAATACAGGTGTATTTAAGACGCATGACACAGCCTATCATTATACAATAGAGCCTGGCTGTAGATGCATACAGCAGTGAGATGAAGAGGCAGAAGCTGGGCAGGCCTGGAGGGGCCACACAGTCCAGGCTTTCTCCTCCCCTCCCCTCCCTGGGGGCCTTGTCTGTTATACTGACTAGAGTGAGAGTAGACCAGAAAGCAGCCCATCAGACTAAGTAGAGGAATTGCCTCTTTCCAAGAAGACAGTAGAGGAACAGCTAATCGGAACACTGTGGGAGGGGGTTAAACTGTGTGAGGTGGTTAAAGCTTGAGGAGCATGTGTTTTTAACATGCAAACCCACAGCAAGACGGGGCTATGGCCATCAATCAGCAGAGACAGAAAGGCTGAGATAGAAAAAAATATATATTCTAACCTATATTCATACACCCACGGTTTCAAGTGCCAACTGGTAGGAAGCAATCCCAACTTTTACCCGACGACTTGTGTTTTCACTCTTAACTTCAAGTGCACTTAACTATGTTATACACAACCTCAACTTGACCCTGACAACCATTCATTATCGATAAAATACAAGCCCCAAAACACAGTTCACAATAGGTACTGTGTTAAACTAAGACAGAGTCATATATCAAGTACACTGGGGTCAGGTTAAACATGTGGATACCAACAGTGCCAATCACCCTCTTGTTCTTAAAGAGAACATCTCCTCCTCCTCCTCCTCCTCCTCCTCCTCATCATCCTCCTCATCATCCTCCTCATCATCCTCTTTTTTTCGCAGAGAAAAGTCCCTGCCCACCACTCTTCTTCTTTCTCATAAAAACACCCCCCCCCCCCTCTCTCCCTCTCTCTCTCTCCCTCTCCTTCTGGTTTCTGCGGTTGGCTTCAACTGGCCCATTGTTCTTGAATCCACTGAGTTCCGGAGTCTCTGCTCACAGAGGGGCTCAGGATCACACAGCTCCCAACACTGGGCGCCAGCCTGTACCTGTCCTTCATCTGCACACAAAACAACACACAGGTGCTCCAGAAGACTATAGGAAAGCTCTGTAACAAAGGCTTTAGTTCTATAAGGAAAGCTTCTGTCCTCTTTCGTGTAAGCCTGAACACTCGTCACCGGCGTACAGCCTTTTACAGGGAGATGTATTCATAAAAGAGCAGTTTGTTCAGCCTTTTCTAAACCGTCTTTTCTTCTCTCATGTCTCTCCATGGTAACGGAGGTCCCTGTTCAGGGTCTTTCTTAACACAGCTGCTGTTCACCGTCGACTAATCACTACAGCAGGGGCTCACGTGCAGAATCACCTGCTAGGCATTTCACAATGATTGGGTGGACACCACTGCTTCACAAATGACCCAATGAAGACTGGTTACATTTGGAGGGTGAGACAGGAGCCTCAGCTGTCAACGACCTGTAGAAAATAGATACACCCCCCTCCCCCTACTGCGCCTTCAAATCCCCAGCCCTGTCATCCTATAGCATCTTCTGAGGAGGAGGAGAGAAGAGGAGAAAGCTGAAAGGGAGAGGAGAGAGAGAAGAGCTTTGTCTCTCTGATCAGCCCTTCCCTTTCACCCGCACATGAAGACTAATTAACCTAGTCTGGCCCAATGAAGTGAGGGGATGGATATGACCCCTGACCTCCAGAGGTCACACACAGAGGTGTCAGGGTTCTGAAGAGATCAGTCTGTATCTCTATAATGACAGGCTGCTGGGAAGACTACACTCACAAGTAGAACCCTCTAACAAAGAGCAGTCTTCAGCCTCGGATTAAATAGCCCCCCTCACACACACACACACCCGTGATGCTGTAACAACACCATCGTAGGGGGGGGATGGACTGTGTCCGTTTGCGGATTCAGCTGGGCTGTTTTAGGAGGACCATAAACAGAGTTGATGGTTAGCCTCCCCAAAGCACAAAGTCCCACCCAGAGACCTCTCCAACACCACCCAGGAAGACTGGGGAATTTAGCACCAAGGACAGTGGACTGAGAAGTGACCCCTAAAGAGGGGAATGGGGATCCCCCCAAAAAACAGGGCCATCTTGTCTCAGAGCTGGAGACAGTAAACACAACCCTCTGCCTCACTCTGTCCCATCCATCAGCCATGTTGGCTACAGTAGGCTATCTGTAGATCTGTATCGTTTTTCTATCCATTTGTTTAAATTCTGGATGCTTACCATATCCACATTTTGCTGTGATTTTAACATTTAAATTCGCATCGCAAGTTCACTACACATATACTCAACAGTATAGATGACACAACCTCAAAGCAGTTTACAACTCATAACCTTTTCATTGCATCATTAGGCCGTTGGTTGGCATAGGAACATGTTCATTGCCTTCAAAGCGCTCAGCGCAAAGGCTACTTACCACAGATAAAAATTACCAGTGTCGCGTGCATGGCTTTATGGTCATCAGTAAATCAATCCCCTTTGAAGTGTAGATTCTGCCTGAAAATTTTACATAGAAATAGCCTTGTATGAAACATTTTACACGTTAACTCAATCAATAAAGATCCGACAGAGCGTATTGATTCCATACTCTTATTTAAAAAGAAAAACACTATGATAAACTGATACTGCATTAGAATGTATAGTTTGCAGGTTGGAAGGTTTACTGTAATAGAACAACGTTAGTTCAACTGTAATAAATTATTTCAGAGAGAGAAAAATACACTTACACTTTTATATCAGTAGGTTTGATCACCGTCTTTTAAATCAACTCGAATCCTGCGAGTCCCCCTGTTAAATTTAATGCGAGGTTTAGCGGAGTTCGCAGTATGAACTGAAGTCTGGCGACCACTCTCCAAAGTTCTGTCCTGAGTCTCGTTTGATGGAAACTGCGCAGCGGAGCATCTTTAGTAGGAATGGACTCGCGCTTCTGGCTGCTCGAGCGCTGATCATGTCTGACTGGACTGCATTTGTTTATTGTAGTGTAATAACACCTAAACAAAAATCCACTTATAAAACGGTTTAAAATGTATGTTTATATATATATATATATATATATATATATATATATAGATACACACACACACACACACACACAGTACCAGTCAAACGTTTGGACACACCTACTCATTAAAGGGTTTTTCTTTATTTTTACTATTGTCTACATTGTAGAATAATAGTGAAGACATCAAAAATATGAAATAACACATATGGAATCATATAGTAACCAAAAAAGTGTTAAACAAATCAAAATATATTTTATATTTGAGATTCTTCAAATAGCCACCCTTTGCCTTGATGATAGCTTTGCACACTCTCAACCAGTTTCACCTGGAATGCTTGTCCAACAGTCTTGAAGGAGTTCCCAAATACGCTGAGCACTTGTTGGCTGCTTTTCCTTCACTCTGCCGTCCGACTCATCCCAAACCATCTCAATTGGGTTGAGGTCAGGGGATTGTGGAGGCCAGGTCATCTGATGCAGCAGTCCACCACTCTCCTTCTTGGTAAAATAGCCCTTACACAGCCTGGAGGTATGTTGCGTCATTGTCCTGTTGAAAAAAAAATGATAGTCCCACTAAGCCCAAACCAAATGGGATGTTGTATCGCTGCAGAATGCTGTGGTAGCCATGCTTGTTAAGTGTGCCTTGAATTCTAAATAAATCAGACAGTGTCACCAGCAAAGCACCCCCACACCATAACACCTCCTCCTCCATGCTTTACGGTGGGAACTACACATGTGGAGATCATCCGTTCACCCACACCGCGTCTCACAAAGACACGGTGGTTGGAACCAAAAATCTCCAATTTGGACTCCAGACCAAAGGACACATTTCCACCAGCCTAATGTCCATTGCTTGTGTTTCTTGGCCCAAGCAGCTCTCTTCTTATTATTGATGTCCTTTAGTAGTGATTTCTTTGCAGCAATTCGACCATGAAGGCCTGATTCACACAGTCCCCTCTGAACACTTGATGTTGAGATGTGTCTGTGACTTGAGGTCCTCTGTAGCTCAGCTGGTAGAGCACGGCGCTTGTAACGCCAAGGTAGTGGGTTCGAACCCCGGGACCACCCATACACAAAAAAAATTATGCACGCATGACTGTAAGTCGCTTTGGATAAAAGCGTCTGCTAAATGGCATATTATTATTTATTATTATTGAACTCTGTGAAGCATTTATTTGGGCTGCAATTTCTGAGTCTGGTAACTGTAATGAATGTATCCTCTGCAGCAGAGGTAACTCTGGGTCTTCCATTCCTGTGGCGGTCCTCATGAGAGCCAGATGCATCATAGCAGTTGATGGTTTTTGCGACTGCACTTGAAGAACCTTTCAAAGTCCTTGAAATGTTCCGTATTGACTGATCTTCATGTCTTAACGTAATGATGGACTGTCGTTTCTCTTTGCTTATTTGAGCTGTTCTTGCAATAATATGGACTTGGTATTTTACCAAATAGAGCTATCTTCTGTATACCCCCCTACCTTGTCACAACTGATTGGCTCAAACACATTAAGAAGGAAAGAAATTGAAATGCATTCCAGGTGACTACCTCATGAAGCTGGCTGAGAGAATGCCAAGAGTGTGCAAAGCTGTCATCAAGGCAAAGGGTGGCTATTTGAAGAATCTCAAATATTTTGATTTGTATAACAGTTTTTTATTTACTACACAATTCCATATGTGTTATTTCATAGTTTTGATTTCTTCACTATTATTCTTCAAAAATAGTAAAACATAAAGAAAAACCCTTGAATGAGTAGGTGTGTCCAAATTTTTGACTGGTAGTGTATATATATATATATATATATATATATATATATATATATATATATATATATATATATATATATATATATATATATATATATATACACATATATATATATATATATATATATATATATACACACACACATACATATATATATATATATATATATACACATACATACACACACACAGTTGAAGTCGGAAGTTTACATTCACCTTAGCCAAATACATTTAAACTCAGTTTCACAATTCCTGACATCTAATCCTAGTAAAAATTCCCTGTCTTAGGTCAGTTAGGATCACCACTTTGTTTTAAGAATGTGAAATGTCAGAATAATAGTAGAGAGAATTATTTATTTAAGCTTTTATTTCTTTCATCACATTCCCAGTGGGTCAGAAGTTTACATACACTCAATTAGTATTTGGTAGTATTGTCTTTAAATTGTTTAACATGGGTCAAACGTTTCGGGTAGCCTTCCACAAGCTTCCCACAATAAGTTGGGTGAATTTTGGCCCATTCCTCCTGACAGAGCTGGTGTAACTGAGTCAGGTTTGTAGGCCTCCTTGCTTGCACACACTTTTTCAGGTCTGCCCACACATTTTCTATAGGATTGAGGTCAGGGTGATGGCCCCTCCAATACCTTGACTTTGTTGTCCTTAAGCCATTTTGCCACAACTTTGGAAGTATGCTTGGGGTCATTGTCCATTTGGAAGACCCATTTGCAACCAAGCATTAACTTCCTGACTGATGTCTTGAGATGTTGCTTCAATATATCCACATAATTTTCCTTCCTCATGATGCAATCTATTTTGTGAAGTGCACCAGTCCCACCTGCAACAAAGCACCCCCACAGCATGATGCTGCCACCCCCGTGCTTCACGGTTGGGATGGTATTCTTCAGCTTGTAAGCACCCCCTTTTTCCTCCAAACATAACGATGGTCATTATGGCCAAACAGTTCTATTTTTGTTTCATCAGACCAGAGGACATTTCTCCAAAAAGTACGATCTTTGTCCCCATGTGCAGTTGCAAACCGTAGTCTGGCTTTTTTATGGCGGTTTTGGAGCAGTGGCCTCTTCCTTGCTGAGCGGCCTTTCAGGTTATGTTACTATAGGAGACGTTTTACTGTGGATATAGATACTTTTGTACCAGTTTCCTCCAGCATCTTCACAAGGTCCTTTGCTGTTGTTCTGGGATTGATTTGCACTTGTCCCACCAAAGTACATTCATCTCTAGGAGACAGTACGCGTCTCCTTCCTGAGCGGTATGACGGCTGCGTTGTCCCATGGTGTTTATACTTGCGTACTATTGTTTGTACAGATGAACGTGGTGTTTGGAAATTGCTCCCAAGGATGAACCTGACTTGTGGAGGTCTAAAAAAGAAAATCTGAGGTCTTGGCTGATTTCTTTTCATTTTCCCATGATGTCAAGCAAAGAGGCACTGAGTTTGAAGGTAGGCCTTGAAATACATCCACAGGTACACCTCCAATTGACTCAAATGACGTTAATTAGCCTATCAGAAGCTTCTAAAGCCATGACATCATTTTCCGGAATTTGCCAAGCTGTTTAAAGGCAGAGTCAACTTAGTGTATGTAAACTTCTGACCCACTGGAATTGTGATACAGTGAATTATAAGTGAAATAATCTGTCTGTAAACAATTGTTGGAAAAATTACATGTGTCATGCACAAAGTAGATGTCCTAACCGACTTGCCAAAACTATAGTTTGATAACAAGAAATTTGTGGAGTGGTTGAAAAACGAGTTTTAATGACTCCAACCTAAGTGTATGTAAACTTCCGACTTCAACTGTATATAAAAGTATGGTTCTCTCTAGCAGTTGAGCTGGTTTTATGCCTTTAATCAACACACACATTGCTAATACAGGTACCAAGGCTAGATGCTGCATAAGCTTGTGACTTTGATGATATCAAAAGAGTGGGCTGACGATTCAGATCATTTTGGCATGATTGATACACATAAATGACCCCATACAAATTTGTTTGTGGCTGCCGAGTGTGTCCATTGAAGAAGTTGGGGAAAGTTAATTATTGACAGTGACAGTGTAAACTCCACCACATGTTTTAAGAAGACCCTCATGTCTGTCAGAGAATAGATGCAGGCTTGGAAACAGGAATGCGCGCTCTGGAGAGAACGGATTAGGCTCCCTTTTATTGCTTCAATGAACAATCCATGCTTCGCACAGATACACACCACCTATCTACCATCACCAAACCATGCTCCTTCCCAACAACAGGTGGTTAGAATAATTCCTATTCAGTAGGAAGACCTATATGCAAGTGCACTATTTTGAACATGTTACCACGTTACAGATTTCTAGCAGGCTATAAAGTTCCACCAAGTCATTGTGTTTATTCTCTCTCTCTCTCTCTCTCTCTCTCTCTCTCTCTCTCTCTCTCTCTCTCTCTCTCTCTCTCTCTCTCTCTCTCTCTCTCTCTCTCTCTCTCTCTCTCTCTTTCTCTCTCTCTCTCGTGAGAAAAATTGCAAGAAATATGACATGCAGTCAGTGAAAGGATAATTCTGAGAGGATGACTTTCCAGCCTGACTGAACAGGAGACTGTGGGAGGGAGAGGACCCTCTCTCAATGCACACTCAATGTTAAGGAACACACCCACACACACGTTGAGGAAGGTAGTAGCCTCCGTGCATTCTGACAATGTAGTCGGAAAAGCTCTCAATCTAAGTTGATTCTGTAGCACCCCCCAATGGTGCGAATTGTAATATTACTTCTTTCAGATTTCTAATTTGAGGCAAATCAGATCAATTCTAACGTTAGAGGTAAAAGACAACATGAAATAGACCTCAAGTGTGAGGCAAATAACTTCTTCAAAAAACGTCAATATTATATCAAACGTATATTTATTTTTCATAGACGTCTGTGTCAATTATACATCAATAGGGATGAAATTCACATCAAAAAATGCTTGTTTGTGTGAGTGACCGTTCTTGAGTGTTTGTTTTTGTGTGTACTGTATATGCGTGACAAACAAGTATTTTTTGCATCAATACCATTTTTGGTTACAAAAAATATAAACAGTAACATCTGTAAATCCTTGGTATCAAACAGTACTTTTTCAATAGGAATGTTATATTGGACATTTAGCATATAAGTAGCCTTCTGTAGTCAAATAAAAACACAAATAATTCCAGAAAGGACATTAACATTGTAAAAACAACAAATTCCTTTCTTAACATCCTCTCTGTATCTCAAACATCTTGCGACAATTTTCTCTTTTCAATTTAAAAGTCGATCTATCTTGGATCACAAAATACAAGCTTAATTTGTCCCTATCCAGTTGTCACCTTGAACCACACACACCAAACTGGTGCAGATGGCTGTATAAAAACCAGATGGCTGTATAAAAACCATTAAATTAATGAATAGGGAACACTGGGCGTTGACAGACAGGCACAGATTACCTATGTAGTGCAGACCTGGGCAGAAAACAGTTGTATTTTGTAGTTTATTTGAAAACATTTCAAATACTCGAGGTAGTCAAATATACACCGAACAAAAAATATAAAGGCAACATGTAAAGTGTTGGTCCCATGTTTCGTGAGCTGAAATAAAACATCTCAGAAATTTAGTGAGCATTTCTCCTTCACCAAGATAATCCATCCACCTGACAGATGTGACATCAAGAAGCTGACTAAACAGCATGATCATCACAGGTGCACCTTGTGCTGGGGACACTAAAAAGCCACTCTAAAATGTGAAGTTTTGTCACACAACACAATGCCACAGATGCCTCAAGTTTTGAGGGAGTGTGCAATTGGCATGCTGACTGCATGAATGTCCACCAGAGCTGTTGCCAGAGAAATCAATGTTAAGTTCTCTACCATAAGCCACCTCCAACGTCATTTTAGAGAATTTGGCAGTATGTCCAACCGGCCTCACAACCACAGACCACATGTAACCACGCCAGCCCAGGACCTCCACATCCGTCTTCTTCAACTGCAGGATCATCTGAGACCAGCCACGCGGACAGCTGATGAAACTGTGGGTTTGCACAACCGAAGAATTTCTGCACACAATGTCAGAAACCGTCTCAGGGAAGCTCATCTGAGTGCTTGTCGTCCTCACCAGGGTCTTGACCTGACTGCAGTTCGGCGTCGTAACCGACGTAACCGACTTCAGTCGGCAAATGCTCACCTTCGATGGCCACTGGCATGCTGGAGAAATGTGCTCTTCACAGATGAATCCTGGTTTCAACAGTACCAGGCAGATGGCAGACAACGTGTATGGCGTTGTGTGGGCGAGCGGTTTGCTAATGTCAACGTTGTGAACAGAGTGGCCCATGGTGGCGGTGGGGTTATGGTATGAGCAGGCATAAGCTACGGACAACAAACACAATTGCATTTTATTGATGGCAATTTGAATGCACAGAGATACCGTGACAAGATCCTGAGGTCCATTGGTCGTGCCATTCATCCACCTCCATCATCTCATGTTTTCAGCATGATCATGCACGTCCCTATGTCGCAAGGATCTGTACACAATTCCTGGAAGCTGGAAATGTCACAGTTCTTCCATGGCCTGCATAATCACCAGACAAGTCACCTATTGAGAATGTTTGGGATGCTCTGGGTCGACATGTATGACAGTGTGTTACAGTTCCCGCCAATGTCCAGCGACTTTGCACAGACATTGATGAGGAGAGGGACAACATTCCACAGGCCACAATCAACAGCCTGATTAACTCTATGCGAAGGTGATCTGTCGCTTTGCATAAGGCAAAGGGTGGTCATACCAGATACTGACTGGTTTTCTGATCCACGCCCCTACCTTTTAAAAAAGATATCTGTGACCAACAGATGCATATCTGTATTCCCAGTCATGTGAAATCCATAGATTGGGACCTAATTTATTTATTTAAATTGACTGATATTTTAGTTCAGTGTAGTTTATATACAGTATAGTTTAAACTAAAAGGCAACTATCTTCTTTGATAATCAAATACAGGTCTCAGAATGTTTTCTTTTAATATTTGAAAGTATTTTGAATACCTTTGCAGAAAACCAAATTGGCTAATATTTGAAGGTATTTCAATATATATGCAAGTAACTTGAAAACTAAAAAAATATTTATTTGATGGCTGCCAAATATTTGATGAAGAAACTACAACAGTTAGTTGAATCAGTCTAAATATATGATCATAAGCATATGTTTTGGAGGGCTCTCTGATATGAATCTTAATGTATCCAGTATTTAAATACACAAGGGACATGGAATCACCTCAGCGTTAGAGTAGACCACTTTTGCTCACTTCAAAATGAAGCGTTTTCACACATAGCTTTGAGCTATAGTATCGAATCAGGGGCGTCATGCACCCCAAAAATCTGAGGGCACAAAGTACGCGAGGATGTCTGGGGGGGGGGGGTTGGAGAATTTTGCATGAAACACCTGAAACTGCTTTTTCCTGCAATCTAGAGCCATAATCATTATGCTTAATTCTATGTAAAAAAATACATATGTTTATTTTATCTAAGCATACCTCTTGAGCTGTCTGTATCCTCCCTGACGGGTGGTTCTTCTTTTATAGAAACTAAATACGCTTATCTGCATCTCTGCTGAAATCTGTGTAAATGATTGAAAGGAATGTGAGTCTTATTCAGTACATTTAGTAATTTCTTGCTTTTCTAAAGTCTACCATCCTTTCCAGCAGGCAGGACAGCTAAGATAGTTAGACAAGCTAGCTACTTTCATCTGGCTTTTTTATGGCGGTTTTGGAGCAGCGGCTTCTTCCTTGCTGAGCGGCCTTTCAGGTTATGTTAATATAGGACTCGTTTTACTGTGGATATAGATACTTTTGGACCTGTTTCCTCCAGCATCTTCACAAGGTCCTTTGCTGTTGTACTGGGATTGATTTGCACTTTTCGCACCAAAGTACGTTCATCTCTAGGAGACAGAACGCGTCTCCTTCCTGAGCGGTATGACGGCTGCGTGGTCCCATGGTGTTTATACTTGCGTACTATTGTTTGTTCAGATGAACTTGGTACCTTCAGGCGTTTGTAAATTGCTCCCAAGGATGAACCAGACTTGTGGAGGTCTGCAAACATTTTCCTGAGGTCTTGGCTGATTTCTTTTGATTTTCCCATGATGTCAAGCAAAGAGGCACTGAGTTTGAAGGTAGGCCTTGAAAAACATCCACAGGTACACCTCCAATTGACTCAAATGATGTCAATTAGCCTATCAGAAGCTTGTAAAGCCATGACATCATTTTCTGGAATTTTCCAAGCTGCTTAAAGGCACAGTCAACTTAGTGTAGGTAAACTTCTGACCCACTGGAATTGTGATACAGTGAATTATATGTGAAATAATCTGTCTGTAAACAGTTGTTGGAAAAATTACTTGTGTCATGCACGAAGTAGATGTCCTAACCGACTTGCCAAAACTATAGTTTGTTAACAAGAAATTTGTGGAGTGGTTGAAAAATGAGTTTTAATGACTCCAACCTAAGTGTATGTAAACTTCCGACTTCAACTGTATATCCGGGTTGCATCCGGTTTACACAGCCCAACTTCCCATGTGCACTAGCGCTCAGTGCGCATAGGGAACAGCGCGAGCAGCGACAACGTCATCACGTCATCCCAAAAAAATGGCAGACATTGGATGAATATAAGATGTTCATATCTTTGGTTGTGAGTAATGAAAAGAAAATCGGCCTCAGTGACAATTATTTGAATAATTCAATGGATGTTCTGTGCACAAAGGTGATGACTAAAGTGTCTTATTGGGAATGTTCTAATCTGACTTCTCTATGGAAATTGTCTTTCTGGGCCGGACGTCAGTTAAACGGCAGTACCGAAGCAAGACTGTAAGACCAGTGGAAACCATGCTTCGAGACCGGAACCCTGGCTCCTTGATCAGAAGGAGCTGCTGTGGTAGGCCTTGAATGGACTACAGGAGTATAGTACACATGACCGTGTTCCCCTCACTAACAGTGGCTGTATTTCTTTTATTTTGTGATATATTTTTTTATTAAATTCATTTCACATTTTACAGAGGGAGAATGGGAATAAAGCACCAGTGGAATATAGTTTTTCCTCCCCTACATCCTTCAATAACACACTATCAGTTGCAGTTGTTGTATGTCTGCACCTGCTTTCGTATGGCCTCCCGTGCGTCCGTGGCGTTCTTCTCAAGCTCTCCTAGCTCAGTCTGCTGGTCCTGCATTCTCTGCTCATTATTACGGAACTTCTTCTCAAGCTCTGAAACAGAACAGCAGAGAACTCATTATAGGAAGACAACAATTCAGGGACATTAATTGAAAAGCTGTAACCGAAAGGTCGCTGGTTCTAATCCCCGAGCCGACTAGGTGAAAAATCTGCCGATGTGCCCTTAAGCAAGGCACTTAACCCTAATTGCTCCCGTAAGTCGCTCTGGATAAGAGCGTCTGCTAAATGACTAAAATGTAAATGTAATAATGCACTGCTTTGGAGAAGAACCCTACGGGCCCTGGTCAAAACTGTTGTTCTACGTAGAGAACTCCCAGTTCACACTTACTAGCACATCTACATACAAAACCAAAGACACCATGCTGATATCCTTTGGCCATGGAATACTTTACAGCCATCAATTCACTTCATGGTTCCATACGGCTCTATGTTGGATACATATGGTATCTCATATGTCAAGTTTCAGAGGGCAGTACAGTACACACTTCGTAGGGTTTCTATGCCCTTGTCGGTCTTAGTGAGCAGGTCTTCAGCCTCCTTCTTGATCTCCTGGGCCCTCTGGTTGACACTCCCCAGGTCCCCAGAGGCCCCACCCAGAGAGTCCACCTTCATCTGCAGGTCCTTGTACAGATCCTCCGTCTCATTCAGCCTCTGGATCACAACACAGAGACACACACAGCAACACATCAACAACCACACACATAACTATACATCAACAACCACACACACAGCTACACATCAACAACCACACACACAACTACACATCAACAACCACACATACAACTACACATCAACAACCACACATACAACTACACATCAACAACCACACACAGAACCATACATCAACAACCACACACACAGCTACATATCAACAACCACACACACAACTACACATCAACAACCACACATACAACTACACATCAACAACCAGACACACAACTACACATCAACAACCAGACACACAGCCACACATCAACAACCAGACACACACAACTGCACATCAACAACCACACACACACACAACTACACATCAACAACCACACACACACAACTACACATCAACAACCAAACACACACAACTACATCAACAACCAGACACACAGCTACACATCAACAACCAGACACACACAACTACACATCAACAACCAGACACACACAACTACACGTCAACATGTTGTAGCACAACCAGGAAACAGGCACACTCATCCATAGACACACATGCAAACACATGCTTATGCACAACACAGGCATGGACACGCACGAACGCGCGCACACACACACACACACACTCACACACACACACACACACACACACACCTGCTCCAGTCCCAATGCTGCATGAGTGGCATTTTTGGCCTGGTTCTGGACACCTTGGGACATCTCCCTGTTTTGATTTGTCTTGTTCCGTAGTGCCTCCACCCCTATGGACAGGTTGGCCAGTCGCATCATAGCACCCATCTGCTTGGTCTCCAGTTCCTGAAGGTTCTCTTCCACCTGAGAAGTGGGAAAGGTACACAGCAAGAAGGGACATATCAGACTGAGAAACACACACACACACACACACACACACAAACACACACACACACACATACATTCATACACACACTGAGGTGTGGCTGTGAAGAGTAGTGTACAGTACCGTTGCGGTGGCATTCCTGGTGCTGTTCAGGTTGTTCAGGGCATGGTCCAGGGCTTTGGTTGCTTTCTGAATGGCCTTCTCAGACGCATCCAACGCCTGCTTAGTCGTGTTGGCTGTGTCCTTCACTCCTTCTGCCCGTGTCCTACAAACACATACAGGACAAGTGAAAAATGTGTGTGTGTGTGTGTGTGTGTGTGTGTGATAGACTGAGAGCTCTGCTCTGCTACGAAAACATATACTGAAAGGCTATGACCACAGTGTTTCTAAACCCAGATGCGCAACATTGCGAGACTTCCGGGAACGCTTGCGTAACAGACCAAACAGACCAGGCCGGGGTTTGGGGTTTGAGAAGTCAAGTGAAAAATTATTCCTTAGTTGTTAATTTTCTCTAAATCTAAAAGGAACAACCTAGATTGGAGCCAACGTCTTAAATAGCTGAACATGTTATTACTCCAACCTCATGAAAGTGACTAACTGAAACGTATTAATGTTTATCAAAAAACGACTTTATATCGAAGGAGTGCCTTTGATTTGGTGGCCTACACATGTGCAGTTCGGCGCGAGATGACCGTTAGACCCGATGAGGATTTTCTATGCATGAGCTTAGCTACACTGAACAAAAAGTATAAGGAGTATTTCTGTCTGTAAAAAGGCCCTTTTGTGGGGAAAAACTCATTCTGATTGGCTGGGCCTGGCTTCCCAGTGGGTGGGCCTGGCTTCCCAGTGGGTGGGCCTGGCTTCCCAGTGGGTGGGCCTGGCTTCCCAGTGGGTGGGCCTGGCTTCCCAGTGGGTGGGCCTGGCTTCCCAGTCATGTGAAATCCATAGAATAGGGCCATATTAATTTATTTCAATTGACTGATTTCCTTTTATGAACTGTAACTAAGCAAAATCTTTGAAATGGTTGCATTTTGCGTTTATATTTTTGTTCAGTATAGTTAATGTTAATGCCCCCCCCCCCAAACTTATTTGAAAGATTCACCATCCATGGGTTTATGGTGAGAACGTACATGGCTCGAATGCAATGCAATTTCGTCTGCTATTTCTGGAGAAGTGCAAATATGATCTGTAAGATGGTTCAATTATGTTTGTAAAACATTACACTTGCGAGCAGTATAATGGTGAGTTGACATTCCCCCTTTCTCTTTATATTGGATCTTTATCCAGCTCCTGTGAAAAGTTTGGATGTGCATAAAACCCTCCATAGTCTAAGTTGCCTTGTCTGTATAAGCCCATGGGGAGCAGTTATGGTGCCTGTAACTGTATTTAGACATAGCCTATTTAAAACAAGTTTTTATTAGAATTATATACTGTATTTTTAGGCGTTATCAATAGCCTGTAGTGAATGTAATCTTGCTTATTGACTACGTTTGTCCAGAATGCAATTTATAGTAGGCCTAGCCCCTATAACTGAGTGAACACCATAGCCTATGTTTAACAATGTATTTACATATTGAAGCTATGCAATTAGAACAGTGTGGACTGCAAACACATTCAAAACATTTAGCAAATATGGGGCAGGCTATTTAACGAACTAGGCTATAATGGACTGACATTCAAATTGGAGTTGATGACAAGGTAATACATAAAATACCTAAATATACTTGAAGCAACCACATATTTAGCCATGAAGAACGTTCTGATTGGCCAGTGAGGGGCGAAGCATTGACCACACCCACAACTTGTTTACTCATCAAAAGCCAGCCCTTTCGCACCACCGCCAGCTATACGCCCGTAATTCCGGTTGTGAAAATGAAAAATATATTTCGGACACAGAACCTATACTGCTACCACCTGCGCTAAGATTTATTAATGCGTTAGGTTTGTTAAAATAGAGCCCCTTATGTCTGAAGTCTAATATGCCTCTTGTTGCCTCTTTCTCCCTCTGCCTTACATGGCATCCTTAGCTCTGTTGAGCAGCTCCTTGGCCTGGTGGAGTTGCTGGGAGGTGTGGTTGAAGACCCGCTGTACATCTGTCAGATTGCTGATGTTGTCTTTGATCTGCTGGACCACAGTGTCCAGGGTGGTTCTGTTCACAGGCAGAGATATAGCCAGCACTTGCTGAGCCACCTTCTCTATGCTCTCTGGGTCCGCACCCTCCTCTGTACACAACACACAGTGGAGAAGAACCATGATCAAATTAATATCATAAGAACTGTCCAAAGAGATATGTATATACACTACCATTCAAAAGTTTGAGGTCACATTGAAATTCTTGCTTTCCATGAAAACATACCTGAAATGAGTTTGAATAGGAAATATAGCTAAATGAATAGGACATGTAGTCATTGACAAGGTTAGAAATAATGATTTTTAATTGAAATAATAATTGTGTCCTTCAAACTTTGCTTTCGTCAAAGAATCCTACATTTGCAGCAATTACAGCCTTGCAGACCTTTGGCATTCTAGTTGTCAATTTGTTGAGGTAATCTGAAGAGATTTCACCCCATGCTTCCTGAAGCACCTCCCACAAGTTGGATTGGCTTGATGGGTACTTCTTACGTAACATACGGTCAAACTGCTCCCACAACAGCTCAATAGGGTTGAGATCCGGTGACTGTGCTGGCCACTCCATTATAGACAGAATACCAGCTGACTGCTTCTTCCCTAAATAGTTCTTGCATAATTTGGAGCTGTGCTTTGGGTCATTGTCCTGTTGTAGGAGGAAATTAGCTCCAATCAAGCGTCGTCCACTGGGTATGGCATGGCGTTGCAAAATGGAGTGATAGCCTTCCTTCTTCAAGATCCCTTTTTACCCTGTACCTATCTCCCACTTTACCACCACCAAAGCACCCCCATACCATCACATTGCCTCCACCATGCTTGACAGATGGCATCAAGCACTCCTCCAGCATCTTTTCATTTGGTCTGCGTCTCACAAATGTTATTCTTTGTGATCTGAACACCTCAAACTTCGATTTGTCTATCCATAACACTTTTTTCCAATCTTCCTCTGTCCAGTGTCTGTGTTCTTTTGCCCATCTTAATATTTTCTTTTTATTGGCCAGTCTGAGATATGGCTTTTTCTTTGCAACTCTGCCAGAAGGTCAGCATCCCGGAGTCGCCTCTTCACTGTTGACGTTGAGACTGGTGTTTTGCGGGTACTATTTAATGAAGCTGCCAGTTGAGGACCTGTGAGGCATCTGTTTCTCAAACTAGACACTAATGTATTTGTCCTCTTGCTCAGTTGTGCACTGGGGCCTCCCACTCCTCTTTCTATTCTGGTTAGAGCCAGTTTGCGCTGTTCTGTGAAGGGAGTAGCACACAGCGTTGTACGAGCTCTTCAGTTTCTTGGCAATTTCTCGCATGGAATAGCCTTCATTTCTCAGAACAAGAATAGACTGATGAGTTTCAGAAGAAAGTTATTTGATTCTGGCCATTTTGAGCCTGTAATCGAACCCACAATTGTTGATGCTCCAGTTACTCAACTAGTCTCAAGAAGGCTAGTTCTATTGCTTCTTTAATCAGCACAACAGTTTTCAGCTGTGCTAACATAACTGCAAAAGGTTTTTCTAATGATCAATTAGCCTTTTAAAATAATACACTTGGATTAGAAAACACAACGTGCCATTGGAACACATGACTGATGGTTGCTGATAATGGGCCTCGTTTCCAGCTACAATAGCCATTTACAACATTAACAATGTCTACACTGTATTTCTGATCAATTTGATGTTATTTTAATTGACAAAAAAATTGCTTTTCTTTCGGAAACAATAACATTTCTAAGTTACCCCAAACCTTTGAACGGTAGTGTTTATATATTTTTTTATAAGAACTTTTCTGGAAGGTTAATGGCATTAACAAACCAGTCAGGAAATCTTTGATCTTCTGAATGAATTCCTTGAGTTTCTTATTGGAGTTTTCAAAGAAGTCCTTATTCTTCTTGGCTTTCTCCAAGGTGTCCATGGCTTGACTCTTAACGTCCTGGGTCAGCATAGCAATGTCATGGAGCTGGAAACACAACATGGGTGATTACTGAAAAATAAACTGCATATGGAATACTATATACAAAACATGCTGTGCTTAGACTCACAAAGACACTGAGAAACATATAATACAACCCCTTTTAGGTAACTTCAACAGCAGGTTTTGCTCAGTGATTCAGCTTATATTGAGATACATGCATGCAGAGGTATAGTTAGTACATATAAGAGAGTGAGGCAGATGTACCTTCTTCGCCATGCCCTGGAGATCTTCACTGGCAACAGTCAGGTTGTCTGTGACATCATTGGCGTGTTTCAGTCCCTTAAGGGAGGCGCTCACAGTCCCCTTACACGCGTCCCCTCCACACACCCGCTGACCGCCATCGTCACGACAACCAGCACCCCCACACGGGCTGTCGTGACATGTGCCATTCGAGCTGGTGTTGGAATGAGCACCACATACCTGGAGGAAAAACACACAAAACAGGTAGGGTCAGAGTCCGACACAGACAAAGGGCTATGGGTCACACATCCAGGGAAGGGATGGTGTAACATTTATTACAATTTGAAATCAACACATCATGACAGGTATGTCTGCCAATTAGCTCTACGTGACAGACAGGGATGACCATCCTGCTAATCAAACTTTTTATAGAACCAACCCTTTACAACAAAACACAGACAAGAGGATTGTTTCTGCTGACTGTTAGGCATTGTCCTCGCAGCACTATCTATAACTACACCGACCCAAAACAAGCTTCCCTTTAGAATACAGAGTAGACCCCACTATATTGTCCCCTCTATACCTTGTGGCTCAGGTGGTGGACTTTCTTGTCCACATCCTGGGCTTTGTCCTGTAGCTCTGACAATGATTTCTTCTGGGCTGCCACGGTACGCAGGAACTTATCCCGCCTCATGTTCAGAAGGTCCTCAGTGTGTGTACGTGTGGCTTTAGACTCCTCCACGGGGTTGAAGGGACCGGACATTGAGGCGTTGCACTTCTGTTGAGCCTCCTGGGACCCACGGTAGTACTTATTCACATTGTCAAACTGATCTGGGATGGAGAGGAGGACCAGGGCAAAACAAATCAGTGAAAGAGACTAAAAACGAGGAGAGGCTGTATGTGTCTGTGTGTCTGTGTGTATCTACAGTGAGGGAAAAAAGTATTTGATCCCCTGCTGATTTTGTACGTTTGCCCACTGACAAAGAAATGATCAGTCTATAATTTTAATGGTAGGTTTATTTGAACAGTGAGACAGAATAACAACAACAAAATCCAGAAAAATGCATGTCAAAATTTTTATAAATTGATTAGCATTTTAATGAGGGAAATAAGTATTTGACCCCCTCTCAATCAGAAAGATTTCTGGCTCCCAGGTGTCTTTTACACAGGTAACAAGCTGAAATTAGGAGGACACTCTTAAAGGGAGTGCTCCTAATCTCAGCTTGTTACCTGTATAAAAGACACCTGTCCACAGAAGCAATCAATCAATCAGATTCCAAACTCTCCACCATGGCCAAGACCAAAGAGCTCTCCAAGGATGTCAGGGACAAGATTGTAAACCTACACAAGGCTGGAATGGGCTACAAGACCATCGCCAAGCAGCTTGGTGAGAAGGTGACAACAGTTGGTGCGATTATTCGCAAATGGAAGAAACACAAAAGAACTGTCAATCTCCCTCGGTCTGGGGCTCCATGCAAGATCTCACCTCGTGGAGTTGCAATGATCATGAGAACGGTGAGGAATCAGCCCAGAACTACACAGGAGGATATTGTCAATGATCTCAAGGCAGCTGGGACCATAGTCACCAAGAAAACAATTGGTAACACACTACGCCGTGAAGGACTGAAATCCTGCAGCGCCCGCAAGGTCCCCCTGCTCAAGAAAGCACATATACAGGCCCGTCTGAAGTTTGCCAATGAACATCTGAATGATTCAGAGGAGAACTGGGTGAAAGTGTTGTGGTCAGATGAGACCAAAAACGAGCTCTTTGGCATCAACTCAACTCGCCGTGTTTGGAGGAGGAGGAATGCTGCCTATGACCCCAAGAACACCATCCCCACCATCAAACATGGAGGTGGAAACATTATGCTTTGGGGGTGTTTTTCTGCTAAGGGGACAGGACAACTTCACTGCATCAAAGGGACGATGGACGGGGCCATGTACTGTCAAATCTTGGGTGAGAACCTCCTTCCCTCAGCCAGGGCATTGAAAATGGGTCGTGGATGGGTATTCCAGCATGACAATGACCCAAAACACATGGCCAAGGCAACAAAGGAGTGGCTCAAGAAGAAGCACATTAAGGTCCTGGAGTGGCCTAGCCAGTCTCCAGACCTTAATCCCATAGAAAATCTGTGGAGGGAGCTGAAGGTTCGAGTTGCCAAACGTCAGCCTCAAAACCTTAATGACTTGGAGAAGATCTGCAAAGAGGAGTGGGACAAAATCCCTCCTGAGATCTGTGCAAACCTGGTGGCCAACTATAACAAACGTCTGACCTCTGTGATTGCCAACAAGTGTTTTGCCACCAAGTACTAAGTCATGTTTTGCAGAGGGGTCAAATACTTATTTCCCTCATTAAAATGCAAATAAATTTATAACATTTTTGACATGCGATTTTCTGGATTGTTTTGTTGTTATTCTGTCTCTCACTGTTCAAATAAACCTACCATTAAAATTATAGACTGATCATGTCTTTGTCAGTGGGCAAATGTACAAAATCAGCAGGGGATCAAATACTTTTTTCCCTCACTGTATGTGTGTCTATGTGTGTCTGTGTGTCTGTGTGTCTGTGTGTCTATGTGTGTGTATGTGTGTCTGTGTGTGTCTGTGTGTGTGTGTGTGTGTGTGTGTCTATGTGTCTGTGTGTGTCTGTGTGTGTCTGTGTGTGTATGTGTCAATGTGTCTATGTGTGTATGTGTCTATGTGTATGTGTGTCTATGTGTGTATGTGTCTATGTGTGTATGTGTCTATGTGTGTATGTGTCTATGTGTGTATGTGTCTATGTGTGTTTGTGTCTATGTGTGTGTGTGTGTGTGTGTGTATGTGTCCATGTGTGTCCATGTGTGTCCATGTGTGTCTATGTGTGTCCATGTGTGTCCATGTGTGTCTATGTGTGTCCATGTGTGTCTGTGTGTGTGTGTGTGTGTCTATGTGTTTCTATGTGTATGTGTGTATGTGTGTATGTGTCTATGTGTCTATGTGTGTGTGTGTGTGTGTGTGTGTGTGTGTGTGTGTATGTGTCCATGTGTGTCCATGTGTGTCCATGTGTGTCCATGTGTGTCCATGTGTGTCCATGTGTGTCTGTGTGTGTGTGTGTGTGTCTATGTGTGTCTATGTGTATGTGTGTATGTGTGTATGTGTCTATGTGTCTATGTGTGAGTACCTATACATGTGCACTCAATCTTACTGTACAGGTGTGTGTGTTTTGAGGTCTAGGGGGAGGTGCTACCTTGGAAGCCGGAGCTGAGGTTGTTCCTCCGTTCTTGGTGGCGGTGCACCAGGGTGATGTTAAGGTCCCTGAGTTCTCTCTCCATCTGGGTCAGGTTCCTCCTCAGTACCTCATCCTGCACCGCTGTCCCATTCAGCTCCCGTGCCACACCCATCAGACGGCCGTCAGTCAGGGCTATCTCCGCCCTGGATACACCACAGAGACGCACGAGAGACCTCTGAGCACAATTCTCAGTAGGTATTGTTCATTTCACACACTATCCTGTTCTACGTGTATAATTGTTGTGTGACTTGGTTTCAATAAGCACAGCTGCCCCCTCTGGCAATATTTGCATGAGAGGGTTTAGCTGTTCTACACTGCTCCTCTGTAGCTTTAGTTGGTAGAGCATGGCGCTTGCAACACCAGGATAGTGGGTTCAATTCCTGGGACCACCCATATGTACAAAATGTATGTACGCATAAAAGCGTCTGTTAAATGTCATATATTACTATGAAATGTTTGGTGAATGAACGGTCCACCTACAGTACAGGGGAGTATGATGCTTTTACCTCAGGTCATCGATGGACTGGCCAATCAGCTGGTGTAGTCTGTCCCGGTCTCCGTCTCGGATCAGGTCCTGTACCCGGGCCAGTTTATTCTCCAGCTCGTGGATGGGTTTGTCTCCCAGGCCGGGAGTCTCTCCGCTCTCCAGGATCCTCTGGATGTCGTGACGGATGTGGTCCAGGTCCCGGCGGATCGTACACACCGCGTCGTCCCACAGCTCGAAGCAGGGGTGGCACCGGACACACTCAGGGAAGGCCCCGGTGAAGCCGCGGTCACACTCGTCACACCGTCGTCCCGCCGTCCCCTCCCTGCACTCACACGCCCCCGTCACACGGTCACACTGAGCCGACTCCGAGCCCAGCGGCTGACACTTACACTCTGACGGAAGATGGAGAGGGGGAGATGGGGGAGAGAGATGGAGAGGGGGAGAGAGGTGGAGAGGGGGAGATGGGGGAGAGAGATGGAGAGGGGGAGATTGGGGAGAGAGATGGAGGGGGGAGATGGGGGAGAGAGATGGAGAGGGGGAGAGAGGGGGAGATGGGGGAGAGAGATGGAGAGGGGGAGATGGGGGAGAGAGATGGAGAGGGGGAGATGGTGGAGAGAGATGGAGAGGGGGAGATGGAGGAGAGAGATGGAGAGGGGGAGATGGAGGAAAGAGGGAGATGGGGGAGAGAGATGGAGAGGGGGAGATGGGGGAGATAGATGGAGATGGGGATATGGGGGAGAGAGATGGAGAGAGGGAGATGGTGGAGAGAGATGGAGAGGGGAGATGGGGTAGAGATGGAGAGGGGGAGATGGTGGATAGAGATGGAGAGGGGGAGAGAGATGGAGAGGGGGAGATGGGGGAGAGGGATGTAGAGGGGGAGAGATGGATAGGGGGAGATGGGGGAGAGAAATACACATGAAGTTAGTGGATATGAATGTGGCAGTAATACAGTACAGACTGTCATTTTGAACACAGAATTAAAGATAGACTTTGAAAACCTAATTGAACTGTGACATTTCTAACATTCAATTACCTTCACACTGCACTCGTGGGTCTCCCCAATGAAACTGCTCACACTCAGTGCACTGCCTTCCCCCAAAGCCTTGCCGACAGTGACACTGTCCACTGAACTACAGACAGACAGACAAGGAGAGAGAGATGTATCATCAAAGCTATTCAATTAAACTGATAAGGTAAAGTACACTAAACAAAAGCCTTTCACAACTATGAGGCCTACCATGTTGCAGTGGGATCCCACAGCGTGCTGAGGGTGGCAGGCACACTGCTCACACCCTCTGTCTGTGCCATAGTTCCAGTGGTTGGGGGCACACTGGTCACAGTTGTGCCCGACCACATTGTCCCGACACGGGCATGCTCCTGTCTGTCTGTCACAGTGGCAATGGCCATCGCTGCAGTAGGACTGTTGTGTACCTGCTGTTACACATGTGCAACCTGCAGATGGAATAAGATAAACATATCAGACACAATACAGCACACAGTCACACACAGAGCAGACATAGACAAGAACGGCAGCGTGACACATATCATCACAAATACCAATTGTTTGTCTCCAGCGGGCATGACCAGTCCCTTACATAACTTAAGAAAATGCAGAGACAGAACTCATTAGAGATTCAACCATCCATTATCATGTAACAACTCACGCCTGCAGTCCTGGGCCAGAGCGTTGCCGTAGTAACCATGTTTACAGTCAGAGCAGGAGGGGCCATCCGTGTTGTATAGGCAGCTCAGGCATTGGCCGGTCCTGGGGTCACATGACTCGGGGTCCTGGGTGTCGATGTTGCCACTGCACTGGCACGGGTGGCACTGCCCACCTGGATGCTCGGGGTTGCCATAGTAACCAGGGGCACACCGATCACAGCGAGGCCCTAGCGTGGGGAAAAGAGTGTGAAAGGGGTCAGGCTTAGGCTGAAAAGTGAAATGCCAATAAGTGTAGATAGGATTTCCTTTTTAGTGAGCTAAACTGTATCATTGGGACTCTACCTGTGTAGCCCTGTTTACAGTTGCAGAGGATTTGATTGGATGAGCTTTCAGCATGACAGGAGTCTCCGTTGGAATGTCCGCTTCCTGGGTTCCCAGGACAGGGACAATGTCGACAGTGATCCCCAGACCCCAGCACTGGGTTTCCAAAGAACCCATTCACACACCTGGGCAGGGAGAGAAATAACATATTTAATGTATTTATTATGGTACACTACCGATCACAATATTATATATTGGACTATTACCGATCACTACCTGATCCAACAGCACCAAAACACTAACCAAAACGCTGTCACCAACACCATTTACGAATCACTGTATATCCCCCCTGCCCACCTTTCACAGTGCTGTCCATCAGCGTAGTCCCTGCAGGCCTGGCACTCCCCTGTCTGTGAGTTGCAGTCATCAGCGTGACCGTTACACTGGCATGGCCTGCAGCTGGGGAAGCCCCACTGGCCAGGCTGGCAGTCTGAGCACTGGCGCCCGCTGGCCCCCTGTCTGCACGGGCACTGCCCCATCACTGGGTCACACTGGTGCCCCAGAGAGCCCTGGGAGTGGCAGTCACAGGCTGGGGAGGGAGGGAGGGAGAAGGAGGAGGAGAAGGAGGAGGAGGAGGAGGAGGAGGAGGAGGAGGGAGGAGGAGGAGGAGGAGGAGGAGGAGGAGGAGGAGGAGGAGGAGGAGGAGGAGGAGGAGGAGGAGGAGGAGGGAGAGCGAGAGAAAAGGAGGAAGGTAGAAAAGAGGGAGTAGGGGAGATAGTATTTAGGATGTGGTTTGTGAGGTCATCCAGTGTATGACACACCTGCTATATAATGTCAACTAAATAAAGATGTGATGACTGGCTAAAAGATGCCAGTGCTCACTCACCTGTGCAGCCATATGGTCCGAAGCCATAAGTGTCAGGTGCGCACTGGTCACACCGTCTTCCAATCACGTTGGGTTTACAGCGGCACTGACCTCCGACCCTGTCACACTCAGCACTGAGAGACCCCTGGGGGTCGCACTGACATTCTACAGGGAAAATGAGAGAGTCTTCAATCAAACAAGTCATGGATGATATCCTATGGTGATGACTGAGTGTAACAATTCCATCCAACTCATACCATGCATTACTGATCATAGTGCTGCTTGCTAGAGTTTATTGGTAAGTAAAATTATTCAATAGTTGGACCAGGAAGTATTTGACACCCAGTATTCGATAACAAGGCATTAATGGAGGCTTTGACCTTTGACACCTGATCCCCTAGTGAATGATGTATGGTAGACTCACGCAGCGCTCCGTCGTGCAGGATGGCAGAGATGCTGCAGATGAGCTTGGTGCACATCTCTGCCAGCAGGGGCATTGGTGTGGCCATGAAGGAGTCCAGGCACATGTAGCGCACCATCTCATCAAGACGCTCCTCTGCCGCCGGATCGTGACCCTGGAAACCTGGCAGCTCCGTGTACTGGGGGGTCAGCACCAGCTGGGAAGGAGGAATGGAGGGAGGAAACGTAGAAAAATAAAGTGAGTGAGAGGTGGAATTTGGCACCTAAATGCACCTTTGTTTCAGACCACTAGGTGGTGGTATCTGGCCAACAGTTACTATCACAGTGCTGCTGATAGTTCACTCACACACATCGAAAAGGTCAGTTTTCCTTTCTATTTCAACTAAACTCCCTCTCGTGTATGGCTGTCACTCCAGAGCCCTGACATGTTTGATAAGTTGATTGACTCACCGAGTCTACAAGGATGAAAGCTGTCAGGTGTCTCTGGGACACACCGTGGCGCTGGAATCTGATGGCCACGACATAACGGTTACTGGGCTCAAAGCAGAAAGGACTGGGCATCTGGACATACCTGTTGGGTCACACAGAGACATTCTCTTATCAAACATTCTGATATTACATTGTTCTGTTAGGAGTTGTGGAAAAGCCTTATGGCCCTATAAGGTTAAAAGGAAATTAAACCAGCAAAATACAAGTGAAAGAAGTCAAACCTAGCCCCCAAATGTTGCACAGAGTGAAGAGCCTCACTGGCCCAGACACAAACCAGCATAGACACGTACAGTCACTATGCTGAACAAACACACAGGAACAGGATGAAACAGGGAGGTCTGGGAACCCCTGACTGGAACAGAGACAGATGAACCGGGTCTCTGTCAGAGGGCATTTCTCTTCCTGCTCTTCAATAAACACACACACACACACACACACACACACACACGCAGTACCACAACTCATCAACTAAAATGTGTGTACAAAACAATCCATTGTGTCTTTTTCCAGATGGGCTTCATTCCATAAACAACTTGTACACAACTCATTTATAACAGGTCTTTGAGATCATGAAGGAAGAGAAAGAGGGGGCTTTCTGCCGCACCACCTCTCCACTCTCTCTACTCTCAACAAACAGAGAGATCCAGTCTACAGCCATTGTAAAGAGTGGGATCCGGTCTACAGCCATTGTAAAGAGTGTGATCCGGTCTACAGCCATTGTAAAGAGTGTGATCCGGTCTACAGCCATTGTAAAGAGTGTGATCCGGTCTACAGCCATTGTAAAGAGTGTGATCCGGTCTACAGCCATTGTAAAGAGTGTGATCCGGTCTACAGCCATTGTACAGAGTGTGATCCGGTCTACAGCCATTATAAAGAGTGTGATCCGGTCTACAGCCATTGTAAAGAGTGTGATCCGGTCTACAGCCATTGTAAAGAGTGTGATCCGGTCTACAGCCATTGTAAAGAGTGTGATCCGGTCTACAGCCATTGTAAAGAGTGTGATCCAGTCTACAGCCATTGTGAAGAGTGGGATCCGGTCTACAGCCATTGTAAAGAGTGTGATCCGGTCTACAGCCATTGTAAAGAGTGTGATCCTGTCTACAGCCATTGTACAGAGTGTGATCCGGTCTACAGCCATTGTAAAGAGTGTGATCCAGTCTACAGCCATTGTAAAGAGTGTGATCCAGTCTAGAGCCATTGTGAAGAGTGGGATCCGGTCTACAGCCATTGTAAAGAGTGTGATCCGTTCTACGGCCATTGTAAAGAGTGTGATCCAGTCTACAGCCATTGTAAAGAGTGTGATCCTGTCTACAGCCATTGTACAGAGTGTGATCCGGTCTACAGCCATTGTACAGAGTGTGATCCGGTCTACAGCCATTATAAAGAGTGTGATCCGGTCTACAGCCATTGTAAAGAGTGTGATCCGGTCTACAGCCATTGTAAAGAGTGTGATCCGGTCTACAGCCATTGTAAAGAGTGTGATCCGGTCTACAGCCATTGTAAAGAGTGTGATCCAGTCTACAGCCATTGTGAGGAGTGGGATCCGGTCTACAGCCATTGTAAAGAGTGTGATCCGGTCTACAGCCATTGTAAAGAGTGTGATCCGGTCTACAGCCATTGTAAAGAGTGTGATCCGGTCTACAGCCATTGTAAAGAGTGTGATCCGGTCTACAGCCATTATAAAGAGTGTGATCCGGTCTACAGCCATTGTAAAGAGTGTGATCCGGTCTACAGCCATTGTAAAGAGTGTGATCCGGTCTACAGCCATTGTAAAGAGTGTGATCCGGTCTACAGCCATTGTAAAGAGTGTGATCCAGTCTACAGCCATTGTATGCCTGGTGCTCTCCTTGTGCGCTCCCTCTGCCCTGGCATCCTGTCTAACTTCTGACTCGCTGTGTGTGTGTTTTGGGTCGCTTTGCTAATTGGTTCTGCCTGAGATGCCAATCACGGAGCAGAACAGCAGGGGGAGCCAGGGTCCAGTGAGCCAGTCAGATCCGGGCTGGGACCGTTGGAACTCTTTGTTATACACAAGTTCATTCTTAGGGAAGTTTCTTGACATGTATAGGTTGGTTGACCTGAGAATAGCCCAGGTACAGACTATACAAGGCAGTTATCATGGCGTGCTGGAAAAGGAGGGGAAGGGTTATGCTGGAAAGTCTCCACACGGTGATAGTTGACAGTCAGAGAGAATGAGTGTGGACAAAGAGCATGCTGCAGGACAGGCAAACACACGGCAGGTAACACCTTGTAAAGACGACTGTGGCGGCAGGGCTAGTGTTTCTCAGAGCAAAGTTAAAGGGAAGGAGCACAACATCTTTACTGCTGATAGCAAACAGTATATATTAGCTGTAATGAAAGTACATGCTCACCGAACAGTATTCCCTTAAAGGCCCCCCCCTCCTGGTTAAACATGCTCTCCTAACAGTATTCCCTTAAAGCCCCCCCCCCCCCCCCCCCTCCTGGTTAAACATGCTCTCCTAACAGTATTCTCTTAAAGGCCCCCCCCTCCTGGTTAAACATGCTCTCCTAACAGTATTCCCTTAAAGGCCCCCCCCCTCCTGGTTAAACATGCTCTCCTAACAGTATTCCCTTAAAGGCCCTCCCCCCTCCTGGTTAAACATGCTCTCCTAACAGTATTCCCTTAAAGGCCCCCCCCTCCTGGTTAAACATGCTCTCCTAACAGTATTCCCTTAAAGCCCCCCCCCCCCCCCCTCCTGGTTAAACATGCTCTCCTAACAGAATTCCCTTAAAGGCCCCCCCTCCTGGTTAAACATGCTCTCCTAACAGTATTCTCTTTAAGGCCCCCCCCTCCTGGTTAAACATGCTCTCCTAACAGTATTCCCTTTAAGGCCCCCCCTCCTGGTTAAACATGCTCTCCTAACAGTATTCCCTTAAAGGCCCCCCCCCTCCTGGTTAAACATGCTCTCCTAACAGTATTCCCTTAAAGCCCCCCCCCCCCCCCTCCTGGTTAAACATGCTCTCCTAACAGTATTCCCTTAAAGGCCCCCCCTCCTGGTTAAACATGCTCTCCTAACAGTATTCTCTTTAAGGCCCCCCCCTCCTGGTTAAACATGCTCTCCTAACAGTATTCCCTTTAAGGCCCCCCCTCCTGGTTAAACATGCTCTCCTAACAGTATTCTCTTTAAGGCCCCCCCCGGGTGGACGCTCATTGTGAACAGCCATACACACAGGGAAAATGTTCACAGTCAAATCACTCAATAATGCTTTAACTTTTGGCAAGCTTTTATCTTAACCATCTGTGATCTCAAGCAGACGCTTAGCTCAATAAATCTAAAACAATCTAAATTAACCTACAGTAACTTGCTCTCACTCAGACTGGGCGTTTTCAAGGTTCCTCAATCTCAACACACTATCCATGACCTTATCAGAATAATATTCTCTCACACCCAGAGCTAAGCTACAGGACACTGTCTCCTATTTCTGTATCATATAATAAAGTGGGATATCCAACACATTTTAGGAATGGCATGAAATCCTTAGTAATCAGTTGATCAGCTGGATAGTAAATATTGCTAGAAGGTTTGATAATATAATAGGAGTCACTGTTAAATTTATACATGAGATTATTCAAGAGACCACACATATACTGACATACAGGTTTGTACACATTAACGACACATATATGGGAAACATATCTATTAAAACCTATACTAAAACACACACACACTCTCTCACACACACATGCACACGTACACACACATTTTACATTTGAGTTATTAAGCAGACGCTCTTATCCACACACGAACACACACACACACACACACACACACACACACAGAGACACACACACACAGACACACACAGAGACAGACACACACAGACACACACCTGTGGTGTGGCAGGGTGACTGTATAGAGCTGTTCAGTAGGCAGGAGGTTAGGGTTAGGGTTAGGGTTAGGGTTAGGGTTAGGGTTAGGGTTGGGGTTGGGGTTGGGGTTAGGGTTGGGGTTGGTTCTATCAGTAGTACCTCCTGTGGTGTGGCAGGGTGACTGTATCGAGCTGTTCAGTAGGCAGGAGGTTAGGGTTAGGGTTGGGGTTGGGTTGGGGTTGGGGTTAGGGTTAGGGTTAGGGTTAGGGTTGGGGTTGGGGTTAGGGTTAGGGTTGGTTTTATCAGTATTACCTCCTGTGGTGTGGCAGGGTGACTGTATCGAGCTGTTCAGTAGGCAGGAGGTTAGGGTTAGGGTTAGGGTTAGGGTTAGGGTTAGGGTTAGGGTTAGGGTTAGGGTTGGGGTTGGGGTTGGGGTTAGGGTTGGGGTTGGTTCTATCAGTAGTACCTCCTGTGGTGTGGCAGGGTGACTGTATCGAGCTGTTCAGTAGGCAGGAGGTTAGGGTTAGGGTTGGGGTTAGGATTGGGGTTGGGGTTAGGGTTGGCTCTATCAGTAGTACCTCCTGTGGTGTGGCAGGGTGACTGTTTCGAGCTGTTCAGTAGGCAGGAGGTTAGGGTTGGGGTTAGGGTTAGGGTTGGTTCTATCAGTTTTACCTCCTGTGGTGTGGCAGGGTGACTGTATCGAGCTGTTCAGTAGGCAGGAAGTTAGGGTCAGGGTTAGGGTTAGGGTTGGGGTTAGGGTTAGGGTTGGTTTTATCAGTATTACCTCCTGTGGTGTGGCAGGGTGACTGTATCGAGCTGTTCAGTAGGCAGGAGGTTAGGGTTAGGGTTAGGGTTAGGGTTAGGGTTAGGGTTAGGGTTAGGGTTGGGGTTGGGGTTGGGGTTAGGGTTGGGGTTGGTTCTATCAGTAGTACCTCCTGTGGTGTGGCAGGGTGACTGTATCGAGCTGTTCAGTAGGCAGGAGGTTAGGGTTAGGGTTGGGGTTAGGGTTGGGGTTGGGGTTAGGGTTGGCTCTATCAGTAGTACCTCCTGTGGTGTGGCAGGGTGACTGTTTCGAGCTGTTCAGTAGGCAGGAGGTTAGGGTTGGGGTTAGGGTTAGGGTTGGTTCTATCAGTTTTACCTCCTGTGGTGTGGCAGGGTGACTGTATCGAGCTGTTCAGTAGGCAGGAAGTTAGGGTCAGGGTTAGGGTTAGGGTTGGGGTTAGGGTTAGGGTTGGTTTTATCAGTATTACCTCCTGTGGTGTGGCAGGGTGACTGTATAGAGCTGTTCAGTAGGCAGGAGGTTAGGGTTAGGGTTAGGCTTAGGGTTAGGGTTGGTTTTATCAGTATTACCTCCTGTGGTGTGGCAGGGTGACTGTATCGAGCTGTTCAGTAGGCAGGAGGTTAGGGTTAGGGTTAGGGTTAGGGTTAGGGTTAGGGTTAGGGTTGGGGTTGGGGTTGGGGTTAGGGTTAGGGTTGGTTTTATCAGTATTACCTCCTGTGGTGTGGCAGGGTGACTGTATAGAGCTGTTCAGTAGGCAGCAGGTTGCCACAGCGGGAGCTAGACGGTAGCAGCTGGGAGGTAACGCTCACTATGGCCTCCCAGTCTTCTGTAGACTACAAACACACACACACACACAACAGGCAGTGTTTTAAAGGGTGGTAACAGCATTGGTTCCACACTGTTACATTGTTATCATATGTCCAACTCTCCAGCAGAGACAGAAAGGAGAGAGACAACATTTACATTTCTGCGATTGTCAATGTGTTACAAATACAGACTTATTTAAGGGTCTTCCAAAGTGTAATACTCTACATTGGGTTGGCCTGGTATTACCGTACAGCAGCAGTGCAATGTGGGGAAGACATGAAGCATGCTGTACCTCTGGCTCATAGCGGATCGTGATGTCATAGTCCATGGCATGGGGGATGTTGTCTATGGTGAAGACCAGTCCAGCTCCATCTTTGACCCGGGCAAAACCAGGTCCAGTCCAGGTGACCATGTGACCCTGGGATCTCTCCCTGTGGACACTCCTCACATCCGGCTGGAAAACACAGAGGATGACCCTTTAACACGACACACTAAAAACACACTAAACACACGTCACAGACACACTAAACACACTAAACACACGTTACAGAAACACTAAACACACTAAACACACTAAACACACTAAACACACGTCACAGACACACTAAACACACTAAACACACTAAACACACGTTACAGAAACACTAAACACACGTCACAGACACACTAAACGCACGTCACAGACACACTAAAAACACACTAAAAACACGTCACAGACACACTAAAAAAACACTAAACACACGTGACAGACACAGTAAACACACTAAACACACGTCACAGACACACTAAACACACTAAACACATGTCACAGACACACTAAACACACGTCACAGACACACTAAAAACACACTAAACACACGTCACAGACACACTAAAAAAACACTAAACACACGTCACAGACACACTAAACACACTAAACACACGTCACAGACACACTAAACACACTAAACACATGTCACAGACACACTAAACACACGTCACAGACACACTAAAAACACACTAAACACACGTCACAGACACACTAAAAAAACACTAAACACACGTCACAGACACACTAAACACACTAAACACACGTCACAGACACACTAAACACACTAAACACATGTCACAGACACACTAAACACACGTCACAGACACACTAAACACATGTCACAGACACACTAAACAAACATCACATACACACTAAACACACTAAACACACGTCACAGACACACTAAACACACTAAACACATGTCACAGACACACTAAACACACGTCAGAGACACACTAAACACACTAAACACACGTCACAGACACACTAAACACACTAAACAAACATCACAGACACACTAAACACACGAAACACACGTCACAGACACACTAAACACACGTCAGAGACACACTAAACACACTAAACACATGTCAGAGACACACTAAACACACTAAACACACGTCACAGACACACTAAACACACTAAACAAACATCACAGACACACTAAACACACTAAACAAACATCACAGACACACTAAACACACTAAACACACGTCACAGACACACTAAACACACGTCAGAGACACACATTTACATTACATTTACATTTACGTCATTTAGCAGACGCTCTTATCCAGAGCGACTTACAAATAGGTGCATTCACCCTATAGCCAGTGGGATAACCACTTTACAATATGTTTTTTTTTTTTTTTTTTTTGGGGGGGGCGGGGGGGTAGAAGGATTACTTTATCCTATCCCAGGTATTCCTTAAAGAGGAACACACTAAACACACTAAACACACGTCACAGACACACTAAACACACGAAACACACGTCACAGACACACTAAACACACGAAACACATGTCACAGACACACTAAACACACTAAACACACATCACAGACACACTAAACACACAAAATACACGTCACAGACACACTAAACACACGTCAGAGACACACTAAACACACGTCAGAGACACACAAAACACACTAAACAAACATCACAGACACACTAAACACACTAAACAAACGTCACAGACACACTAAACACACGAAACACACGTCACAGACACACTAAACACACGAAACACACGTCACAGACACACTAAACACACTAAACACACGTCACAGACACACTAAACACACGTCAGAGACACACTACACACACTAAACACACGTCACAGACACACTAAACACACGAAAGACACGTCACAGACACACTAAACACACGAAACACACGTCACAGACACACTAAACACACTAAACACACATCACAGACACACTAAACACACTAAATACACGTCACAGACACACTAAACACACGTCAGAGACACACTAAACACACGTCAGAGACACACAAAACACACTAAACACACGTCACAGACACACTAAACACACTAAACACACGTCACAGACACACTAAACACATGTCAGAGACACACTAAACACACTAAACACACGTCACAGACACACTAAACACACGAAACACACGTCACAGACACACTAAACACACTAAACACACATCACAGACACACTAAACACACAAAATACACGTCACAGACACACTAAACACACGTCAGAGACACACTAAACACACGAAACACACGTCACAGACACACTAAACACACGAAACACACGTCACAGACACACTAAACACACAAAATACACGTCACAGACACACTAAACACACGTCAGAGACACACTAAACACATGTCAGAGACACACAAAACACACTAAACACACGTCACAGACACACTAAACACACTAAACACACGTCACAGACACACTAAACACACTAAACACACATCACAGACACACAAAACACACAAAATACACGTCACAGACACACTAAACACACGTCAGAGACACACTAAACACATGTCAGAGACACACAAAACACACTAAACAAACATCGCAGACACACTAAACACACAAAACACACGTCACAGACACAAACACATTTACAGATGAATATGAACAAACATGAAAACGCACTCAAAAAAATGCAACAACAAACATAGACATACTATACATGTGATAAAACCTGTTACTATGCCAACTAGTGGAGTGAAAGTTCCAGCTAAAGCATCTGAAACAGCCCTGTTAAGACATCCTGACAGGTCATCAAACCTGAGTGGTGGAGGAGAGAGACTATTCAGGGAGCTGGCTAAACAAACACATTCCTGTATGTACTGTATGGGTGGACTCAGATTCCTCCTGTCAGGCCCTGGTGGCATGCACCCACAGCCTACCCATAGCCTACAGCCACAGCCACAGCCCACCCATAACCCACAGCCCACCCTTAGCCTACAACCCACAGCCCACCCATAGCCTACAGCCCTCCACATAGCCTACAGCCCTCCCCATAGCCTACAGCCCCCCACTAGCCTACAGCCCTCCCCATAGTCTACAGCCCTCCCCATAGCCTACAGCCCTCCCCATAGTCTACAGCCCTCCCCATAGCCTACAGTCTACAGCCCTCCCCATAGCCTACAGCCCTCCCCATAGCCTACAGCCCTCCACATAGCCTACAGACCTCTCCATAGCCTACAGCCCTCCCCATAGCCTACAGCCCTCCCTATAGCCTACAGCCCTCTACATAGCCTACAGCCCCCCTCATAGCCTACAGCCCTCCACATAGCCTACAGCCCTCCCCATAGCCTACAGCCCTCCCTATAGCCTACAGCCCTCTACATAGCCTACAGCCCTCCTCATAGCCTACAGCCCTCCACATAGCCTACAGCCCTCCCCATAGCCTACAGCCCTCCCCATAGTCTACAGCCCTCCACATAGCCTACAGCCTACAGCCCTCCCCATAGCCTACAGCCCTCCCCATAGCCTACAGCCTACAGCCCTCTCCATAGCCTACAGCCCTCTCCATAGCCTACAGCCCTCCCCATAGTCTACAGCCCTCCCCATAGCCTACAGCCTACAGCCCTCCCCATAGCCTACAGCCCTCCCCATAGCCTACAGCCTACAGCCCTCTCCATAGCCTACAGCCCTCTCCATAGCCTACAGCCCTCCACATAGTCTACAGCCTACAGCCCTCTCCATAGCCTACAGCCTACAGCCCTCCCCATAGCCTACAGCCCTCCCCATAGCCTACAGCCTACAGCCCTCTCCATAGCCTACAGCCCTCTCCATAGCCTACAGCCCTCCACATAGTCTACAGCCTACAGCCCTCCACATAGTCTACAGCCCTCCACATAGTCTACAGCCTACAGCCCTCCCCATAGCATACAGCCCTCTCCATAGCCTACAGCCCTCCCCATAGCCTACAGCCCTCCACATATTCAACAGCCTACAGCCCTCTCCATAGCCTACAGCCCTATCTATAGCCTACAGCCCTCCCCATAGCCTACAGCCCTCCACATAGTCTACAGCCTACAGCCCTCTCCATAGCCTACAGCCCTCTCCATAGCCTACAGCCCTCCCCATAGCCTACAGCCTACAGCCCTCCCCATAGCCTACAGCCCTCCCCATAGCCTACAGCCCTCCCCATAGTCTACAGCCCTCTCCATAGCCTACAGCCCTCCCCATAGCCTACAGCCTACAGCCCTCCCCATAGCCTACAGCCCTCCCCATAGCCTACAGCCCTCCCCATAGCCTACAGCCCTCCCCATAGTCTACAGCCCTCCCCATAGCCTACAGCCTACAGCCCTCCCCATAGCCTACAGCCCTCCCCATAGCCTACAGCCCTCTCCATAGCCTACAGCCCTCTCCATAGCCTACAGCCCTCCACATAGCCTACAGCCCTCTCCATAGCCTACAGCCCTCCCCATAGTCTACAGCCTACAGCCCTCCCCATAGCCTACAGCCTACAGCCCTCCCCATAGCCTATAGCCTACAGCCCTCTCCATAGCCTACAGCCCTCCCCATAGTCTACAGCCTACAGCCCTCTCCATAGCCTACAGCCCTCTCCATAGCCTACAGCCCTCCCCATAGCCTACAGCCTACAGCCTACAGCCTACAGCCCTCCCCATAGCCTATAGCCTACAGCCTACCAACCTGACACCTGACTGTTCTATGGAATGTGGAATATGTTTGTGTGGAGAAATTCTCCACTATCTCTACCGTGTGTGTGGGCCACTTTTCACTGGGATTTATCAGCAAAACTTTCTAAGTGCACTAAAACCTAAACTTCCAAAGCTCTCTGTGTGTGATGTAATTCAACCTATATCAAAGACCTTTGCCGTGGTTCAAGGCAAGGGAAGGCAGAGGGAAACATAGAAGTCAGTAACATGTTTATTCATAGAAATTGAATAAATAGATTAGAATATTATAGAATTATATTAATACATACTATTTCTATGGATTTATTTATTTGGAGGGAAGGAACAGGTAGTGTGTTACCGTTTGCTGCAGCTGGCGGATGCGTCTCAGTGCTGCCCTCTGCTGCTGGGCGCTGGCGATGCGTTGATGGCGCCTGTGTCTCCTCAGCTGGTTGTTGAGGTGCTCCACACAGTCGACCTCAGCCTGGGGCCTGGCCTTGCCCTGGGGAGAGGTGGAGGAGAGGACTAGGTCAACTGATTTACTGACTATCGACTAATAGGTAAAGTGTGTCCTGCCTTGCTAGGAGCAGAACAACTGCACATGTTCTTTGACTGGGCTGAAAGTGAGGAAATCACACGGACACATTCATTCTAACAGACAGAGAAAGAGAGAGAGAGAGAGAGAGTGTATGTGAGGGAAAGATGTTGATAGAGATATATTGCTAGAATGTGTGTGTGAGAGAGAGAGGGGCAGAGAGAGCTGTGGCTGTGTGTGTGTGTGTGTGTGTGTGTGTGTGTGTGTGTGTGTGTGTGTGTGTGTGTGTGTGTGTGTGTGCGTGTGTGTATGTATGTATGTATTTGTGTGGCAGGCAGCACTAATTCTGGCATCTACTCTTTTTCTGGGTCACTTCAGCCCTGAGCCAGTGTCATAGCTCTGAGTGGAGCCTGTCTGTGGTCTAGCTACTGGGCTCTGGTCTGCTCTGTCTGCAGGCCCACTCTAGCTAACACTCAGAACCTATGCTAGCCAACACATGCCTTTCTGCCCTCTGACATACGCAACATTCTGCCACCCTCGTCTAATGCAAGTTCAACCTCAAAAGAGTTCTGTTGCTCAGCAAGAACTGATGCCAAGTCAATAAAAAGAGAGAAAGAGACGCCAGGAAATGAGAAAGAATAATCAGTGTGGTTAGCGCGCGCGCGCGCGCGCGCGCGAGAGAGAGAGAGAGAGAGAGAGAGAGAGAGGAGAGAGAGAGAGAGAGAGAGAGAGAGAGAGACAGAGAGAGAGAGAGAGACAGAGAGAGAGAGAGAGAGAGAGAGAGAGAGAGAGAGAGAGAGAGAGAGAGAGAGAGAGAGAGAGAGAGACAGAGAGAGAGAGAGAGACAGAGAGAGACAGAGAGGGGGGGAAGTGGTGCTAGAGACAATTATGATTGATATCATTATGATTAGGATTGATATGATTAGGATTAGGATTTATTTCATTATGATTAGGATTGATGTGATTAGGATTAGGTTTGATATAATTATGATCGATAGCACCACATGACCACCACACAACCCTTGACACCATAGTATTATAAATAATGTTTTCAAACGTGCAACATTTTGAAAGTGACAACACATTAACCGTTGACCCTTGACCCATGAGTCCAGCTACTGCATGACCCACCATCCCAGCAGGCCCTGTACTCTGTTCTCACAAAACACAACCGATCAACCCCCTTTACACATTCCTTTTTAATGTAGCTTTGAGTAGAGGATGTTGAGGCTTGCCCTGTGGGAGGTGAGAAGACAGGAGGTATGATATGAGGTAACATAACAGAGGGCTGCTGCCTGCTGTTGTTGTCTCCCTGTCTGTTGTTGTCTCCCTGTCCGAACCCAGGTACAGATAAACCCAGTCAAACACCACAACAGGACCCAGGTACAGATAAAGGCCTCAGATACTGTTCTACACAGCGACTAAGCAGACATACAGTTTCAAATCCACTGAGAATGACCTTGAATAGAAAATAATAGAGTGAAATGACCTGAAGTTAACAACTTGTGTACCAGATCAAACATGAAAAGGTTTAGTCTGAAACCATATGTCTCATAGATAAAGAATTGCACGGTCGGATAGTATATCAGTGGAAGGTGCTTACTTAGACACATTGTTTAAAGCACAAGACATTTCACTTCCTAAAATATCTCCAGAGCAAGACTAAACATCGTCCAAGGATTCTACATTCATCAATGTAGCAGGTGGGAGCTGTGATCAGCAAAGTATGTTTGTAAGGACTAAATTCACACTAGACTATACTCAAATGTCATCAACCGTATGAATGGTGCCCTAGTGGACAGCTTTTCTGTTTGTACTGTGTATGCTCACCGGAAGGTTGTGGTCACTAGGTGAGTGGCCAACGGCGTCCTCTGCCTCGTATTTGTAGTAGTCCAGCGGGGCACAGAAGTACCCAGGCTGCACGTCAGAACACTGTCGACCAATCAGATTCCTCCGACAGTCACACTGGCCATTTTCAACCATACACCTGCATATACACAGACATACACATAGATGTCATAGTCTCGCTCATTTACAAATCGCGAGTCAACAAACAGTTAAGAAACGTAGACATGTACAGTAATGATAATTTGATTGAATGTAACACCTAGTAATAAAGAACAGTTTCCTATTCAGTGCCATCAATCAAACACACACACACAAGAGATAAGCAATTCTCCTGCAACGTCGGGCGTACCTGTTGCTGTAGGCTCCACCAAAGTCACAGTCACATGCTCTGCAGCCTGCTAGGTCATTACTGAGACCCCAGTACTCTGGCTAAAGGGGAGGGGACACACACATCATGACCACAGCCTCAGAAACTTCCATACAATAATTGCAAGATGAGGCATCAGAAAGGAATAGTGTATAACATGGGACAAACGGTGTGTGAGAAGGTCTACGAAGCGCTCAGGGCCAGTCTTACCAGACACTGGTTGCAGTAGCGGCCTGTGACGTATCTCTTACAGGAGCAGTCCCCGCTGATCTGATCACATGGTGCTCCCAGCATTATAATCCCTCGAGGGTCACAGTTACACGCTGAGGGTAACAAACACACACACACACACACACACACACACATACGGTTTACACCAGGGGTGTCAAATGAGGGGGCCGCATTCGGTCTTCAACGAGGTCCGGAGGGCCACACTGAAAATGTGTTATATTTCCTCGCTGTACAAATTAGCAAAAAATGGTCCTCTATACATCGTTTTGGGAATTTTCGAGACTCCCTGACTGCCTAGCTTTCATTTAGGTGATTATTATCCAGCTGGTCCTTCTACACATTTCTACACAGTTTCGGTTTGGTTTTAGTCATTTTGAAGTATATTGAGTTCATCCCCCCGGCCCCCAAAAAACAATATATTTAAAAAAAAACACACAAGTGCACACACACGCACACACGCACACACACACACTCACGTTGGCAGCCCTGTGGGTCGTTCTGGCTCAGGCCGTAGTATCCCTCCTTGCAGTAGTCACAGCGGGTCCCCTTCACATTCAGCTTACAGCGGCACTGCCCCGCGATCATACTCATGTCCTGGTCTGTGTGGCTGTCACATATACCTCCCTCCATGGAACCCACAGGATCACAGTCACACGCTGGAGACAGAGAGGGAGAACAGGAAGATAGAGAGACAGAGTGGTGTATAGAGAGGACAAGATGGGCAAAGAGTGAGTATTCCATCTACACTGTATAACCAACAACACATAGAGGTATTCAGACAGCAGAACACAAGACTAATGTGTTTTATTCCAGACCCCCTCTACTCACCAGTTCAGACTCCTGGATCTCTGATGTGTTTTATTCCAGACCCCCTCTACTCACCAGTACAGACTCCTGGGTCTCTGATGTGTTTTATTCCAGACCCCCTCTACTCACCAGTACAGACTCCTGGATCTCTGATGTGTTTAATTCCAGACCCCCTCTACTCACCAGTACAGACTCCTGGATCTCTGATGTGTTTTATTCCAGACCCCCTCTACTCACCAGTACAGACTCCTGGATCTCTGATGTGTTTTATTCCAGACCCCCTCTACTCACCAGTACAGACTCCTGGGTCTCTGATGTGTTTTATTCCAGACCCCCTCTACTCACCAGTACAGACTCCTGGGTCTCTGATGTGTTTTATTCCAGACCCCCTCTACTCACCAGTACAGACTCCTGGGTCTCTGATGTGTTTTATTCCAGACCCCCTCTACTCACCAGTACAGACTCCTGGATCTCTGATGTGTTTTATTCCAGACCCCCTCTACTCACCAGTACAGACTCCTGGGTCTCTGATGTGTTTTATTCCAGACCCCCTTTACTCACCAGTACAGACTCCTGGGTCTCTGATGTGTTTTATTCCATACCCCCTCTACTCACCAGTACAGACTCCTGGATCTCTGATGTGTTTTATTCCAGACCCCCTCTACTCACCAGTACAGACTCCTGGATCTCTGATGTGTTTTATTCCAGACCCCCTCTACTCACCAGTACAGACTCCTGGATCTCTGATGTGTTTTATTCCAGACCCCCTCTACTCACCAGTACAGACTCCTGGGTCTCTGATGTGTTTTATTCCAGACCCCCTCTACTCACCAGTACAGACTCCTGGATCTCTGATGTGTTTTATTCCAGACCCCCTCTACTCATCAGTACAGACTCCTGGATCTCTGATGTGTTTTATTCCAGACCCCCTCTCCTCACCAGTACAGACTCCTGGATCTCTGATGTGTTTTATTCCAGACCCCCTCTACTCACCAGTACAGACTCCTGGGTCTCTGATGTGTTTTATTCCAGACCCCCTCTACTCACCAGTACAGACCTCTGGATCTCTGATGTGTTTTATTCCAGACCCCCTCTACTCACCAGTACAGACTCCTGGGTCTCTGATGTGTTTTATTCCAGACCCCCTCTACTCACCAGTACAGACTCCTGGATCTCTGATGTGTTTAATTCCAGACCCCCTCTACTCACCAGTACAGACTCCTGGATCTCTGATGTGTTTTATTCCAGACCCCCTCTACTCACCAGTACAGACTCCTGGATCTCTGATGTGTTTTATTCCAGACCCCCTCTACTCACCAGTACAGACTCCTGGGTCTCTGATGTGTTTTATTCCAGACCCCCTCTACTCACCAGTACAGACTCCTGGGTCTCTGATGTGTTTTATTCCAGACCCCCTCTACTCACCAGTACAGACTCCTGGGTCTCTGATGTGTTTTATTCCAGACCCCCTCTACTCACCAGTACAGACTCCTGGATCTCTGATGTGTTTTATTCCAGACCCCCTCTACTCACCAGTACAGACTCCTGGGTCTCTGATGTGTTTTATTCCAGACCCCCTTTACTCACCAGTACAGACTCCTGGGTCTCTGATGTGTTTTATTCCATACCCCCTCTACTCACCAGTACAGACTCCTGGATCTCTGATGTGTTTTATTCCAGACCCCCTCTACTCACCAGTACAGACTCCTGGATCTCTGATGTGTTTTATTCCAGACCCCCTCTACTCACCAGTACAGACTCCTGGATCTCTGATGTGTTTTATTCCAGACCCCCTCTACTCACCAGTACAGACTCCTGGGTCTCTGATGTGTTTTATTCCAGACCCCCTCTACTCACCAGTACAGACTCCTGGATCTCTGATGTGTTTTATTCCAGACCCCCTCTACTCATCAGTACAGACTCCTGGATCTCTGATGTGTTTTATTCCAGACCCCCTCTCCTCACCAGTACAGACTCCTGGATCTCTGATGTGTTTTATTCCAGACCCCCTCTACTCACCAGTACAGACTCCTGGGTCTCTGATGTGTTTTATTCCAGACCCCCTCTACTCACCAGTACAGACCTCTGGATCTCTGATGTGTTTTATTCCAGACCCCCTCTACTCACCAGTACAGACTCCTGGGTCTCTGATGTGTTTTATTCCAGACCCCCTCTACTCACCAGTACAGACTCCTGGATCTCTGATGTGTTTTATTCCAGACCCCCTCTACTCACCAGTACAGACTCCTGGATCTCTGATGTGTTTTATTCCAGACCCCCTCTACTCACCAGTACAGACTCCTGGATCTCTGGTGTGTTTTATTCCAGACCCCCTTTACTCACCAGTACAGACTCCTGGGTCTCTGATATGTTTTATTCCAGACCCCCTCTACTCACCAGTACAGACTCCTGGATCTCTGATGTGTTTTATTCCAGACCCCCTCTACTCACCAGTACAGACTCCTGGGTCTCTGATGTGTTTTATTCCAGACCCCCTCTACTCACCAGTACAGACTCCTGGGTCTCTGATGTGTTTTATTCCAGACCCCCTCTACTCACCAGTACAGACTCCTGGGTCTCTGATGTGTTTTATTCCAGACCCCCTCTACTCACCAGTACAGACTCCTGGGTCTCTGATGTGTTTTATTCCAGACCCCCTCTACTCACCAGTACAGACTCCTGGATCTCTGATGTGTTTTATTCCAGACCCCCTATACTCACCAGTAAAGACTCCTGGGTCTCTGATGTGTTTTATTCCAGACCCCCTCTACTCACCAGTACAGACTCCTGGATCTCTGATGTGTTTTATTCCAGACCCCCTCTACTCACCAGTAAAGACTCCTGGGTCTCTGATGTGTTTTATTCCAGACCCCCTCTACTCACCAGTACAGACTCCTGGGTCTCTGATGTGTTTTATTCCAGACCCCCTCTACTCACCAGTACAGACTCCTGGATCTCTGATGTGTTTTATTCCAGACCCCCTCTACCCACCAGTACAGACTCCTGGATCTCTGATGTGTTTTATTCCAGACCCCCTCTACTCACCAGTACAGACTCCTGGGTCTCTGATGTGTTTTATTCCAGACCCCCTCTACTCACCAGTACAGACTCCTGGATCTCTGATGTCCCTGCTGGGGTCCTGGTAGTAGAAGGGTTTACACATCTCACAGGTGCGTCCCATGGTGTTGTGGAGACAGTCGTCACAGACGCCACCGTTGGCATTGCCCGTGGACAGGTACACCGCCATGTCAAAGTGACACTGGTTGGAGTGACCGTTACAGTTGCATTCTGGGTAAAGAAACAAAAAATCACAAACATCAGAAATGGTCCTGCGTGTTGTTTCTGCAGCTATGTGTGTAGTGTTCATTCTACATATGGTTTGGGGTTGGATGTTTACATCAACAGATTTCTCCCACTACAAGTGAGTTTGCGTTGTTTTACTACTACCGGTGACTAAAGTGTAGTCTCACCTTTGCATGTGTGAGGGTTGTCGGCCTCGGCTGGGCTCCAGGGCAGGTCATTGTGGAAGTCTCTGCAGTGCTCACAGTTCAACCCCTCAGTGTTGTGTTCGCAAACACATCGCCCATGGATCTGACCAATCACAGCACAAAAAGAAAACATGACAGTTATCATTGTCTCTTGGACATTTTGTTCACAGTCATCTTCATATGCAATGACCATGGGTTCCCACACAGGGACATGTGACGTAAACCAAGGTCTAAAAATAGTTGACTGGACATGACCCACCACGCCCCTGTCCCTCCCACCATGCCTCCGTCCCACCCACCATGCCGTTGTCCCTGGCGTCCACCCCTGGTACGGGGGCACACTCGGAGGCGTGTCCGTAGCAGAAGCAGCTGCCCCTCACCACCAGCTCATACAGGGAGTAGTAGTACTTCTGCAGAACGTCAGAGCGCCGGTCCAGCAGGTTATCTCCCAGGGTGTGCAGCTTGGTGAAATTGATCCGTAGGTTGGTGATCCGCAGCAGCTCTACGGAATAAAAGCGGGTGTTTACATCCATTTGTCATTTTTTGGAATGAATGTCCTACAGAATTTATAATTCATAGGTTACTTTCAGTCGTCCTCTGACTTGTTCTCTGAATTGATCTCATTTCCCAAGTATTTGTCTCACCTTGAATCTCAAGACTGTATGGGTCTTTCACATGTATGGCAGGGTCAAGCACTTTATAAATGACCTGAAAGAGATGAAAAAGTAATAAAGAGATTGAACTAACAGTTCATGAACAGATCCGTTGTAATCATACATTCATATCAATGACTCACCCTCAAATGGACCATCAATACCAGAGTTCTACAATACTATTTACATAATCAACTGGACATTACAACAGCCTGAACCTCAATATAGTCCTGGGCATATATTGAACTCTAACAAAGGGGGATGGAAAGGGTCTGTTGAAATGAATACTGTAGTGGTGTGAGAAAGGTAACACAAGCTTCCTCTCTGGTTCCACTCCCCAACAGTAAGTGGGTCATTTTAAAACACATAAAAAATAAAAAAATAAAAAATGTATATATTTGTTGTTTTATTTATTTATTTGTTGTGTCCTTTATGCTGACAAAATCTAGTCATATGCATTATAGAAAATAATGGGGTCTAGCAAATTGGATTGTCCCAATGGTGATGTGTAGAGGTGTAGTGACATGTTTTGACTAGATAAATAATACAGAAAGAGAAATTGGCTCAGTTAAAATGTTTCTAGTCAAAAATGTATATTTGGGTGCCGTGTTCAAAATACATATTTTGTATTTATATTGCATTTTTTTATTTAACTTTTATATGAACACTGTGATAAAACACAGTGCTAAAGGTTTTAAAACAGAGGCTGCTGTATGCCTGTAGATGACATCACCATAATCAAGCACTGGGAGAAGCGTTGCTTTTACAATATTCCTTCTACTTTCCAAAGTGAAGCAGGATTTATTTAAATAAAATAGTTTTTTGGGGAACTGAGCAAATTATAGGTCTTGTGAGCGGAAACTTGAACACTGTGAGACTTTTGCGCAACTTCCCGCGCGCGTTTACAGTGAACACTGAGGCTGTACCCTTACAGTTCTAGATAGCTTTTTATTTATATGACATAGCCTACAGTAGCCTATATGTGGTGTTCAATGCCGGCCTGCATTGCAGGATACTTTAAAACACATTTTGACATTATGAAGGGCTTGACATGAATTCTTGATTTTTTTACTTGGTTTGTAACACCATGGGCCAAATAGGTAACTGTAAATTGGATTGTGTTGTATGATGCAAGAAACCACTTTACAAAATAATATTTATTATTATTACCATACAGAGAATTAGACAATGTAGGCTACCCCTCTGAGGTGGAAGTTGGGAGAGTTATATTTGGGTGTTTCAGTGAAACGTAAGTGAGGGAGACCCCGCTCTCTCGCTTTCCCAGATGTTTAGTTCATTTCATTCCGATCTCCTTTGCATTATTGTAGTCATTTTCTGTAGCCTGTCAACTATGCCTCTGTCTATCCCTGTTCTCTCCTCTCCGCACAGGCTATACAAACGCCTCACATTGCGTGGCTGCTGCCTCTCTAACCTGGTGGTCCCTGCACGCACGACCCACGTGGAGTTCCAGGTCTCCGGCAGCCTCTGGAACTGCCGTTCTGCGGCCAACAAGGCAGAGTTCATCTCAGCCTATGCTACCCTCCAGTCCCTCGACTTCTTGGCGCTGACGGAAACATGGATTACCACTGAAAACACTGCTACTCCTACTGCTCTCTCCTCGTCTGACCATGTGTTCTCGCATACCCCGAGAGCATCTGGTCAGCGGGGTGGTGGCACAGGAATCCTCATCTCTCCCAAGTGGACATTCTCTCTTTTTCCCCTGACCCATCTGTCTATCTCCTCATTTGAATGCCATGCTGTCACAGTCACTAGCCCATTCAAGCTTAACATCCTTGTCATTTATCGCCCTCCAGGTTCCCTTGGAGAGTTCATCAATGAGCTTGACGCCTTGATAAGTTCCTTTCCTGAGGATGGCTCACCCCTCACAGTTCTGGGTGACTTTAACCTCCCTACGTATACCTTTGACTAATTTCTCTCTGCCTCCTTCTTTCCACTCCTCTCCTCTTTTGACCTCACCCTCTCACCGTCCCCCCCTACTCACAAGGCAGGCAATACGCTTGACCTCATCTTTACTAGATACTGTTCTTCTACTAATCTCACTGCAACTCCCCTCCATGTCTCCGACCACTACTTTGTATCCTTTTCTCTGTCGCTCTCCTCCAACACTACTCACTCTGCCCCTACTCAGATGGTAATGCGCCGTCGCAACCTTCGCTCTCTCTCTCCCGCTACTCTCTCCTCTTCCATCCTATCATCTCTTCCCTCTGCTCAATCCTTCTCCCTCCAATCTCCTGATTCTGCCTCCTCAACCCTCCTCTCCTCCCTTTGGAAATGGAGGAAAACTAGACTCCCTGCGGACCTGGCATCTTTTCACTCCATCGTCTCTACATTTTCTTCCTCTGTTTCTGCTGCTAAAGCCACTTTCTACCACTCTAAATTCCAAGCATCTGCCTCTAACCCTAGGAAGCTCTTTGCCAGCTTCTCCTCCCTGCTGAATCCTCCTCCCCCTCCCCCCCCCTCCTCCCTCTCTGTGGATGACTTCGTCAACCATTTTGAAAAGAAGGTTGACGACATTGTTAAGTCAAATGACACTGCTGGTCCTGCTCACACTGCCCTATCCTATTCTTTGACTTCTTTCTCCCCTCTCTCTCCAGATGAAATCTTGCGACTTGTGACGGCCGGCCGCCCAACAACCTGCCCGCTTGACCCTATCCCCTCCTCTCTTCTCCAGACCATCTCCGGTGACCTTCTCCCTTACCTCACCTCGCTCATCAACTCATCCTTGACCGCTGGCTATGTCCCTTCCGTCTTCAAGAGAGCGAGAGTTGCACCCCTTCTCAAAAAACCTACACTCGATCCCTCCGATGTCAACAACTACAGACCAGTATCCCTTCTTTCTTTTCTCTCCAAAACGCTTGAGCGTGCCATCTTTAGCCAACTCTCTTGCTATCTCTCTCAGAATGACCTTCTTGATCCAAACCAGTCAGGTTTCAAGACTGGTCATTCAACTGAGACTGCTCTTCTCTGTGTCACGGAGGCTCTCCGCACTGCTAAAGCTAACTCTCTCTCCTCTGCTCTTGTCCTTCTAGACCTGTCTGCTGCCTTTGATACTGTGAACCATCAGATCCTCCTCTCCGAGTTGGGCATCTCCGGCGCGGCTCACTCTTGGATTACGACCTACCTGACCGGTCGCTCCTACCAAGTGGCGTGGCGAGAATCTGTCTCCGCACCACGTGCTCTCACCACTGGTGTCCCCCAGGGCTCAGTTCTAGACTCTCTCCTATTCTCGCTATACACCAAGTCACTTGGCTCTGTCATATCCTCACATGGCCTCTCCTATCATTGCTACGCAGATGACACACAACTAATCTTCTCCTTTCCCCCTTCTGATAACCAAGGTGGCGAATCGCATCTCTGCATGTCTGGCAGACATATCAGTGTGGATGACGGATCACCACCTCAAGCTGAACATCGGCAAGACGGAGCTGCTCTTCCTCCCGGGGAAGGACTGCCCGTTCCATGATCTCGCCATCACGGTTGACAACTCCGTTGTGTCCTCCTCCCAGAGTGCGAAGAGCCTTGGCGTGACCCTGGACAACACCCTGTCATTCTCCGCTAACATCAAGGCGGTGACCCGATCCTGTAGGTTCATGCTCTACAACATTCGGAGAGTACGACCCTGCCTTACACAGGAAGCGGCACAGGTCCTAATCCAGGCACTTGTCATCTCCCGTCTGGATTACTGCAACTCGCTGTTGGCTGGGCTCCCTGCCTGTGCCATTAAACCCCCACAACTCATGCAGAATGCCGCAGCCCGTCTGGTGTTCAACCTTCCCAAGTTCTCTCACGTCACCCCGCTCCTCCGCACACTCCACTGGCTTCCAGTTGAAGCTCGCATCTGCTACAAGACCATGGTGCTTGCCTACGGAGCTGTGAGGGGAACGGCACCTCCGTACCTTCAGGCTCTGATCAGTCCCTACACCCAAACGAGGGCATTGCGTTCATCCACCTCTGGCCTGCTGGCCCCCCTACCTCTGCGGAAGCACAGTTCCCGCTCAGCCCAGTCAAAACTGTTCGCTGCTCTGGCACCCCAATGGTGGAACAAGCTCCCTCACGACGCCAGGACAGCGGAGTCACTCACCACCTTCCGGAGACACTTGAAACCCCACCTCTTTAAGGAATACCTGGGATAGGATAAAGTAATCCTTCTACCCCCCCTTACCCCACCCACCCAAAAAAATAAAATAAACATATTGTAAAGTGGTTATCCCACTGGCTATAAGGTGAATGCACCAATTTGTAAGTCGCTCTGGATAAGAGTGTCTGCTAAATGACGTAAATGTAAATGTAAATATAAAGGAGGATATCTCATGGTGGTATAGTTTCCCTCTATGGCATCACCTCTCCTTCCGTGGAGGGCTCGATGTCAGAGTATCTCTCCTCACAGATGACATCATTGATATGGTGGCGTGCGTGGGCAGGCACTCTGGGGAACGTCTTGGAGCAGTTGTAGGCAAAATAACGGTACGGTCTCCAGGAGCGACCAAAATCAGCCGAACGCTCTATCAGCATGGCGGCAGGTCGGAATGTCTATGGAAAGATAGCGGGAACAGTATTCAGTAACGTCTGGGACTTATTCAGAATCATTTCTGTGATGTTTATTACATGTCTGTTTTATTGGTAAGGTTTGTAGATCGTTTTGAATTGATGTCTCTTGGATATTACTCGACAAATTCCTGAGCAGCCAGCCATCAGACAGCGCTCACCTTAAACTTCATGATGAGGTGAGTGAAGTGGAATTCTGCCTCCAGATTCAGTCTGATACTGACGACCTCCTCTCCTGTAGGGAATAAATCACACAGAACACAATGAGGGATTATCACAGATGACACACACACACACACACATACACACACACATACACACACACACACACACCGTTGACAGACTGCCACCAGGTGAGGTCCTCGTTGCTGTCCTTGAGTTGGATGACGTTCTCCACGCGGTGACTGTTTTTGTGGTGGTACGGGTCATAAGGATGCTGAGAGTTACACGCAAAACACTTGTCTGATTCCTACAGGGAGAAAGAAGCAGTAGGTATATATCATGTTTATACCACATGACCCCATTTGGAATCTGTTTAGGTGTGATATAGTAACACTGACTTAAATAGACTTGTTAATTACAACATTGGCCTGACGTGTATCCATGAGTTTGACACCACCAATAGTAAAGCCCTGGTTGCCTATGGAAACCCCAAATGTGGGCCGGGCACTCGTTTGCAAGTCACAATGGCAGCTAGTGGGACT